>NW_026588368.1:6503433-6574508 GCF_907164565.1 Psammomys obesus | reverse complement strand
ATATATATATATATATATATATATATATATATATATATATATATATACTATATTACATAACATTTCATGTGCTTCAGCAGTTTTGAGTTCAGTTACTGGAAAAGTAAGAGATCTGGGTAAGTTGTTTCATTTTTCATATTTCTTCAATTTTGAAGTTGCAATTTATGTATTTATAGGGATCAATATAGAACAGCTGCTATTATAAATAGATTTTCTTAAGGAGTAGCCCTTTTTAAAGACCTGATCTCCAATAAACCTCAGGAACATGGAGGAAATTTCAATAGAGTCATCAACATCAAACCAAAGCATATGTATGTATATAATAAAAAAAAGAATAAAAAGTACCCACCATACCCCCAGTTCCAATGAAGAGAAAGGGGTAATACAATGTAAGTTAAATAATAAAGATAAAATTTATTACTAAAGTTTCAAAATGGGAGTCTGAGAGAAAGAAAAAAAAAAAGAATCAAGATGAGAGAGAAAGGAAATGAGGCCCAAGTATGAGAAAGAATATCAAGGGACAACACAGGAGAAATCTGAAGTATGTGATGTGGATGTGGAAGGGAGATGACTATGGCAGAACATACGGGGGCGGGGCAGCTCGGGGGATGAAGAAGTAGTTGTGTGGACGAGGACCAAGCAACAACATGTATGAAAATACCATAGGGAAACTGTGACTTTCTATCCTAATTTTAAAAACAAACAAACAAGCAAGCAAGCAAAATAACAGACTCAAAGGAGCAGGGAGAACAAGAAGGGAAAATCTGAAGTAAAACCATGAAAGAAAAAAGGAAACTGAATTCTCATGACTTAGGAAGACATTGCTCTTTCCTAAGGCTCTATTGCTAGGATCCATCAGAAAGCCTAGGAGAAGTGCACAATGATTTGTCCCATCTGAGATCCAGGTGAGCAGACCGAGGGAGGGAGACAGGCAAACAGAAGAATGAGCACCCACACCTAAGCCACTAACAGAGCCAAGACCATGCCCGTTGCACTGCAGGCTGACTGCAGGTCACTTAGTCTGTGTATGTGCCTAAGTGGGGGGTGGTTAAGTAATGACAGGATGAGCTACGTGATCTGATCTTGCCAGCTACACCTATAATGACTGAGTTTCTCCTTACACCAGAGAAACCCTCTCAGTGCATGGGTGCGTGTGCATGAGTGAGTGTTTTCAAGTGTGTGTGTGCGTGTATGTGTTTGCTCATATACCTGTGCACATGTTGTGTTGAGGTGAAGGGTTGGAGGTGATAAAGCTTGATATCTTAAATGACCCTAAGCCTCTGAGCTTGGAGAAAGCTCCCAAACGGAAGCCATCTGACCAATGTGACCCTGCCTGACCTCCTAGCAAATGCCACACTGCTCTTTTCTTCCTCCACCCAAATCCACACACCAAGTTTCAATTCTTATCTCTAGGTCCATCTGCTGTTTGCAAAGGGACATGTTTTCAACTTCTTTCTAAAAGGTAGATTATAATTTCCACCATTTAAATTTGTAGCCACAAATGTGTGTAAGACACCATTGGAATTCTTATACCCACAGTGGTTCTCAGAGAGGGGCCTGCTGAGCCAGCTAGGAGAAAAGGCTGAAGGGCCTCAGAGACCTCTGGTAGGAAGTCATGTAGTTGGGTTCTCTTCAAATGGCTCCCCCTGTTGACATATCTGACTAAGCTCTGATATAGAGGGAACCATTGGCTAGTCCCAGTTGACTTCAGATTGCAATCTCCTATGTTTTTGTATTTCCGCATTGCATTTGCCGTGTTTGCTGAGTCACTCTGTCTCTGTCTCTCTCTCTGTCTCCCTCTGTGTGTGTGTGTGTGTGTGTGTGTGTGTGTGTGTAAAGCAGGAAATAGTGGATGTCAATCATATTTAGTTACACAATAAATCAATGTCTCTTATTTTAGAAAATGGGCACAACATAGTTAGATAATGAATCTGAGGAAACACAGCACCAGTCCTTGCTTGAATAGATAAAAACAGACTTTTAATCATTTTGGTTTGAAGGTCCTGATTTGTGATATATAAAAACAAAATAAAGTAAAAAAAAAAAAAAGACTATGGAAAATGTTGTGTTAAGAAGAATGTGTTCACAACATGTGCTCATACTTTCATTAATGATCAGAAACCCCTTCTGTTTTGCCCTGAAATATGAAAGTTTGGCCTGGAATATTTTTTTTTCATTAAGTGACACATTATTGAATCAATGCTGTTACACAGCCTCACCTTGTGTCTTATGCCCTTATCTTTGACTTACTTTGATAGTGAGGGAAGAACTCTCAATGCTGGTGGTGTTGATGGAGAATTCTGCCAGGCCGTGTTGATCAGTGATAGCAGCACTGATATCAGCTTCATGTGGTTTGATGAAGACTTTTTCATTTGGGAGAGGAACGTCCTGGACATCCACTAAGCGAACCTAAATTGAACAAGAAAGAAAAGTATAGTCCAGGAAGGGTAAAACTATACAGACTATACGAGAAAAACCTGTTTCAGTATTTTATAAATATCCCAAAAGAAGCACCAACTAATTCAGCATGTAAAACATTGCTTTACACAAATCTAACACTTTGAGATCTACACCAGTAGAACTGGCTGTGCTGTGAGGCCGAAGGTATCATATTCTTAGCTCCATAATAAATGCTTTGTAGGTGCTTTGTAGGTACCTGTTTGTCATAAGAAAACATTGACAGATCTAGTGTGGACCAAGGGAAGTAGATGCTTTGACACAATCACAAGATACAGTTGTTGGGGACCCAAGGCTAATGGAGAGCATCGATTTATCATGAATATGTAGCACATGTAGCTTCATCATTGAAACACAGTGACATCTTGGGGTTTACAGTTGTCAAGTACATAGTTTTTATAAATAAAATTTTGCTACCTATGTTTTAGATTCTGGGCTTCTAGATAGCCTGTCTAAGTCTTCAGCTTAGTTCTGGGAATTGAAGTCATGCATTTAAGTGTGTGACATACAAGCTCTCCCACTAAGTTACATATCTTGCTTTGCAACCTGTGATGTCAGACATTGACATCATTAACATTGACCAGAATGCCCTTAGTTGAGGAACCATCATACAGCTTAAGCATCTGTGAACCAAAAGCACTTTACTTTCATAAGGAATGGAATCCCAGGTCTAAAGTGTGACTCCACTTTCACAAATACAAGTTTGGTTGTGGTTCTTTCAATTTTAGTTGTTCCAGATCCACTGAACTCGAATCCTGAAAAAGAAATTAGCAAGAACATTGGAAGTTAATCCAGTTAGGCCGTTGCTTGCTTTCTACATCCTTTTTCTACTTCCTTCAAACCTCCGCCTTGGTGTGAACAGGTGTCAATTTTCATAGCTTTATTTTCTATATTTTGAGTTTACTTACATACCTGTCCCTTCTTCTATAACATTTGCATTCACATGAAGATGCTGCATGCCATAATATTTTTCCTTTAATTGGAACACAGTGATGTCTTCTTCTTGTGTGATGCAGCCATTTTTGTCTAGCTGATATGCACGAGACAAACAAGGAATTGAGGCAAGTCACATTGAAGATCAACTCAAACTCCCATGTAAGAACTTCTTTCAGAAAAACGAGTCCTCACTGCTGTACAGCATGGCATTCTGACTCTAAGCATGTGCCTCCTTATATTATTAGTGTCTTTAGTTAGTATTAGTATTAATCTATTTCTACTACTAAGATACTAAGATAAATAGCATCAGAACATGCAATAAAATCATAGGAATAAGCAAATAATTAACAATAACCCGAAATATAAATGATTTTAACTCTTTTTTTGCTTTTAATTAATTTATTTTTTCTCTTTTTTTATTGTTTGTTATTATTAGTTACATTTTATTAACTCTGTATCCCAGCTGTATTCCCCTCCCTTATTCCCTCCCAATCCCACTCTCCCTCCCTCAGCTTCTCCCTGACCCTTCCAAGTCTATGGATTGGGGGAGGACCTCCTTCCCTTTCCTCTGGCCCTTTTTTATCAAATATTGTCAGGGCTGGCTGTGAAGTCCTCCTCTATGGCCTAGCAGAACTGCTCATCCCTTGGAGGGTGAGGAGTGATTTTAACTCTTTAAGAAGCATGTCTAGCTAATTAGACTACAGAACAACAACAACACACAACACATACACAAATAAAAGGATAGAAAGGGATAGATTAGGAACATTCAAGGTGAGAAGAGGAAGGAGTATCAATACTAATATTTGATAAAATAGACCAGTCCAAAATTATGACAAGAAATAAAAACTTCACTACCAATGAATGAAAGGAATAAAAACAAACAAACAAAAAAGAACATGGAGTAAACATGTTAGTACATCCAATTTCATAACAAACTACAAAGTAAAAGACTGACAGATCCAGAGGCAATAATAATGGGTGATTTTAGTACTACAAACTCATTAATTGATCATCTGGGCAAAAATAATAACTTTCAGAATGTTGTATAGAAATTTCAAGTGAATTAAACATTCCATGTGGAAGGAGGCTCACTAAGACTCAGGAAATATGAAAAGCTTATAAAGCTGAGGATATAAACAACTCAGAAGGCTCAAGAAGTTCCTAAAACTGACAAAATTGCAAGGCTATAAGCAGGCTAAAAAAATCCATGTCCACCAAACCAGCCTTATAGAGAATACTAGAAATAATACTTTGAACTGAAGACAGGAATAAGTATAGCTAAGATGCTATAGAAAAAAAAAAAACTACAATTACTGAAACATAAAATAGGATTAAATATAAATAGCAACAACAAATACAAAATGACAGTAATCAACATACATGTTTCAATGATAATTTTAAATATTATTGACCTCAATTCAAAAGACATCTAGGATAGCTGAATAGGTTTAGAAACAAAATCACTCTTTTTGATTGCAAGAAACTCATTTTACTTGCATCACTTTATAGGGAAGGCATCACCTTAGAGGGAAAGGATAGAAAAAGTATTCAAAGCAAATGACCAGAAAGCAAGCAGAATTTGCTATTCTAACATCTGACAAAACTGATTTAAAAAAAATTTAATCAGATGAGATAAAGAACACTTTGTTTTGATCAAGGGAACAATTTACTGAGAAGACACCACAACTATAAATATATATGAATCAAACTTTAGCACACACACTTTCATAAAAAGCATATCACTGGACTTCAAGATGCAAATGAAACCCAAGTCAGTAATTATAGTTGATTTCTGTACCCTAATTTCTCCGATAGGGCATCTGAACAAACAATAAAAATAACTACAGAATGTCATCAAAATTAAGTGACATCATACACAAAATGGACCTAAATGATTTTTATTAAGTACCACCTAAAAACTAAAGAATTTTGGTCTTTGAAGTAATGAATGAAAGTTTCTCTAAAATAGACCACATAATGGTACACAAAACAAATCTGAACAAATACAGAAAAATTAGAATAACCTAGTGTGTCCTATGTGACCACAAAGCAACAAAGCTTAAAATCAATGGCAAAAGAATTTCCAATGTTATATAAATTCATAGAAATTAAACAACACACAATTGAATATTAAAATGAATCAAAGAAGAACAAAATAAAAAATTTAAAAATTGTGAATTAAATGAAAATGAGAACACAATAAAACAAAACTTCTGGAACACATTCAAAACTGTCCCAAGTGGGACATTTACAGTCTTGAATGATGGTAAAAAGAAAGGAAAAGAAATAACACAAATAAATTACTTAATATTACAAGTCAAGGAGTTGGAAAAAAAGAAAGGTCAAACCAAACTCATAGCTCAATTAGTGAAAAAGAAATAAAGAATACAAAGAAACAATGAGTCTAAGAGATGGTTATTTGAGGAGATAAGGTCAAGAGACCTTTGGCTCAATTAACTAAAAGAAGAAAGAAAGGAAGAAAGAAAGAAAGAAAGGAAGGAAGGAAGGAAGGAAGAAAGGAAGAAAGAGAAGGATAGAAAGAAAAAGAAAGAAGGAAGTAGGAACCACAAAATTAACAGAATTAAAAATTACAGGGAAACATTACAGAGACATTAACGAAATTTGGAATATTTTAGGGGAACACTAAAAAACCTGTATTGAATGAATTTAGAAAACCTAAAACAAAATGGACAGATTTCTACGTCTACCCAAACCACAACTATTAAACCAAGAAGAAATGGACAATGTTGACAGTCACAGAGACAGTAGAGGACAACCCACTACTGCCACCATTCTCCGGAAGCTATAGGTCCTTAACTATATTCCAGAAGTTTGCCATTATACTTAAAGATAGGTGTAGGTCTCAAGTCAGCAAAGACTCATTTTTCAACAGATAGAGACCGTTATAGAGATCCACAAACATCAAAATGCAGAGAATTGCCTATGATGTGTGCAGCCCCAACGAATACAACTCCACAATAACCCCAACCTCGAAGGATTAGGGAAAAATCATGAAACAAGGATCAGAAAGATTATAAAAGTCCAGAAAGCCTGTTGCAAAAATAGTGTCTTTCAGACACAACAGGAAAAACACACCCATAGAGTTCTCAACAATGTGGTTGCCTGAACAAGACTCACACAAGGGTAGAACCAGTTAACCTGCCAATGTGGTGAAATGGGGAAATTGCCCAGAGCCCCACTCCTAGATCAAGAGCTACAGCTACAGGTGATCATTGGCTGCTGAGAATGACTGAGATGAATATAAAGGTCTGTGGGAGTCAGGAGTGGCCTGGCCCTGCAGGTAGCACAGAGGTCTCCCAGGCTGTTGCCAAGTACAAGTGCCATCTCCCATAAGGAAGGTTGTACTGACTGGGAAACAGTGCTCAGGATGAAGGTCTAGAGGGCGAGGCTGGGTAGATTCGGGTGTGGTCTGGCCCTACAGATGCAGATTAGCAGGGAGTTACCTACATCTGTCCCCAGCCTGTTGGGTGGTAAACAGGTAAACATCTCCTCCGTTGAGGAGAACACCAGAGTGTTTGACATTCCCGGTTTCTCTAACGCTTGTCTGTGAGCTCAGGACCAATGCTCTGCACACCTCACGTGCTGTGGGTGAGACTACAGCCTAGTATAGAAGCTCCTCAGAAAAGGAGAGGTCAAACTACCACGAGGTCAGCGGTGGGGAATAAGGAAACGAAACCTGGGTCAGCATCCCCACACCTGTTCACAAGCACGCCTGTCATCTCTGTGACTCACAAACAAGCGAGCCCATCAGCTGATGAATGGGTAATCAGAACTGAAGAGGAGAATTTATGGGCACAGAGATGATCACCTTTCACCAGATATGCCAGATTCAGACACACGAAGGTACATGTTTCCTGTCATATGTGAGGGTAAAACAAAACAAAACGATGGCAAAATGGAAGTTGTTCCATTTGGGAAGAGGAAGAGTCCGGCAGGAGGAGGGATGGAGAGAATACTGCAGGTAATGAATGAGGGGATCAAGTGTATGATACACATGATTGAATATATTGCAAGGAAGCCCATGGTTTTTCACAATTTACTTACATTTCATACATGCTAATTAAAATATACTTTCAAAGAACAGTCTATAAGGCATGAAAGTAGAGGGTGCTATATAGGAAGAGGAGAAGGACACATGGGAGTAAGGACACAAGAGAGCAGAGGTGGCAAGGGGACAGGGGAATATGGTTAAAATACATGATTCTCATGTATGAAAATGTTATAAACCTACTATTTTGTACAATGATTTACACAAAAATAAATTTGGTGGTCAGCTCAAGTTGTTGAAATGTCCCTTTAATTATAGTGGGTCCTAGGACTATCACTCTGTCAGTGAGGGGCTCCTGGGTAGTGCACACATGCCTGGCTGGTGTTCCATCACTGAGCTACACCCTGAGGTCCAGAATATCCTCTTTCAATGCCTGGATATTCATTTCCTCTCAGCGGTGCTGCATGCATTGCTGTGTCAGTTAACCTGGATATTAAAAATAGGCCTGTGAACAGTTTTCACTCACCTGGTAACTGACTTCTTTGCATCCAGTCTCTCTCTCAACGCCCAAGTACAGATATTTACGGCATATACTTATCTTTGCATGTCCTGGGACAGGCTTCCCATAGGTATATCTGTCACAAGATAAATGCACACAGACCAGGAGTGTTTCTGAAGCAGAGACTTACTGTCTTCCCACCCATAGTTTACACTGACAACTTGAAACTGACTCTGTCTAGTTTTGTAATGACAGCAAATATGGCCCATTATTACCACTTGACACTTTCTAACTATATATATTAATGATTTAGGTCGTTTAAGAACCTTTTGGAGACATGCTTTCTCCCACCCCTTCTTGTTGTTTTATAAAGATTAAGTAACCAAATCAGGATCCTAAACTGATGGAGCTGAGATGAGTGGGAACATGGGGAAATTACTATTTTTACAAACCTCAGTCTTTGGCCTTCTTTCTTATCATTTTTCCTAAGCCTGATTATTTAAATGACAAGCATGTGAGCTAAGGTGTGCCTCTTCTGTCTGATTTGGGCACAATTGCAAATTTCTCCAGGGCTTTGACTTCTTTGGATCCCAGATTGAAATAGCAGTTTTAGTTGCTGTAGTACAAGATCCTTATTTATGAGGTACAGAAATGTGCAATTAGAAAACCCAGATGTTTTATAATTAAACTTAGGTGGCAGTGGCTGGAGCTAGAGACAGACTGGGAGCCATAATTTGGTGTCTGTGTTCTCTTTACATGGGTCACTGTTTCTTCTTAGGTACCTTTCTGTCTCCAAAGACCAGGACTCTTTAGTGCTTCATACAACTGATTTTACCTTTGGTGTCATGAGAATTACCATCAGCAACACATGCAGTGAGTGCCTGAGCAGGAAGTGATGCTCAGTAAGGGACACAAAGAAGAAACGAACACCACAGGGGCCATTCTAGGTGGGAAGGACACGGCCTTCACATTTCTACATATTCTACAATGAGACATTATCCCGGGTGTTTCCATGCCCAAGTACATCCTTAAAGTTAGAAGAATTGAAAGATATAACTCACACTGCACATGCTGTTACATTTATTTTTTCATCTTGCACAGAGATGGCCTTTGGGACCTTTACTTGAACTTCAAATCTGGGAAGCACTGTTGGGAAAAAGAAGGAAATTCTAGTGGAAATTTACTTTTCTAGCTGCTTGACTGATCAGTCTCTGCCCATTATTGATGATTTCACATTGTCACGGTGAGTCCACCCTCCATGTAAGGTTAGACCACTGAGTGGTTACGGATTATATCATTTCTTTCAAATCACTGTGGTATCTACTTAAATAAGAGAAACTAAGTAATTTGTTCCTGAAAATCCCAGAATTTGTTGGAAGTTCCATGTTGCTAGGTGGATAGCCTTAGCTTCGTTGAGATGAAACCCAGCCTTGCACATTTGGACCTCAGTTTGTTCAAAAGAATTCATCCTGTGATAAGTAGAAACGTCTGACACCAGCTTTCCTTTTGTGGCCTTCCCAAGCATACCGAATTCTTCCACGGTGAAGGAGTGCTCTTTCTTCACTCCTGTTTGTTTTTGTATCACTATCTTGTAGGAGCCCAGAATGGGCTCCAGAGACAGACTGAAGGACAGTTGCTTAAGCCCATTCTCTGTGTTGATATTCTGCCACTGCATAATTCGGTTCGTTTTTGGATCCTGTGAAACAGGTTGCAAGTTTTCTAAGTCAATAATGTATTAAGAACAACAACACATCTAAGACCACTGTGCTCATGGTGGAAGCATTTGGGAGCCTGCTAATATTCTTCTGGGGGAGAGGGAAATAAAGGAAAGGTGGGGCATAACCAACCAGTTATGTCGAATGGCAGAAGGCTGCTGACCCACACTAGGCCTACAACACCCCAGCATCAAGGTACTTTCAGTGGATTGAGTTCTCTCTGAATATGAACACTGAAGCTTCTTACCTCAATGTAAACCACAGGAAACTGAAACAAAAGGGAAAGCAGTGTTAGTTCAGAACAGAGGGTGCTGACCCCTTTGGCAAACCTGTCTCCAAAACATTGTGATTAAATCAGTAACTAAATTACAGTTATGAAGTAGCAATGAAAATAATATTATGGTTGTGGGTCACCATAACATGAGGAAGTGTATTAAAGGATCGCAGCATTAGGAAGTTTGGGAATCAATGGTCTAGAAATTTCACACAGGCAGCAGATTCCATACATTTATATTCTGGCCCATAGGAATGCAGTTTCAGTTAGAATTGGATGGACTTAATCTCCATTACAAAGCCAATTGCAAGCCAATTAAGTCCTACAAAGAATTTTTAAGTATATGTTCTAGAACTACTTGAGTTGTACAATCGATAGGGACTCAGAAATGGAACTGTGGGACATTATAGTAGGATTTCTCTGATGTGCTGTGAGACACACCATGAGCCTTTACAGTCCGGAGATTATATGCTTACTGTTTAAATCAGGTATATTTGCAGTGTGAAATGGAGTTAATAGTTTTAAATATATCTGTTGGCATAATGTTCTTGTGTCCAGGTTACCCTTGTTCACTCAAATGCTGATTTCTCTACCCACTATCTGCTTTCAATCCAGACATTGCATTATGACATTAATTCTAAGCACCTCTTGTCTCAATTTTGTGTAAACATGTCACTGTTCTCTGTATTGCCAATAAAAGCCAACTTGCCAATGCTGAGTAGTACAGAGAATAGGGTGGGACATCTTGGTCTGATGAGGGGAAGAGAAAAGACAGGAAGAGAGGATGGATGCAAGGGGAGAGGATCAAGAAATGTCAAGAGAAATGAACTAGACCTAGGAGGTAATCAAAAAGCAAGTAAAATTGGGAAATCTGAATGGGAGAAAGCTATATTAGCTTGGAGTTTTAGTATGGGGTAATTTTTGCAGAGCATATCACATTAAGCTAATAAAATATTTAAATAAATCCTACTCTCTCTGGTTATTAGGGTATAGAGCTGGTTAGGGAGTAACTGCTGCTTTACTAAAATATAAATCAATATTAAATATTAGTAATTTGTGACGTATATACAGTCGAATTGTATAACTAGAGGGTGTCCTGGGCAAGGCACTGGATTCCCATTCTTCATCTAATGAGCTACAAAGGGATTAGCATGTGTCCTCAAGATGCACCTCTTGAAAAACTTTAACAGATGCCTAACTATTACCAGAGTAAAATAAATGAAGAAAGTCCTCAATAGCTGCTCTTGCTTCAAAGGAGAATTGCTGCTGACCAAGCCAAGAGGGGCAGTTTCAGAGGTTTTCCAGGAGACATGGTTTTGATTGATTAGATGATATCTACACAGTAAAGACAGACACTGACAAGGTCATTTAAGATTCTGTCGTAACTGAGCTCTCTGCAGAGGCAAACTTATTTTAGGTGACAACAAGCTTAAAGAACACAGCCATTTCTAGCAGCTGATAAGGGAGCACTTAATGGCAGTTGTAAGGGAGATTTAGTGATAAAGGACTGGTTTCTGAAAGTACAGAAAATTAGGTCATGACAATGGATGATGAAAGTGTGGTACACGTGTACGCGATGAAGGTCTATTCAGTTATTAAAAATGACATCACAAAATTTTCAGGCAAATGGATAAAACTTGAAAAAATTGTAACGGTAAGCCAGGCTCAGAAAGACAACTGCTTTGTGTTCTTTCCTATCTGTGGTTCATCACTGCAGATATGTAGAGTTATGGAGTATCCGTGGAAACAAGGAAAGAAGAGGGTCACTGGGGTGGGAACTTCCTCCAGGTAGAAGAGATGTTGATGGAGGTGACATCAAAGCACAGGTGGACTCAAGCAGGGATGGTGTGTGGGATGGGAGTGTAGAGAGGGAAAGGTGGGAGAGTTAACCAAAACTAAGGATCTATAAAAAAGCTATGTGGAAACTTACTGCTTTATAAACCGATTAAGAAACATAAGTTTAAACTATTTGCAATGTGACCTGGGTCCAGGACACTAGGCACCCTCCATTTTCTGCTGATATCTCACTGTGTGCCTTATTTCCTGACCCTCTGAACTAACTGGCACTTAGGTTCTTCCTCTCTTTCCTGCTCTCACTCTCACCTTTAGGTTTTGAAGAAGAGGAAGAGGGTACAAACTGCAGTTTGAATTTTATAAGATCAGGATAAAGGAAGCAAGAAAGAGGCAGTCTTTCACTTAACAGGCTGTGAAAATATCACTTGAGCCAGGTAGGCATAATGGAATATATTTCAATACCAGCAATCAGGAGGCAGAGGCAGGCTGAGCTCTATGAATCAAGGCCAGCCTGCACTATATAGAGAGTTCCAGCTAGCCAGGATTACATAGTGAAATCATGTTAAAAAAATAAATAAATAAACCAGTCACTCAACATTGCAAAGTAAACAAATCTGTGAATTAAATTTTCACTTGGATACTGAGCTATCATGGGTTACATCTGGGCAGGAGTTCCAGGCTATATCCATGAACAGTCCTTGGTTGGAGTTCCTGTCCTCTTCAGGTCTTATTATCTCCCTCCACTATTGCATAAGATTCCCTGCACTCTGCCCTAAGTTTGGTTTTGAGTCTCAGCATCTGCTTTGATACACTTCTGGGTAGAGTCTTTCAGAGTCCCTCTGTGTTAGGTTCCTGTCCTGTTTCCTGATTTTCTGTCCATCCCGTTTGTCTTTCTGAGCTGAATGGCTGGATCTTTGACCAAACCCAGAAAGACAAACATGACATGTACTCACTTACAAGTGGATTTTAGCTGTAAAATAAAGCACAATCACACTATCAGCCACAGACACACAGAGTCTGTGTAACAAGGAGGGCTTTAGGGTGGGGCAGGGATCTCCCTAGGAAAGGAAAATAGAATGGATCTTTTGAGTGGGGTGGGAGTGGAGGCAGAAAGGATGAGTCAGGGAAGGGGGAAAGAAGGAAAGAGTATGGGGAGAGATGGTGGCAATAGGAGGCATTTAGGGTGCAGTGTGGAAATCTATTGTAGTGGAAACTCCCTTGAACCTATGAAAGTGACCTCACTGAGGACTCCTAGCAATGGAGGATTTGACACCTGAAAGGCCATCTTCTGTGACCAGTCAAGGCTCTTAGAGGTGGGACTGGGCCCAAACCAAGAGAGGGAGCCCATGCCCCATACTGCCTGTGTGGCCAGGAGAGGGAGCCCATGCCCCATACTGCCTGTGTGGCCAGGAATGAGAAGCTGGATGATTGGATGGCTCAGACTCTTTTGCCTGCTTTTGGGAGCCCTTTCCTTTTACAGGGTTGTCTTACTCAGCTTTGATATGAGGGCATGGGTTATTCTTATTGCATCTTGTTGTGCTGTGTTCAGCTGCTCTTTTCTGATGGGAAATAGTTCTGGAGGAGGAGGGAGTTTCGGGGAGAGACTTGGATGAATGCAGGACGAGGAGGCTGTAGTTGGGATGTTCTGTGTGAGAAAAGAATAATAGTAGAAAATAGAAAAAACATCCTTGGTAGAATTACACAACAGATTATTGGGATGAATAATGTTTAGACTTTCCAACAAATGGTGTCTATAGTAATTGGTTATTAACACAGAACAAGTTAAGTAAAGTGGATAATTATTTTGTTTATTTTTTAACTAGTTCTTTGAGATTTTGTGCAGTGTTTTAAGATGATAGTCAACCCTCCCCAAACTTGTACCAGATCTACCTCCCTTCCCTACTCATCTGACTTACGGTTCTCTATTTTCTTTTTTTTTCACCCATTAATTTCACTTGAACTGCCCATTTATTCTTGGATGTGTGGACTTCCACTGGAATAGGGTTGACTTACCAGTGTCCATCCTCTTAAAGACAACTGACTTTCTCCCAGTAGCTGTCAGTTAACAAGAGCTCCTCAGCTAGGAGTGGGGCTTCATGTACATCTCCCCTCTCCATGCTCGGCTTTGGTCGGGCTTGATAGTGCATGTGCTTGTGCATGCTAACACAAGGGTAAGTACAAACGTGCAGCTACCATGCTGTGTTTAGAGGACTGTTCCTTGTATTTATTCTGGCTCTGACAGTATTCACCTCTGGCTGTTGGTATAATGTTCTTTTGGAATGTATACACCTTACCCTTGTTAATTCAAATGCTGAATCTCCCCGACTCTCTGGTTTCAATCTGGACATTGCATTTTGATACTTATTCTAAGCATCACCTGTCACAACTTTGTGTAAACATGCCAACATAAAAAAAAAAACCAAAACAACAACAAACAGCCATAATGTTGAGCAATGGAAAGGAAGGAGTAGGAAGGAGAGGGAAGGAGCCAGAGGACAGGAAGGAGTGGGAGGCAGAGGAGGAGTGGAGAGGAGCAAGAGCTGGGAGAGGGGATAAGCTGGGAGAGCACAGGCTGAAGGAGAGGTCTTGGAACGACATGGAGAAATGAATTGGACCTAAGATATCACTAAATAAAGTATAATGTGGGAAATCTGAATGGTAGGAAACTATGCGGGCTTGGAGGTTTAGGATGGAATAACTATTGCCTGGCATTGTGTTCTAGGTTAACTAAATAAATTCTAGTCTCTGTGTGGTGATTTGGATATGCAGCTACTTAGGATTAACCGCAGCTTTACTAAAAGATATATCAATAGTAAGTATGAATGTACAACACAACACCTGGCTCTTACACTTTTTCCTCCTTCTGTGACACAATTATCTCTGCCTTTGGAGGAGAGGATGTGATTTTGATGTCCAATATAGGCTTTCACATTCTACAGCCAAGCTGGTACGAACTGGAACCATCATCTCTACTGGGCTAGCTTTCATAGAGCGGGAAGGTGTAGGCATGCTACCAGAAGAGGAAAATAATCACCAGTCTTATCAAGCTGTGAACCCTGTAACTATGAGAACCACTGGCCTGGGAAGATTTTCCCACAGTGCAATACCAGCACAAACGTCATGGAAGTAACTAACCACTCTCTGACTGGTTTAAGATCAAACCCACACTTGGCCTCACAAGAGCCTGTGGCTAGACATGCCATAGGCCCCAGGGGATAACCCACTATTATTGTGCTGCTAAAGGACATAGCATTAAGCCAACTCCTACTGATTTATAGTAATAGTTTAAACCATTTTTCATCCTTCATCAGAGAAGCTTCTATTTGTAGCAGAGGGCAAATGCCACAGATACCCAAAACTAGCCTAACAGCAGAAGACAAGTGACTGTCAAATGCAAGTTATTTTGCAATTTTATTCTTAAAAGAGATTACTTAAGGAAGGACCCAAGTGTTTAAAACTAAGTAATAAAAACAATACAGACAATGTGAGACATACTCTTGCAATACTAGGAATGGATTTCTTCAGGATGGCACAAAGTAACAGAAACTACGAAAGAAATGACTGGAAAACACCATCAAACTCCAAAGTTCTGTGCAGTGAAAGTCTCCATGAAGTATAAAGAAAATCCAGAGATACTTAACCAGGAATGGACTGAAAAATAAGGATTTTCACATATAGGGAAGACATAGAATGGCCAGTTTTAACTGAGAACGGGTGTAAATAGGTAAAAGATCAGAATAAAACAAGATTAACTCAGTTTAGAAAGGGGCTGGAAATTAGAATATTGAAGCAGCATTTTGTCTTGATGAACCCACCAATACCCACTTGTAAGAGACTCACCAACTCACGCAGGGGGTGTAGATTTTTATCCACAGAGACAACCCTAAAGTTGACTGGAAAAAAAGAGAGAGAGAATTTTCTAATGAAGTCCAGAGATTCAGGTCTTCTCCATGCCATATTCAGGATGGCGTCTTAATTCGTTTGTCCACTCTACAGCTTCATACCTGACTGTCCTGGCTTGTACACTGGTTTGTCTGTCTGGAGAAAGACAACGCTTTCTTTGTTCTTCACCAGCACCACCGTCTTTTTGCTGAATTCATGTGTTGGCCCTTTGGTGTGGACAGAGAGGGACACCTTCTCCTCAGAAAGAGAAAGTCTGGGGAGCTGAGAAAGAGAGGAAGACAAGACCCTTCACCCACCGTCTGACCCTCTGCAGCAATTAGATTTCCTTTTTTACTTCATCTCCTTCCACATCACAGGAAGGAGATGGGTTCCATCAATTTTTTCTTTAAACGTGATGTGCAGGAAAAAAAGAGTCATATAAGTATGTCAAATAAGTATGAAAAGAAAACACACTATTGTATGTGATTCAATGGAAGCAACAAAAACAGTCATTTTTATGGAGTAAATATGATCTTGACTGAAAATTAGCTCTCACTCTGAAACTGATGTAGAGGGAAAGACAATACATTAATGGTGGTAGAAATTAGGAGATAATATATTAGTGGTGGTAGAAATTGTGTCTTGAGGTTAGGCCCTGAACAAGAAACCAACACTTCTTCAGAAGAGGTGTGGACCTTATCAGCTGAGTGTTATTTGAAAGTTTGTGACTCACTAGCAAAATGTACTATGCATGGGAAAAATGTCTCTTTCTCTGGGTGGTTAAACTTTTGAGAAAATTCAATGGGAAAGTAGCATATGCACAAGAATTGGCTCTTCACATTTTGGGGTGTGATAATCTATGGTAATTTTTTATTGGGTAAATATCTAAGTTTCTCCTGTCTTGAAGTCACAGATATGTCTCTAGAGTGATCTTTTTTAGAAATCTGTATGTATATTAGAGATGCATATCAACACACATATGTACATATATGTACAAACAAATCAGAACCGGTTTCTGGTACTCACAGTAAAGGAAACACAGCGGAACAAGTCCTTGTCGACCACAAGCTCATTGAACAGGCTTCTGTTTCCCCAGCTGGACTGCAAGGTGGCTCTGACCGTCACTGTTTCATTCAGATGGTATAGATGGAGGCAGATTTTCTCAGGGGTCTCAGTGTGGAGCTGGGAAGGGACCAGCACCATATACTTCCTGGAAAGGAAGGAGTTTGGGCCAGCACAGGATAGATATTGTTTAAGACTGTAGTTTCATCACAGTAACCCCTGCCATCCATATTTCTACAGCCTGAGATGGCAGTTGACAGCATGATACAGCAGAGTGGCAGGACGATTATCGATTTTTGTAGTGGTGATAACTCAGCATCAGCTGTGACACCCACCAAGGCAGGATCAAGTGACAGGTGGTCCCTGCACTAAGCAGCCAGCATTCAAGTTCTTGCAGGTTTTTTTTTTTTCTTTAAATGAAGATATGGAAGGAATATTTCTCCTTTACATAAATATTCATCAGAACTGTTCTTCATTACCATTTTCAGTTCTTGGGAAAGAACTCAATATCTTGTTTTTATTTTCCAGTACTCTTCAACCTTGGATTTATAATATGACTATGAAATTCAGAGTTGTACAATTCACCTGTGTTACACCTAAGCAAGAGTGAAAAGCTCTCTGTAGAAATCATCCTCTACCTTTTCCTAGCATTACAGATTTTGTTTCAAAATAGCTAAAAATCTAGTTCATCACTTCTACACCACAGTATCATCAAATTTATAATCATATTTTTTCTGATCTCAAAACAAAAAAACTCCCTAACAATGTAATTCTAATAACGTGGATACTTTGAACACCAAACAAGTTCTACTGGTAGTTTAATGCAAGGCTCTTGATTCTAACAAGAGTGTTGTTATAGGACACAAACATCCACAGAGTTCTGGTGTGCCTGAAGTCTCACCTGTACCAAGGTTAGACTGTAGCCTATCCGTTTCCAACCAAGAGTCCCAACAGTTTAAATGCTCATTTTCAAAGTTATTAAAAATTTTCAACAAATAAGAATGTCTCTGACCAGTGGGATTTTAGAAACTCCTGGTATCTAAGAGGAGTGCTATTCTAAATTACATAACACCTAAGTTTAACCACACTGATTGCTTTAGAGTTAAAAAAAAAAACAATTATACATAATCATGTAATCCTAGAGTTAGGTAACACACACACACACAATTATTATTTGTTAATTATAAACCAAAAAGACTTTGGGGAGGTTTTTCGGAGAAGGAACTGTGAAAGGAAATGAATGGTTTTGATTGGAGGAGGAATGATATAGGAGAGGCCTTGGTGGTACTCACGGATCTGAATGGAATGAGGATGCAGAAGGCAGAAAGACAAGAAGAACTAAAATGAGACATGGCAGAGCCTGTCTGTTCTTCCACATGGTGTAGGAAGAAAGGACAGGAGGACAGAGCTTATGGTGTCCTCTTCCTTAACCCTGTTTCCAGAGATTTCCCCAAACCACCCTGGCTATTTATGAGTACTCTGTGCAAACAGGAAGCTTCACCAAAGCTGTCCAAATAGAAGAGGAGAATTTTTGCAAGAGTTCTTTTTGGTGTCACTGCGTTCGGTGATGGCCTCTGGACAACTCAAATAAATTACAACAGTCTCAGGAAAGGTACCAGATGGTGGATGGTGCTGGTAAAGGGTCAAGGCCAAGCAAACCCATAATGCACATAGACTCTGCTTGGTGTGAATTAGAGAAGACTTTCTCAGCCTTAATGACCATAAATCTTTGCAGCCCATGACTGTGCTGTGATTGTGTGACATTTGTCACCTCACTGCTTCTACTCACCTAGAATCTCTGAGCACTACTTTGAGTGAGACCTCTCCATCTCTCTCCTTCCTCATTTGAGAGTAACTAGAGTAGTCCAGGTTGGAGATCTTCAGTTTTCCTGTCTCTTATCATATAAGAATCTCTTTTTACTGGTCTTGGGTGTAAAGGGGAGTGGGGAGAACTGTGGCTACTGGAAAAGATTTAAGAAAAAAACCTCACCTATTATACTTCACTGAGCCTAAATCTTCTTGTTAGAACAGAAGTCCACAAAGCTCACATAGAGGCACACTTGCAAAGTCTTATTGCTGTGGGTTATTAGGAAGCCAAATACAATCAGTGCAACTAAAGGTGGTTGCTACAAATGCTGAAGTGATTAATATTCAGGATGCAACTCAGTTCCTTTGGAAGGACATTAAGGTATGAGTTGGGAAGCATATTATTAGCATTTCTATTCTAGATCATAGAGATGTTTATTTTTGCAAAGATACTATGATATTGGCTTGAGAGGAAGGTATAATGTTAGATAAATCAATTATAATCTTGAGGCTTTAAGTAAAAAGAAAAGAACCTGCTAGAAGGGGATTATGGTAAGCATGTAAAGGATGAAAAAGAAATAAAACTTCTGCATTTTATTGATTGACCTCTGAACCCTGGTTAATCATCAATAGGAAGCTTTACTAACTCCCAAACTGGACCTTTCTGTCCAAATTCCACTGAAACAATAATTACACTTTTTCATCTTAACTTTTTACTCTTTATTTTTTTGAGCATGATAATGAATGGCTTTAAATTCCTGTAAGATTATGGCAGCAGTGACATCGAAACATTAACAGGTTCTAACAATGCAGGAGAGTATCAAATGACAGGGCATGTCATCTGAGATGGTGCATAACCCAGGCTCAGAACTCACAGAGAACTTCTCATTAGAGAGCAGACATGCTATCCTGCTTACTTGAGGCTTTCCAGTAGAAAGAAAAAACAGGGTACAGATCTGAGGCTTGAGAAATCTTATGGAATGGTCTAGAGACAAGAGAAACATTGGTATATCTGAAATTATCTGATTATTCCATAACTGCTGGAATAATCAGGCTGAGGTAAGCCCAGGCTTAAATATAAGAGTTCCTTAGGGGTAAAAAATCTTGGAGTATAACCTGAAAAGATTTAATAATGAAAACATATTTTACAATGATGTTTAGAATAATAACATACGTGTTGGCATGAAAGAATGACCAGAGGTCTACAAACTCTAATTGATGACTTGTAAACTTATCTAAATATGCTATAATGGTATTCCAAACTGAGAGACTAGGCATTAAACAGACTCCCTGGCAAGCAAACAGATAGGGAGCGGGACGTTGGCTAAGCAAAAATGGTAGCAAACCCTCTAGAATGACTGTCTTCTTCCTTAATGTGTTTGAATAAGAAGGGCCCCAAGAGGCTCATAGATCCAAGTGCTTACTCACCAGGGAGTGGAACTGTGTGAAAGGATGAAAAAGATTAGGAAGTGTGGCCTTGTTGGAGGAAGTGTACCACCCTTTGTAGGCTTAGAGGTTTCAAAAGTCCATGCCAGCCCCCCCCTACCTTTTCCTTCATTTCTCCTCCCTCTTCCCTTCTCTTTCTGCCTATGGATCAGCATATAGCTTTCAGCTGCTTCTTCTACACCATGTCTTCATGAATGTGGCCAAATTCCCTGACATGATGATAATGGCCTAAATCTCTGAAACTGTAAGAAAGCTACGAATTAAATGCTTTCTTTTATAAGAGTTGCCTTGGTTGTGGTATCTCTTATAATTTTGGTTGTGAGCCTAGCCTTTAATGGCTGAGCCATCTCTCCAGCCCTGGTTGTGGTAAGATGTGGCTAAGGATGTGAGTCCCATAACAAACTAGTGAGCTGTCACAACCCCAAGGTTTGAGTTCGGGTTACATTAAAACCAGGCTCCAGAGAGTCATCTTTCACCACAAGTCCATACTCAGCGGAAGGAAACTGAGTGGACCCAAGTCATTCCCACAGATTAGAGTCCTGCATTCCCTGTCATCTGGGTAGCTCCTGCTGACCCAGGAGCTGCTCTATACGTGAGAGGTAGTAAGATGAGAGCAGCAGACACCCAATCAGTAAGGCTCCATGGAATACCGCATCCCGACATCCACAGCTCCACGACAATTAAGGCTTTCTTCTAATCCTGACCCCCAGTGTGGGCACTGGGCACAAAGTAGCTCCAAGGATGCTGGTCTTCTTGGGGCAGTGATGTTACACAGCCCTATCAAGTCCTACTTAGCTATCCACAGCAGACAGAGCAGTCTTGTAATTTTGGAGAATTAAAATCAAGAAATCTTCCACTAGGACTTGAAAGTTATACGTTTCTGTGAGAGCTTGGATGGGTAAACAGCTCCATGGAGCCTGGAGGAAGGTTGTGAAGACAAAGACATAGATGCTACCAGATCAACCCAAAACTGGATAAAGCAGAAGGGAAAAGAATCTCCTGGTAAGAATGTGTCTCCCTCTTCTCTACAGCTACACCTTTCTTTAGTACCCTAAACAGGGAGAGATTTCCCAGAAAGCCTCTAACTGGTGCAATTGGGCACAAGCTGGAACCCACCTGGAAGACAGTCTTCTCCTCCTGGTAACCAGGAGTGCCCTGCGCTCCACAAGTCTTCTCTCCAG
This sequence comes from Psammomys obesus, assembly GCF_907164565.1. NCBI lineage: Eukaryota > Metazoa > Chordata > Mammalia > Rodentia > Muridae > Psammomys > Psammomys obesus. The sequence goes on along the minus strand of NW_026588368.1, from coordinate 6,553,447 downwards.
GAAAGATTGTTCCTGTTCCTGCTCATCCATGGCCCTTGTCTCCATCCAGCATGCTCACCCTTTTCTTCTCAGTTCCCTCACTGAAGTCTCCTACAGGCAGACTGCCCTCCTCCTTCACTCAGCTTCATGTCCTTTTCTCCTCCCTCTCTTGTCTTACTCTTTTTCTTCTCTCTTGACATTCCCCACTTGCCCCTTTCCCCTCTCTCTTCCCCTTTCTCCCCCTAGTGCTGGGAGAACTATGAACTTATATAGTAAGGAACTAATAGTTCACTCTCTGCAGGGAGAGGAAGGGTAGAGAATTTGTGCCCTGGTTGCCAAGGGTGACTGGCAGGCTACAACAGGTTTTGGGGCATACAGCCTCCTTGGTTTCTGACATAGCTCTCTTCTGTGACTTTCTGGCTGCACCAGGTCAAAGAGAGACCTGATTTTTAAGAACCATGGACCTGGGCCTATTCAGGCTTTGAATGGGGACCCAAGCAAAGGACTCTCAGAGACTTTGACACATTCAGGATTTAGCACTGAGCTACCCTGCGCTACCGTAGCCCCTCCACACCATAGTCCCACTGTACCAATTCTCCCCTTCCCAACCTGCGGTCCCTTTCAACAAGTCCTCTTCCCTCCTTCCTCCCTCCATTGCCAGCCCCTGGAAACATCCATTGTTGTCTGCTTCTGGCTCAACTTCCCCAGAATTCAGATAAGTGGTATTCAGTGGGAAAGCTCCTTCTAGGGTCATGTACATCCTATGGTTCATGTGCTATAAATCGGGGTGCTTGTTGGTGAGAAGGGGCCTTGAAAAAGTAAAGAGTAAATTTACAAGTGAATGCTGGTGGCCATTCCTACTTGATTTTTTTGGGGATTCCATTCTCCATGCCTTATTGTCACTTACCTAGATGTTGTGTCTCCTTTTTTGTGTGATGTGGAGGCAACAGCATAAAATGCCTTCTTACCCACTTCCAACTTTTCCTGTTCTTGGTGAAGTCTATGGATGCCTCTTGGGATGGTCCTTGATAGATATTGGTAGTGGATTCTCAAGTTCTATACCCTTGATATTTTTATATTCAGTGTTACCATCCTGGAGAGGCTCCAAGAAATGCATTCATATATACATACATGTATGTGTGTGTGTGTGTTTAATTTCGTTTTTGCAGGACTGGGTTTCTGTGTGTAGCCCTGGCTGCCACGGACCAGCCCAGTCAGATTCCCTGCGCCCGTGGGGAACAAGGCTCTGGACAGGAAGATGCAGTTTTGGCCATGAATTGATAGACAGAGACACCTTGATGGTTTTGGCTCTGCTGCCATTTTACTGAAGTCAAGCTGATAATTTTATAGTGATTTCACAAAAAGGCACCTTAAAGTTGGCATACTTTCCAGAACATTTAGACTTTTACCAAGAATACAAAGTTTACATTTTAACATAGGGGAGTGCCTACAAAAAAATCTTGGTCTGTAAACTTTTGATCAAAGCAGACAAAGGGAAAGAAACCTCAAATGCAGTTTCATTATTGCTAACCAATGAAGAGGAAAGTCAGGAGCTAAGTCAGATGCCTGCCAAAATCTTTCTCTGTATCAAAATCTAATTACACCTTTGTTAACCATCCTCCCATATGTCCTGCTAAAGATTTATGATCTTCCCTAGAAACAAAGTGCTGAAGGGAGGGGAAACTCCTGCCAGCTGTACTTCTCATGCTACTTTTCCTTAAGAAGGAGCCTATTATTTTTTACTATTTTTATAATGCTTTTTGATACTGAATCTAATTTATTACTTTTTTAAGCTTATTCTTTTTACATTTTATCCTTATTAAAGCCTTTAATAATTTACTAAGGATAAATTTCTTTGTAAAATTAGTTGTGCTATTTCAGGAGTCACAGAGAAAAATAAAATAAAAAAACTCATTAATCCAGCCCCACAACTGCAACTGAAAAACCGTAGAGACCCTAGACTGCGTCTTTTTCACTTAGGTGGTCGGGTAGACCTGCCAGTGCCTTCCAGGGGGCGAATTTCCGAAGAAAGCGTGTCTCCCTCCCTGTAGCCCAATCTATTGATATGCTACACTGGCGACACTGGAGTGGGTGTGGCACCTGGCTGTCCTGGACTTGCTTTGTAGACCAGGCTGGTCTCAAATTCATAGTGATCCACCTGCTTCTGCCTCCCTGGGTGCTGGGATTAAAGGTGTGCACCACCATGCCTGGCTCTAAAAAGTATATATTATTACGTGTTTTCTCCCTGAACTGTTGGTCAGCTTCAGTCATCAGTAACATTAGCATCACCCTGTGGCCCTGGAATTCCATTGCAGTTGCTATCCTCCAGGAAGCAGAACACATTAAGAGATGTGTGACTGAACATGATGGTACCACCAGTCTCCTCAGTCTCTGCCTCCACACCATCATCCCTTGGGGCTGGCTGAGAATCTGAAGTGGTGTCCTCCCGAGAGGACAGAAGGTCCTCAGGTGTGTCACCAAATGAGATAGTGTTCTGTGTCCTCAGAATTGTTGCTGGTGTATGCATCTGCAAGATTCTCCTGGGGGGGAAGAATTCCAGGGTGAGCTGATGTCCAATGTGATGTGTAAATCAGGTGATCTGGACCTAGAGAAGGCCTTGCTACTTTTTTTTTCTTCATTTACCTCCTGCCCTTATTTTTTTTTTATCCTCAGATGCCATGAATGTGGGCAGGGCAGGTTGACTCCATCTTCTCCTGAACAGAAAGTGAGGGAGGGTTAGAGAACACGCCAGCCTCTTGTTTGAAAATTTCTTTTTACTCAGAGGATGTACCTTCTGCTTTTTTCTGTTAGAAGACTTTTTCCTCCTTGCACCAGGACATCATTAATGCTATCTATACCACTTTTTCTATTGGTATGTGGCTCAAAGAACACATAGCATTCACAACAGTGGTGATGGACCACCTGGAATGTCCTTCTCTGGATGTCTGTGGAAATTTTGCATCACAGAAATCTATGCATGGATCTCCATTTTCACTACCTCACAGGTAAGAAATGACACTGCCACAAGATTCTAGAATTAAAAAACAACAGCAGATCTAGGAGACAAGACTTTTATTTTTTTATTTAATCACTTTATAGACTGATCCCAGCCCCCTCCCTACTAGCCTCCCAGTCCTACCCACATGCTCCTCCCCCCTGCTCCCCTTTCTCTTTCTTCTCAGAGAAGGAGATGCTGCCAAGAGGTACCAACCCACCCTGGCACCTCAAGTAGCAACAGGACTAGATGCAATCCCTCCCGCTAAGACAAGGCAGCCTATCTAAGGAAAAATATCCAAAAGCAGGCAACAGAGACAGCCCCTACTCCTATTATTAGGGTACCCACAAAATGAGCAAACTGTACAGCTTGTTCTTTGAATGTATGTTCTTTGGTTGGTGGTTCAGTCTCTATGAGCCTCCATGGGTCCAGGCTAGTTTACTCTGTATTTCCTCTTATGGTATCCTTGAGCCCTCTGGCTTCCTCAATCCTTAGAAGACAAGTTTATAGCTATCAGTTTCTATATCATGAAAAGCATAGATAGCTCAAGAATCCTGATGACATATCTTGGTCAGAGATAAACAACAAAAGCAAACCAACCCAAACTCCAAAGTAGTTATGACAAAGCATAAGAAAGATCAGGACTGGAAATAAGTAGGTGTTATAGGATGAAATGAAGAACAATGAAAAAAAGAGCTGGTAAATTGACAGGATGAACAAATCTGACCATCCCTTGGTGTGAATCACCCAGAGAGAAGACACAAATTATTAAAATGTGAGCCACAGAAGACACAAACAGAACTCATGGAAATCCGAAAGACTATGAGGCAAAAATCATACTTCAGAGTATTGACAATTCTCAAAGAAGGAGATTTCTCAATTCACTAAACAAACACCAAAATTGATGTAAGAGTTTATCAAACATGAACCACCTACTGCCTTCACGCTGCTATACCCTGGTGTGATGATAAATTCAGGATGTTACAAAACATATGAAGAGATCAATACAGGGACAAGAGGGAAAGAGTAATACAATCTCCCCCAACAAAGACAGCCCAGACCAACAGATAGCATAATGGATCTTACCTCCTGGCTGTAAGTACAATGGAGAGGAGGGTCTTCAAGCTGCTTCACCAGAGAGACAAGGAAAGATCAATCTAAACTTAATCTACAAAGCTGGTATTACCCTGATGCTGAAACCATAACAAAAAATACACACATGAAAGTTCAATAACACAGGACAGAGATAGTGCTTCCTGTTCATGGTGGGCTCAGCACGGGATCCTCAGATAATTCCATCCACAAAGTGATCAACAACAAACATGTAAAAAGGCCAGGGGAAGAGGCCCATGCTCAGCCACAAAAAATAAGGATTTGTCATTTTCTGAAATATAAATGGGCCTAAGTTTGATTGTAAATGTCAGTTTTGGAGATAAGGTGAGCCTAACTAGAGCCATGGATGTGTAGTTGGAACCTTAATAAGAAAGAAGGGACTTTGGTCACATACCAGGGGCTCTACAATGTATCAGAGCAGATAATAACCCAACTTCACTTTGTGCATGCATAGAACTGAAACAGGGACATTCCTTACTTCACACAGTTGTGGTTTCAAATAAGAAAAATGAAACCAAATTAAATTAGGCAAACAAAATTTGTTGGAAAAGGATCAATTAAAAAATTGATCATCACATTTCAAGAAGGTGGCACCCAGCCTGTCCTGTACCTGAGGAGCAGACTATCAGAGATTGTAGAACAAGCCAGTGGCCTGGCTGCTGACTCCAAAATGCCAATGTCTGTTCTTTCTTGACGAGGCATCCTGTGATCCAGGAATTCATAGTTCCAGGCTCCTGGATCCAAGAGTCACACAAGGTCCTAGGCTTCTAGCACCCAGTGCCTTCTATCTGCGTGAACACAACTGAGTTCCAGAAACATTTGGCATCCAGAACACAGACTCCCCATGACTACCTGAGGACATCCTTCAGATAACAGAAACAGGGTTTAAGCCTCCTGTTCATGTTCAACTGGTCTCCCTGTAATGACTGGCTGGACAATAGGATCATGCAGGGTCCCTGATCCAAGATGATGTCACCCAGAAGAGTCTGAGTACCTGAAGCACAATGTCTACAGAACAACCAAGCTGTCATGTGACCATTGGTGTTTTCTTGGAAGAGAGGAGAGGACTCCTTACAGCCAGACATGCATGGAAGAACGTCACAGTATCACACGGGTTAGAAACCAACATTCTAATTCCCAGCCTATATGTACAACTGGAACATCAACAACAGAACAGAGATGTAGGCTACGTGAGGAGATCCAGTCATGATTAAGGCAACCTTAAGGGAAAGCATTAAATTGGAGGAGGGGGACACAGCCAAGGAAATCACTGTCTGCGACCATCACTGAGCAGACCATAGGAAGAAGCAGACAGCTATGAGGCTAGTGAAATGTTGGAGCACATCTCTGGTCCTCATGTATGAAAAAGAGAACAAGAGAGAAGAGAGAGGGGGGCTAGAGAGAGAGAGATGTCCCCATGTCAGTCAGTCAAAATCTCTCTGGCATTTAACAGAGAAAGAGAAGATGGCCCATGTGGGGCAAGATGATCAATGCTCTTCCTCACCCTAAAACGCCTTTCAGATCCTCAGTGGGTTGGATGGAGCTCCCACATTGGAAGTTGCTCTGCAATTCTGAGTCCAGTGTTTCTAGTACTCTGGTCACAAACACACCCAGAAAAAGATTTATTTTGGGCATCCTACAATCCACATAAGCGGAGACAGAGGAATTAACCACCACTGTCAAAGGTCATGCAGAGATTCACTAGCCTGGCCGTGAATAAATTCTAACAAAGAGGAGACGTTATTAGGATACAGCACCAGATCCTCATGGAGCCAGGACTGCCCTGGGAGCACTCTCAAGATGCAGCTCCGAATTACATCAGTTCCTAAGAGGCTTCCTAAGAGCAAACCTCACAAGACTCTGTGCTTCCTGCCTTCCTGCAATCTGGGTTAAAATCACAGAGTGGCATACTTTCTGTCTATGTGCAATCAGGCACACATCCTGCCTACCTACAGGAAAGCACACATCCCACATGCTGGCAGGGGCAAGTAAGCTTGTTTACAGGAGTGAAAACACATGGCTTTTTATCTTACATAAACAAATCAGGCAACAAGAACTGCTCCAGGATTCCTGGAAGCAATCTGTCCTTGGGCAGTTGGGGCTAACAGGTGAGAGGCATTTTTGTTTTGTATTTCTCTTAAGAACAGTAATTTTAAGCTTTTAAGCATAAAGTTCCCGTCATGACCACAATATTCTGTGTTTTTTTTTTTTTTGATAGTTTCTGTTTGTTCTCAGTATGTCTAGGAAATATATGTTTTTGATCTGTATACCTTAGAAAAAAAACAATATATTTATGTTAAAATTGGAAACAATCTTGTGTATTTTTCTACTGTTTTTGTTTAGGAAATTTACACATACTTTGGATTTATAAATCTTAAATAAATCTTAAAGCATTTCCGACTTGTGTTTCTGACTTTCATGGTCACAGAACTATGGAGTAACTGTATGACTTGCAGAAAGCTAAGGAAAAGACGAGATACTCATCTCTGCATGGAAATACTGCAGACTGCCCTGCAGAGAGGGAGAGAATGATGTGGGTGAATTCATTACACCAACATCTTCAACCTCTGGGTTTGTGATGGCTGAGAAAAACTCCATTGTGTGCTAAAAAGCTATTCTGAGCTTCTAATTTTCTAAAAGATGAGCTCACAGCAACTCTGACCCCTTGCCCCTTCCTCAAACCTGTAAAACTGATATAAGTAAAAGATTGCTTTGACTTTCTAAAACCTACATAGCACTGTGAATTGCAAAGTGCAACAGCTCCTTTCTCAGTGAATACTGGGAGAGAGAGACAGCTCCTCACAGCTGAGAGGAGTAAAAGCAGTTTCTCACTCAGCTTCACAAGTCACTCAAATCAGGTAACTGTAGCGCCCACCTTTAAAACCTTTCCTCTAGCTGGTTCTGCATAATTCTCTTTGGGATTAAGTCTGTCAGCCAGCTAGTAGTGATTAATACCTTCATTTGATGATAATTTGAGTCGAGTCTGTCTTCACTGTTGCCTTGGACTCCATAACAAGTGTCTCCAAGAAAATCCAGGTTTGACGTTCACAGCTTCACCTGATGGCCTCTCTGGGCCTCCAAGCTGGGACATCCCTGACACACCTCTGGCCTTAATAACTCTGCCCAACTATGAAGGTGGATTCCACGCTCCCTTTCTTGTGTCCTTGACTCTAAACACAGGACCATGTGACTAACACTACCAAATTCTACTCCCTGATGGAGATGGACTGGGCCTCCTCGTTCACTTACACCTGCATTGGCTTCCTGTTGTTAATGTTTTCTATCAGGACTTAAGGGTTTTTTTATTTCTTTTCACCAGTTGGAAGTTTAGTTGGTGGAATATTGCCCTGAGGTCCCTACTCCTCTTATACCATTTAGCACCAGGCTCTTCTTTAAACTTTTTATCTCTTTGAGCACTGGACTTAGTTCCATTACCTTTCCTGGTACTCTTCTCCTCAAAGTGCACATTTTGTATTTCTCTTTGTCCAGCTTGCTCCTTTTCTTGATAGAGCTGCAGAAGAGTGGCCACCAATAACCACATGGCAGAGTCAGTACTTGGCTGTCTTCAAATCTCCTCTGCCAGTGCCATTAATTCAAAACTTTCCAATTTAACCCCAGGCATATTTTAAACAAAGGCAAAATCTAGCCTTATTCTTTTCCAAAATTTTACAACAATAGTCTCAAGGCAGCCTACTAATATTCTTCCCCTCTCACACTTCTTGTGCTGGGCTCTCATAGTTACACAGCCCTCAGCATGGCTCTCCCTGTTCCTAGGATGGCCCAGTCAGCCCTGCCTGAAATGTTCAACTACTTTCTCAATCCAGAGTACAGAAGTCCACATTCTGCCAACAAGCAGCATGGTTAAGCCTGTTCCAGCAGTACCCCAGTCCCTGGTACCAACTTCTGTCGTAGTCACTGCTCTATTGCTGTAAAGAGATACCAGAAGCTGGAAACAACCAAGATGCCCCTCAAATGAAGAATCGATACAGAAATTGTGGTACATCTACACAAGGGAAAATCATGAAAATCATGAAAAAAACAGGAAACAAGTTAGGAGCCTGCCACAGAGGGCCTCTGAAAGGCTCTGTCCTGCAGATTATCAAAGCAGATGCTGAGACTTATAGCCAACTGTTGGGCAATGTGCATGGAATCTTATGAAAGATGTGAGAAATAGTAAGATCTGGAGAGGACAGGAGCTCCACAAGGAGAGCAACAGAACCAAAAAAATCTGAGCACAAGGGTCTCTCCTGAGACTGATACTCCAACCAAGGAGATAACCTAGAACCCCTGCACAGATGTAGCCCATGGCAGTTCAGTGTCCAGGTGGGATCCGTAGTAATGGGAAGAGGGACTATCTCTGATATGAACTGATTGGCCTGCTCATTGATCACCTCCCCATGAGAGGGGAGCAGCCTTACCAGACCACAGAGGAAGACAACGCAGCCACTCCTGATGAGATCTGATAGGCTAGGATCAGAAGGAAGAAGAGGAGGATCTGCCCTATCAGTGGACTTGGGGAAGGGCATGTGTGAAGGACGGGGGGAGGGAGGTGGGATTGGGAGGTAAGGAGGGAGGGGCTTATGGGGGGATACAAAGTGAATAAAGTGTACTTGATAAAAATTAAAATAAAAAATTGTAAAAAAAAAAGAACTTTAAAGGAGAGAGAGAGAGAGATACCACAACCAGGGCTGAAGAGATGGCTCAGCCATTAAAAGCTAGGCTCACAACCAAAAATATAAGAGCTACCACAACCAAGACAACTCTTATAAAAGAAAGCATTTAATTAGTAGCTGGCTTACAGTTTGAGAGATTTAGTCCATTGTCAACATGGCAGGCAATTTGGCCATATGCATGAAGACATGGTGCAGAAGAAGGAAATGAAGCTACATCCTCCTGACCCACAGGCAGAGAGAGAAGGGAAGGAAGAGAGAGAGCAAGAGAAAGAGAGAGAGAGAGAGAGAGAGAGAGAGAGAGACTGGCATGGGCTGTTGAAACCTCTCAGCCCACCCACAGCGCCACACTTCCTCCAGCAAGGTCACACTTCCCAGGGTTTCTCATTCTTTCAAACAGTACCAATCCCTGCCGACTTGGCCCTCAAATAAAAGGCTATAGGAGCCATCTTAGCCAACAACCACATCAAGGAAGAAGACAGCCACCCTAGGGGTTTGCCACCTTTTTTGCTTAGGCATTGTTCCTCTCCCTATCTGTCTGCCACCAGGAAGTCTGTCTGACTCCTCGTCTCTCATCTTGTAACACCATGACAGCATGTTCAGATAACTACACCAGCCATCCATTAGGGTTTCTAGGCCCTTGGTCATTCTCTCAGGCCAACACATGAACTATTATTCTAAACAGTATTTTTATATGCTTTCATTATTTCAACCATTTCATGTTATACTCTAGGTTTTTGTTTGTCTTATTTCCTGTGGGACCTCTTAAAGCTTGGGCTTACCTCAGCACTGTTATTCCAACAAAGTCTTTCACTTGCAGACATGCCTATGTTGCTCTGGTCTCTAGACCCATTCCATAAGCTTTCTCAAGACTCAGATCTCTACCTGCTTTTTCTTTCTACTTTAAAACTTCAAGTAATCAGGATAGCATGTCTGCTCTCTAACAAGAAGATCTCTGTGAGTTCTGAGCCTGGATTATGCACTATCTCAGATTACATGCCCTGCCATTTGATACTATCCTGCCTTGTTAGAACCTGTTAATGTTTCTGTGTCTATCATTTCTACCATCATCTATCAGGAAGTTAAAGCTATGCATTGTCATGCTCAAAAAAAGAAAGAATAGGAAGTTGAGAGGAAAAATTGTAATTATTATTTCAGTGGAATTTGGACAAAAAGGGCCAGTTCAGGAGTTGGTGAGACTTCCTATTGATGATTAGCCAGGGTTCAGAGGTCAATCAATGAAATACAGAAGTTGTATTTCTTTTTCAGCCTTTACATGCTTATCCTAATCCCCTGCTAGCGGGTTTTTTCCTTTTACTTAATGTCTCAAGATTATAATTTATTTTTCTTACAGTAACCTTCTTAACAAATCAGTGTGGTAGGATCTTTTAAAAATCAACGTCCCTATGATCTAGAATAGAAATGCTAATGTGCTTCCTAACTCATACCTTAATGTCCTTCCAAAGGAACTGAGTTGCATCCTGAATAATAATCACTTCAGCATTTGAAGCAACCACCTTTAGTTGCACAGATTGTATTTGGCTTCCTAGTAACCCACAGCAATAAGACTTTGCAAGTGTGCCTCTATATGAGCTTTGTGGACTTCTGTTCTAACAAGAAGATTTAGGTACAGTGACTTGTAATGGGTGATATTTTTATCTTTCTCAGTATCCACAGTTTTCCTTTTTACACGAAAGAGAAATAAAAACAGATTCTTGAACAATCAGAAAGAGGAAAACTGAAGATCTCCAACCTGGACTACTCTAGTTACTCTCAAATGAGGAAAGAGAGAGATGGAGAGGTCTCACTCAAAGTAGTGCTCAGAGATTCTAGGTGAGTAGAAGCAATGAGGTAACAAATGTCACAATCACAGCACAGTCATGTGCTGCAAAGATTTATGGTCATTAAGGCTGAGAAAGTCTTCTCTAATTCACACCAAGCAGAGTCTATGTGCATTATGGGTTTGCATGGCCTTGACCCTTTACCAGCACCATCCACCATCTGGTAACTTTCCTGAGACTGTTGTAACTTATTTGAGTTGTCCAGAGGCCATCACCGAACACAGTGACACCAACAAAGAACTCTTGCAAAAATTCCCCTCTTCTATTTGGACAGATTTGGCAAAGCTTCCTGTTTGCACAGAGTACTCATAAATAGCCAGGGTGGATTAGGGAAATCTCTGGAAACAGAGTTAAGGAAGAGGACACCATAAGCTCTGACCTCCTGTCCTTTCTTCCTACACCATGTGGAAGAACAGACAGACTCTGCCATGTCTCATTTTAGTTCTTCTTGTCTTTCTGCCTTCTGCATCCTCATTCCATTCAGATCCGTGAGTACCACCAAGGCCTCTCCTATATCATTCCTCCGCCAAAAGACCATTCATTTCCTTTCACAGACCCTTCTCCGGAAAACCTCCCTAAAGACTTTTTGCTTTAAAATTAACAAACAGTAATTATATGTGTGTGTGTTTCCCAACTCTAGGATTACATGATTATGTATAATCTTTGTATTTAGAATTCTAAAGTGATCAGTGTGGCTAAACTGAGGTGTTATGTGATTTAGAACAGCGTTCCTCCTAGGTACCAGGAGTATCTAAAATCCCAGCAGTCAGAAAAACTCTTATTTGTTGAACCTTCTTACTCACTTTGAAAATGAGCATTTAAACTATTGGGACTCTTGGTTGGAAACGGATAGGCTACAGTCTAACCTTGGTACAGATGAGACTTCAGGCACACCAGAACTCAGTGGATGTCTGTGTCCTATAACAACACTCTTGTTAGGATCAAGGGCTTGGATTAAACTACCAGTAGAACTTGTTTGGTGTCCAAAGTATCCACATTATTAGAATTACATTTGTTAGTGACTTTTTCTGTTTTGAGATCAGAAAAATACATTTATGAACCTGGTGATACTGCAGTATACACAAGTGATCAGATAGACTTTTAGATATTTTGAAACAAAATCTGTAATGCTAGGAAAACATAAAGAATGGTTTCTACAGAGAGTTTTTTACTCGTACTCAGGTGTAACATAAGTGAATTATGCAACTCTGAATTTCACAGTCATATTATAAATTTGAGGGTGAAGAGTACCCAAAAATAAAAACAGGGTACTGAGTTCTTTCCCAAGAATTAAAAATGGTCATGAAACAGTTCTGATGAATGTTTCTGGAAAATATAAAGATTCCCACCATATCTTCATTTAAAGAAAACAAAAACCCGCAAGAACTTGAATGCTGGCTGCTTAGTACAGGGACCACCTGTCACTTGAACCTGCCTTGGTGGGTGACACAGCTGATGCTGAGTTATCACCACTACAAAAATCGATAATCATCCTGCCACTCTGTTGTATCATGCTGTCAACTGCCATCTCAGGCTGTAGAAATATGGATGGCAGGGGTTACTGTGATGAAACTACAGTCTTAAACAATATCTATCCTGTGCTGGCCCAAACTCCTTCCTTTCCAGGAAGTATATGGTGCTGGTCCCTTCCCAGCTCCACACTGAGACCCCTGAGAAAATCTGCCTCCATCTATACCATCTGAATGAGACGGTGATGGTCAGAGTCACCTTGCACTCCAGCTGGGGAAACAGAAGCCTGTTCAATGAGCTTGTGGTAGACAAGGACTTGTTCCGCTGTGTTTCCTTTACTGTGAGTACAGAAACGTGTTCTGGTTTGTTTATACATATATGTACATATGTGTGTTGATATGCATCTATAATATACATACAGATTTCTAAAAGAGATCACTCTAGAAACATATCTGTGACTTCAAGTCAGTAGAAACTTAGATATTTACCCAATAAAAAATTACCATAGATTATCACACCCCAAAATGTGAAGAGCCAATTCTTGTGCATATGCTACTTTCCCATTGAATTTTCTCAAAAGTTTAACCACCCAGAGAAAGAGACATTTTTCCCATGCATAGTACATTTTGCTAGTGAGTCACAAACTTTCAAGTAACACTCAGCTGATAAGGTCCACAACTCTTCTGAATAAGTGTTGGTTTCTTGTTCAGGACCTATCCTCAAGACACAATTTCTACCACCACTGATATATTGTCTCCTAATTTCTACCACCATTAATGTATTGTCTTTCCCTCTACATCAGTTTCAGAGTTAGAGCTATTTTTCAGTCAAGATCATATTTACTCCGTAAAAATGACTGTTTTGGTGCATCCATTGAATCACATAAAATACTGTGTTTTCTAGTCATCCTTTTTATTCTGACACTTTTTTCCTCCACATAACACTTAAACAAAAATTAACATAACACTTAAACAAAAATTAACATAACACTTAAACAAACACTGATGTGACCCATCTCCTTCCTGTGATGTGGAAGGAGATGAAGTGAAAAAGGAAATCTAAGAGCTGCAGAGGGTCAGACAGTGAAGGGTCTTGTCTTCCTCTCTTTCTCAGCTCCCCAGACTTTCCCTTGCTGAGGAGAAGGTGTCCCTCCTGGTCCACATCAAAGGGCCAACACATGAATTCAGCAAAAAGACGGTGGTGCTGGTGAAGAACAAAGAAAGTGTTGTCTTTCTCCAGACAGACAAACCAGTGTACAAGCCAGGACAGTCAGGTATGAAGCTACAGAGTGGGCAAAGGTTTTAAGATGCTGTCCTGAACATGGCACAGAGAAGACCTGAGTCTCTGGACCTCACTAGAAAATTCTCTCTCTCTCTCTCTTTTTCCAGTCAACTTTAGGGTTGTCTCTATGGATAAAAATCTACACCCTCTGAATGAGTTGGTGAGTCTTTCACTAGTGGGCATTGGTGAGTTCATCAAGACAAAATGCTACCTTAATATTCTAATTTCCAGCCCCTTTCTAAAGTATGAGCTGATCTGGTTTTGATTCTGATCTTTTGCCTATTTATGCCCTTTCTCAGTTACAATTGGCCATTTTATGTCTTCCTGATATGTGAAAGTCCTTATTTTTCAGTTGATTCCTGATTTAGTATCTCCTTGCCACTCTATGAAAGCTAGCCAGTAGGGATGATGATTCTAGTCACTACCAGCTTGACTGTAGAATGGAAAAGCCTAAATTGGACAACAAAATCACATCCTCTCCTCCAAAGGCACAGAGATAATTGTGTCAGAGAGAAAAAAACTGTAAGAAGCAGAGGTGAATACGGTAAGAGCCAGAATAAATACCAGGGACCAGTCCTCTAAACACAGCATGGCAGCTGCACGTTTGTACTTACCCTTGTGTTAGCATACACAAGCACATGCACTATCAAGCCCGACCAAAGCCAAGCATGGAGAGGGGAGATGTACATGAAGCCCCACTCCTAGCTGAGGAGCTCTTGTTAACTGACCGCTACTGGGAGAAAGTCGGTTGTCTTTAAGAGGGCAGACACTGGTAAGTCAACCATATTCCAATGGAAGTCCACACAACCAAGAATAAATTGGCAGTTCAAATGAAATTAATGGTTGAAATAAAAAAAGAAATTTGAGAACCCAGAGTCAGATGAGTAGGGAAGGGTGGTAGATCTGGTATAAATGGAGGGAGGGTTGACTAATATCTTAAAACACTGTAAAGTATCAAAGAACTAGTTAAAAAGTAAACAAAATAATAATCCACTTTACTTAATTATTTCTTTGAAAATAAGAAATTAGTATAGACACCATTTGTTGGCAAGTCTAAAGATTCTATTAAACCAATAGTCTGTTGTGTAATTCTACCAAGGATATTTTTTTCTATTTTCTACTATTATTCTTCTGTCACAACTCCAGCCTCCTCTTCCTCCATTCTCCCTAGTCTCTCCCCTAAACATCCTTCTCCTCCAGATCTGTTTCACTGCAGAAAAGAGCAGCCTGTCCAGTGATAGCAGCTGAACACAGCACAACAAGATGCAATAAGAATAGGCCCATGCCCTCATATCAAAGCTGAGTAAGACAACCCCGTAAAAGGAAAGGGCTCCCAAGAGTCTGAGCCATTCAGTCATCCAGCATCTCATTCCTGACCTCACAGGCAGTATGGGGCATAAGCTCCCTTTCGTGTCTTGGGCCCAGTCCCACTTCTGAGAGCCTTGACTGGTCACAAAAGATGGTCTTTCAGGTGTCAAATCCCCCATTGCTAGGAGTCCTCAGTGAGGTCACTTTCATAGGTTCAAGGGAGTTTCCACTACAATAGATTTCCACACTGTACCTTAAATGCCTCCTGTCCCCACCATCTCTCCCCATACTCTCTCTTCTTTCCTCCCTCCCCTGTCTGACCCTTTCTGCATCCACTCTCATCCCACTCAAAAGATCCATTCTACTTTCCCTTCTTAGGGAGATTCCTACATCCCCGTAAAGCCCTCCTTGTCACACAGACTCTGTGGGTCTGCGGATGACAGTGTGATTGTGCTTTACTTTAAACTTAATATCCACCTGTAAGTAAGTACATATCATGTTTGTTTTTCTGGGTCTGGGTTGCCTCACTCATAGTGTTTTTTCTATTTCAATCCCTCATTGTATACACATGTGTATAGTTCTTCTGAACAATCTCTTAATCCCTTTACCTATCTCTGTAGGCTTCTGACACAAAAATTTCCAGTGTAGGTTCTTGTCTTAGTTAAGGTTTCATTGTTTCCTGTGAAAAGACACCATGACTACGGTCACTCTTATATATTAAAAACAAAAACAAAAAATAATTACTTGGTGCTGGCTTACAGTTTCAGAGGTTTAGTCCATTATCATCATGGCACAAAGCATGGTGGCATGCAGGCAGACATGGTGCTGGAGAAGGAGCTGAGAGTTCTACATCCTGATCTGAAGGCAGCAGAAAAAGACTTTGTGGCACACTGGGTGTAGCTTGAGCATTTGAGACCTCAAAGCCCCACCCCCACAGTGACACATTTCCTCTACCAAGAGGATACCTACTCCAACACAGCCACACTTCCTAATCATGCCACTCCCTATGGCCATACATTCAAACACATTGGTCTATGGAGGCCAAACCCATTCAAACCACCACAGTTGTTGATCACTTCCTAGTTCTTTGTGTGTCTCTGTGTAATACATGTTCACTTGTCTGCACATGTGTGTGTTATACACATGTGTATGCTAGCCAGAAGACAATCTTGGGTGTCAGTTTGGGGTATCATACACCTTGAGTTCTAAGTCAGAGTTTCCCCCTAGCCTGGGTTGATGATCCTAGCCTTGATGGTCTGGCTCGGCTGCCTGGCCAATGATCCCTCTAGAGCTGTCTGTCTCAGATTCTCCAGCTAAGACTACAGTAGGCACTTGTACCTGCTTTTTATGTAGATTCTGCTGATGAAGCCCAGGTCCTTATGCCCCAGCAGCTCACATGTGACCAACTGCCTCTCTTTCCTGTCTTTCACCTCCCGGATTCATCATAGTTACAACACTTTCATTTTTATGATGGGTAAATTCACTTCCATGAATTAATCCTTTCTTCAGAATTTCATCAACTACTCTGAGTTGTTTCATATAGATTTTACTATCAGGTTGCAGTTGTACAATCAGACTAGAAATTTGATGTGGATTTTAATAACATATATATTGCTTTGGAAATAGTCTGAATCATTCAACAGCACATGTGTCTGCCTAGTGAACATATATCTAACCATTATTTTAGATTTCCTTCTATAGATTCCCTAGTAGTTTGCAATGTTCTTCTTAGGCCTATTCAATTCTTAATTGACTTATTTCCCAAGTCATAGTTTTCATTAATGAATGAAGTTTATAGAATTTATAATTTGTTGCCTTCATTTTCAATGCAATTAAGATTTTTTTGTGTGTAGAATTATTTATTTTCCATGTTGATCTTGCTAAATTCTTTTTTTATAATTTTTATTTTATTTTTTTTATTAATTACACTTCACTCACTTTGTATCCCCCCTATCGTTCCCTTCCTCCTCGCATCCCAATCCCTCCCTTCCTCCACCCTCTGCCTGCATGCACCTCCCCAAGTCCACTGATAGGGGAAGACTTCTTTTCCTTCCTTCTGATGCTAGTCAATTAGGTCTCATCAGGAGTGGCTGCGTTGTCTTCTTCTGTGGCCTGGTAATGCTGCTTCCCCCTCAGGGGGAGGAAATTAAAGAGCAGGCCAATCAGTTCATGTCAGAGACAGTCCCTGTTCCTATTACAATGGAACCCACTTGGATACTGAACTGCCATGGGCTACATCTATGCAGGGGTCTTAGGTTATCTCCATGCTTAGTCCTTGGTTGGAATAGCAGTCTCAGGAAAGACCCCTGTGCTCAGATTTTTTTGGTTCTGTTGCTGTCCTTATGGAGTTTCTGTCCTCTCCAGATCTTACTATTTCCCACTACTTTCCTAAGATTCCCTGCCCTCTGCCCAAAGGTTGCCCATAAGTCTCAGTATCTACATTGATAGTCTGCAGGGCAGAGATTTTCAGAGGGCCCTCAGGAATTCTTTAGTCAAAATGACTTATCTTGGATTCCAAAAGGTTTTGTGTGCCATTTATAAAGTGATCTTGCTAATAATGTGTAGGGTTCGTTTTTCTTCCAGTTAAAGAATTAAAGACAGGAAAAACCTTTAACACAGCAGGCAGAAGCAGTCAGTGGAGAAAGGATTTTTTACAGAGGTGAGGAAACACACACAGCAGGCACATGGGTGGGAGGACCCTCTGCAGAGGGGCCTGGAAAGCCCTCTCTCTCTCTCTTTCTCTCTCTCTCTCTGAAGGCTGGGGTCCTTAAGGATCTTTGAGATGTCTTCCTTCCCTCATTTAGGTTTGACCCATTTGAACAAAGACAGAGACTTTAGGGTTAGTCTGTCTTGGTCTTGGCTTTGAACCATGTCTGTCAGATGTGTGTGTGGGTCCAATGCAGAGGTACCTTAGCATTAGGAGGTAGAGCCCTGTGCTGGGCCTTTAGGTCTTTGTCTTAGACCAGGAGGATGTGGAGGGAGCCAGAATTCTACCATTTTCATTATCTGTTTTTGCTGCCTCTTTCTGACTACCTACTAGGAACTGTTCTAATATTTTCATCCCTTAGTCTAATAGTAATAATTTTACTTCTTCACTCACAGTTTTCATAACAGTTTTCTTTGCTGGCCAGAAAGGTCAGGGCCTCCAGGACAGTACTAAAAGATATCATATGTAGGACATTTCTGAAAATTTACTTTTGTGAAAATTTCTTTTTTTTAATATATGTCATATTTTATTACATCTTTTACATACTAATTAACACAGACTATAAAATAGACATGTATGAACATGTTATTTGTAATCATCAGATTTCATAAATAACCAGCACTCTGCTAATGAGCAAAATTTGAATGTTGATTTTATTATTTATTTATTATTTTTTGAATTAAATTTTTATTTTTTTGTGTTCCATGTATGAATTTATTTTTATATTAATTACACTATATTCACTTTGTATTCCAGTTGTAGCCCCCTCCCACATTCCTTACCAATCCCACCCTCCCTCATCTCCTCCCATGCTCCATTTCAAATCCACTGATAGGGGAGATCCTCCTCCCCTTCCACCTGACCCTAGCTTATCAGGTCTCATCAGGACTGACTGTGTTATCCTCCTCTGTGGCTTGGCAAGGCTGCTTCCCATTTCAGGGGACTGGGATTGGTCAGAGAGACAGCCATTCAGCTCAGAAAGACAAATGGGATGGACAGGAAAAACAGGAAACAGGACAGGAGCCTACCACAGAAGGCCTCTGAAAGACTTTACCGAACAGTGTATCAAAGCAGATGCTGAGACTCAAAACCAAACTTAGGGCAGAGTGCAGGGAATCTTATGAACAAGGGAGAGATAGTAAAACCTGGACAGGACAGTAACTCCACAAGGAGAGCAACGAACCAAAATATCTGAGCAAAGGGTTCTTTTCTGAGACTGACACTCCAACCAAGGACAATTCATGGATATAGCCTAGAACCCCTGCTCAGATGTAGCCTATTACAGCTCAGTATCCAAGTGAAAAGTTCTTACTTCACAGATTTGCTTACTTTGCAATGTCAAGTGACTCTTTTTTTATTTACATGATTTCACTGTGTAATCCTGGCTAGCCTGGAATGCGCTATATAGCCCAGGCTGGTCTTGATTCATAGAGCTCAGCCTGCCTCTGCCTTCTGATTGCTGGTATTAAAGTGTGTGCCATTAGGCCTGCCTGGCTCAAGTGATATTTTCACAGCCTGTTAAGAGAACTACTGCCTCTTTCTTTCTTGCTTCATGCTGATCTTATAAAATTCAAACTGCAATTTGCACTCTCTTCCTCTTCTTCAGAACCTAAAGATGAGAGTGAGAGCAGGAAAGAGAAGAAGAACCTAAGTGCCAGTTATTTCAGAGGGTCAGGAAATAAGGCACACAGTGAGATATCAGCAGAAAATGGAGGGTGCCTAGTGTCCTGGACCCAGGTCACACTGCAAATAGTGTTTAAACTTATGTTTCTTAATCGGTTTATAAAGCAGTAAGTTTCCACATAGCTTTTTTATAGATCCTTAGTTTTGGTTAACTCTCCCACCCTCCCCTCTCTTCTCTCCCATCAACACACCATTCCTGCTTAAGTCCACCTGTGCTTTGATGCCACCTCCATCAAGCATCTCTCCTACCTGGAGGAAGTTCCCACCCCAGTTACCCTCTTCTTTCCTTGATTCCACAGGTGTGCTCCAGGTCAAACACATAACTCTACATATCTGCAGTGATGAACCACAGATAGGAAAGAACACACAGCAATTGTCTTTCAAGCCTGGCTTACAATTATAATTTTTTCAAGTTTCATCCATTTGCCTGAAAATTTTGTGATGTCATTTTTAATAGCTGAATAGACCTTCATCGTGTACAGGTGTACCACACTTTCATCATCCATTGTCATGACCTATCTTTCTGTACTTTCAGAAACCAGTCCTATATCACTAAATCTCCCTTACAACTGCCATTAAGTGCTCCCTTATCAGCTGCTAGAAATGGCTGTGTTCTTTAAGCTTGTGGTCACCTAAAATAAGTTTGCCTCTGCAGACAGCTCAGTTACAACAGAATCTTGAATGACCTTGTCAGTGTCTGTCTTTACTGTGTAGACTTCATCCAATCATTGAGAACCAAGCCTCCTGCAAAACCTCTGAAAATGCCCCTCTTGGCTTGGCCAGCAGCAATTCTCCTTTGAAGCAAGAGCAGCTATTGAGGCCTTTCTTCCTTTATATTACTCTGGCAACAGTCAGGCATCTGTTAAATTCTTCAAGAGGTGCACACTGAGGACACATGCTAATAATCCCTTTGTAGCTCATTAGATGAAGAATGGGAATCAAGTACCGTGCCCAGAACATCCCTAAGTTATAAATTTTGATTGTATATATGTTAAAAATTATTAATATTCATTTATATTTTAGTAAAACAGCAGTTACCCACTAACCAGCTCTATATCCTAATAACCACACAGAGAAACTAGGATTTATTTAAATATTTTTTAGCCTAATGCGATACGCTGTACAATAATTACTCCATCCTAAAACTCCAAGCTAGTATAGCTTTCTCCCATTCAGATTTCCCAATTTTACTTGCTTTTTTATTAAATCCTAGGTCTAGTTCATTTCTCTTGATGTTTCTTGGTCCTCTCCGATGGGACCCATCCTCTCTTCCTGTCTTTTCTCTTCCCCTCATCAGACCAGGAGGCCCCACCCTATTCTCTCTCCTGCTCAGCATTGGCAAGATGGCTTTTATTGGCAATACAGAGAACAAACCGTGACATTTTTACACAAAATTGAGACAGGAGACGCTTAGAATTAATGTCATAATGCAATGTCTGGATTGAAAGCAGATAGTGGGGTAGGCAAATCAGCATTTGAATGAACAAGGGAAAAGTGGACACAAGAACATTATGCCAACAGATATATTTAAAGCTAATAACTCCATTTCACACTGCAAATATATCTCATTTAAACAGTAAACTCTATAATCTCCAGACTGTAAAGGCTCAGGGTGTGACTCACAGCACATCAGAGAAATCTTACAGATAATGTTCCACAGTTCCATTTCAGAGTCCCTGTTGATTGAGTGACTGGTACAACTCGGGTAGTTCTATAACATATACTTAAATTTTCTCTGTGGTGGTTACTTGGCTTGCAAGCAGCTTTGTAATGGATATTAAGTCCATCCAATTCTAACTGAAACTGCCGTCCTAAGAACCAGTCTATAAATGTATGGAATCTGCTGCCTGTGTGAAATTTCTAGACCATTGATTCCCAAACTTCCTAATGCTGTGATCCTTTAATACAATTCGTCATGTTGTGGTGACCCACAACCATAAAATTATTTTCGTTGTTGCTTCATAATTGTAATTTTGCTACTGATATGAATCATAATGTTTTGGAGTCAGGTTTGCCTAAGGGGTCACCACCCTCTGTCCTGAACTAACACTGCTTTCCCTTTTGTTTCAGTTTCCTGTGGTTTACATTGAGGTAAGAAGCTTCAGTGTTTCATATTCAGAGAGAACTCAATCCACTGAAAGTACCTTGACGCTGGGGTGTTGTAGACCTAGTGTGGGTCAGCAGCCTTCTGCCATTTGAGATAACTGGTTGGTTATGCCCCACCTTTCCTTTATTTCTCTCTCCCCTAGAAGAATATTAGCAGGCTCCCAAATGCTTCCACCATGAGCACAGTGGTCTTAGATATGTTGTTGTTCTTAATACATTATTGACTTAGGAAATTTGCAACCTGTTTCACAGGATCCAAAAACGAACCGAATTATGCAGTGGCAGAATATCAGCACAGAGACCGGGCTTAAGCAACTGTCCTTCAGCCTGTCTCTGGAGCCCATTCTGGGCTCCTACAAGATAGTGATACAAAAACAATCGGGAGAGAAGAAAGAGCACTCCTTCACCGTGGAGGAATTCGGTATGCTTGGGAAGACTGCGAAGGGAAAGCTGGTGTCATAAGTTTCTACTTATCACAGGATGAATTATTTTGAACAAACTGAGGTCCAAATGTGCAAGACTGGGTTTCATCTGAACGAAGCTAAGGTTATCCATCTAGCAACATGGAACTTGCAACTAGTTCTGGGATTTTCAGGAGCAAAATACTTGGTTTTTCTTACTTAAGTAGATATCTCAGTGATTTGCAAGAAATGATATAATCTATAATCGCTCAGTCCTCTAACTTTATGTAGAGGGTTGGACTTAGCTTACCAATGTGATATCATCATTTATAAGCAGAGACTGATCATTTACGCAACTAAAAAAAGTCATTTTCCACTGGCATTTCTCCTCTCTTTCCCAATAGTGCTTCCCAGATTTGAAGTTCAACTAAAGGTCCCAAAAACCATCTCTGCACGAGATGAAAAAATAAATGTAACAGCATGTGCAGTGTGAGTTATCTCTTTCTATTCTTCTAACATTAAGGATGTACTTGGGCATGGTATCACCCAGCATAATGTCTCATTGTAGAGTATGTAGAAATTGAAGGCCGTGTCCTTCCCACCTAGAATGGCCCCTATGGTGCTCCTTTCTTCATTGTGTCCCTTACTGAGCATCACTTCCGGCTCAGTCACTCACTGCATATGTTGCTGATGGTAATTCTCATGACACCAATGATAAAATCAGTTGTATGAGGCGGTAAAGAGTCCCTGTCTTGGGAGACAGAAAGGTGCCTAAGAAGAAACAGTGACCCGTGTAAAGAGAACACAGACACTAAATTATGGCTCCCAGTCTGGCTCCAGCTCCAGCCACTGCCGCCCATGTTTAACTGTTAGGCATCTGGGTTTTCTCCTTGCATTTCTATACCTCATAAATAAGGATCTTGTACTACAGCAACTAAAACTGCTATTTCAATCTGAGATCCCAGGAAGTCAAAGCACACTGGAGAAATTTGCAAATGTGCCCAAACCAGACAGAAGAGGCCACCTTAGCTCACATTGCTTGTTGTTAAAATGATCATGCTTAGAAAAATGATAAGAAAGAAGGCAAAAGATTGAGGTTTGTAAAAACGGTAATTTTCTCATGTTCCCATTAATCTCAGCCCTATCAATTACTAGCTAAGGATCCTGATTTGGTTACTTTTAAGGACCAGAAGACAGAGAAAAGCATGTCTCCCATAGGTTCTTAATGGTGCTAAATTCTTAATAATATAGTTAGAAAGTGTCATGTGGTAATAATGGCCCATCTTTACTGTCATTATAAAACTAGATAGAGTCAGTTTCAAGGAGTGTGGACTATGGGAGGGAAGACAGTGAGTCTCTGCTTCAGAAACACTCTTGGTGTGTGTGCATTTATCTTGTGACAGATATACCTACGGGAAGCCTGTCCCAGGACATGCAAAGATAAGTATATGCCTTAAATATCTGCACTTCGGCTTTGAGAGAGAGACTAGATGCAGAGAAGTCATTTCCCAGGTGAGTGAAAACTGTTCACAGGCCTATTTTTAATATCCAGGTTAACTAACACAGCAATGCATACAGCACAGCTGAGGGGAAATGCATAACTAGATGTTGAAAGATGATTTTCTGAGACCCCAAAGTGTAGCTCACTGATGGTCATTAGCCAAGCAAGTGTGCAATCCCCAGGAGATCCTTGATGTCGAAAGTGATAATCCCAGGACTCTCTATTTTTAAAAAGATGTCTCAATAGCTTGACTTCAGCACCAAATTTATTTTTTGTGTGTATACGTTGTGCAAAATAGTAGGTTGATGACATTTTCATACATGAGAATCATGTATCTTAACCATATTCCCATGACCCCTTGCCACCTCTGCTCTCTGTGTCCTCACTCCCATGTGTCCTTCTCCTCTTCCTATATAGCGCCCTCTACTTTCATGCCTCATAAACTGTTCTTTGAAAGTATATTTTAATTAGCATGTATGAAATGTAAGTAAAGTGTGAAAAACCATGGGTTTCCTTGCAATATATTCAATCATGTGTATCATACACTTGATCACCTCATTCATTACCTACCATATTCTCTCTATCCCTCCTCCTGCCAGACTCTTTCTCTTCCCAAATGGAACAACTTCCATTTTGCCATCGTTTTGTTTTGTTTTACCCTCACATATGACAGGAAACATGTACCTTCGTGTGTCTGAATCTGGCATATCTGGTGAAAGGGGATCATCTCTGTGCCCATAAATTCTCCTCTTCAGTTCTGATTACCCATTCATCAGCTGATGGGCTCGCTTGTTTGTGAGTCACAGAGATGACAGGCGTGCTTGTGAACAGGTGTGGGGATGCTGACCCAGGTTTCGTTTCCGTATTCCCCACCGCTGACCTTGTGGTACTTTGACCTTTCTTTTTTCGAGGAGCTTCTATACTAGGTTGTAGTCACACCCACAGCACGTGAGGTGTGCAGAGCATTGGTCCTGAGCTCACAGACAAGCGTTAGAGAAACCGGGAATGTCAAACACTCCGGTGTTCTCCTCAACGGAGGAGATGTTTACCTGTTTACCACCCAACAGGCTGGGGACGGATGTAGGTAACTCCCTGCTAATCTGCGTCTGTAGGGCCAGACCACACCCGAATCTACCCAGACTCGCCCTCTAGACCTTCATCCTGAGCACTGTTTCCCAGTCAGTACAACCTTCCTTATGGGAGATGGCACTTGTACTTGGCAACAGCCTGGGAGACCTCTGTGCTACCTGCAGGGCCAGGCCACTCCTGACTCCCACAGACCTTTATATTCATCTCAGTCATTCTCAGCAGCCAATGATCACCTGTAGCTGTAGCTCTTGATCTAGGAGTGGGGCTCTGGGCAATTTCCCCATTTCACCACATTGGCAGGTTAACTGGTTCTACCCTTGTGTGAGTCTTGTTCAGGCAACCACATTGTTGAGAATTTTTTTTTTTGCATTACTATTTTATTTTATTATTTATTACTTTTATTTCACTTTTTATCCCAGCTGTAGCCTTTTTCCTCATCCCCTCCCAATCCTACACTTTCTCTCTCTTTTCCTCCCATTCACCTTCCCCAGTCCACTGATAGAGGAGGTCCTCCTCCCCTTCTTTCTGACCCTAGCCTATCAGGTCCCATCAGGATTAGCTTATTGTTTTCCTCTGGGACCTGGTAAGGCTTCTCCCCCTCCCCTTGCATGGGGGGGTGATCAAAGAGCCAGCCACTGAGTTTATGTCAGAGATTGCTGCTGTTCCCCTTACTAGGATACTCAGTTGGAGACTGAGCTGCCATGGGCTACATCTGTGCAGGGGTTCTAGGTTATCTCCATGAATGGTCCTTGGTTGAAACTGAGAATTTTATGGGTGTATTTTTCCTGTTGTGTCTGAAAGACCCTATTTTTGCAACAGGTCTTCTGTTCTCTCACAATCTTTCTGATGCTTGTTTCATAATTTTCCCTGATCCTTCAAGGTTGGGCTTATGGTGGAGGTGTTTCATTTGGGGCTGTGCACATCATAGGCAATTCTCTGCATTTTGATGAGTCCTGGGTCTCTATAATGGTCTCTATCTATTGAAAAATAAGAGTTTTTGATGAGGTGAGACCTACAGGTATCTGTAAGTATAACAACAAGTCTCTGCAATGTAGTAAGGAGCTATATTGCTTCAGGAGAACGGTGGCAGTAGTGGGCTGTCCTCTACAGTCTCTGTGACTGTCAATGTTGTCCATTTCTTCTTGGTTTTACACTTGTGGTTTGGAAGAAGACAAAAATCTGTCTACTTGTTTCAGGTTTTCTAAATTAATTCAGAACTGGTTTTTGAAGTGTTCTAACATTCCAAATTTCTTTAATGTCTATGTAATATATTTTCTTGATCTTCTCTTCTGAAATAGCCATCTCTTAGACTCATTTATTCTTTGTATTCTTTATTTCTGTTTCACTAATTTCTGCTTGTTTTTATTATTTCTTCCTATCTGCTAGTACTGAGTTTGGTTTGATCTTTCTTTTTTCCAAATCCTTGATTTGTATCATTCAGTCATTTATTTGTGTTATTTCTTTTCTATTTTTTTTCTTATCAGCACCCAAAACTATAAATGTTCCTCTTGGGACAACTTTGAATTTTTTCCAGAGGTTTTGTTGTTTTATATTTTCATTTTTATTTAATTCCTGGATTTAAAATTTTTCTTTCTTGAGTTCTTCTTTGATTCATTTTTATTTGGTGTGTTGTTTCATTTCTATGAATTCATGTAATTTGTAGAAATTATTTAGCTATTGATTTTAAGCTTTATTGCTTTGTGGTAATATAGGACACACTGGGATATTTCAATTTTTCTGTATTTGGTCAGATTTCCTTTGTGTCCCTCTATGTGATCTATTTTAGAGAACTTTCATTTACTACTTCAAAGAATATATGTTCTTTGCTGTTTAAGTGGTGTCAATCTTTCGGTAGGGGCCTGATTCCAGTTGGAATCCTGGAACTTATCTTCTGGAAGGAAAACAAGGTTCCATTTATCTCAGAAGCCACTAGAGCACGTTAGGGTGAGGCCCCACTTGCTAATCCAGGCTGTGGAAAATGTTTTCCAGAGAGTCTTACAGTTTAGCTCTTTTAGCATGAGGCCTGCAGTGTCCATGGAAGGTCAAGCATTCCAAAGTCTGTGGTGATAACAAAGTGTTACAGCTCTTGGTCAAGGTACTGTGCTGAGCATGGCAGAGGTGCCCACCAAGGCCCATGCCTGATTGGCTTGCATCCAAGACATAGGCCTGGAGAGGTTGAGGCTCAGTGACCAGAGTGCAGTCCCTGTGAGATACTTTCGAGAGGAGGATAAATAACGAATCTCAGATTATCTTGAAGTGAGAAATCCTGAACCTTTATTCCTATTAAATCAAGGGCAAATTCCTTGGGCAGAGGGAGGGATTTCAAGGGTGAATGTGTTTGATTTCCTAGGGTCTGAGGGTCAGGGATACTTAATCACAAGGAAGAAAATTCAGTACTTAGCTATCCTAGGGGTGGGGAAAGGTGTGGCTAATCTCCAAGTACAATTGAAGGTTGCTGCTGAACAGGGTGAGGGTGAGGCTTTTCCAGGAATTTCTAGATGCTTGCTAGAGAAGTTTCCTAATCAGGGAAATAGCCTTTATTCTGCCCTGAGGGCTTTGTGACCTCCTTACAAAAATTACCCGGATCAAGGGAGAAAAGGACATCTATCATCATAGCATGAGTGCAAATGAACTGCCTATGAGGAGATAATTAACTTCATCCTTTTCTAGCAGAGCCCCACACAGTGGTATTTTATGGATATATGTAGGTCTATTTGATGTAATTTAATTCTGATGATCTTGTACCAAATTTTTTATCCAGATGCCCTATCAGAGAAATTAGAGTCCAGAAATCAAGTATAATTATTAGATTGAGTTTCATCTGTGTCTTAAAGTCTAGTAGTATGCTTTTTATGAAAGTGTGTGTGCTAGAGCTTGGTTCATATATGTTTATAATTGTGATGTCTTCTCAGTTAATTGTTCCCTTGATCAGAATAAAATGTTCTTCTTTATCTCATCTGATTAAGTTTGAAATTTATCTTGTCATCAGAGACCAAAAGATTAAAAATTAGTAGGTATTATTAATTAAGGCCTGAACTAGGTGGGTGGAGAAGTCTAGTAATGCCCTGAGGGGAAGGACTGCCTTACTGCATTCTTTCTGCACCCACTAGAGATACAGTTGCTAGGAAACTGGACTATCCCCATAGGGAGGGACACCAGGTCATTATGGTCTGGGGACCCTCCTATAGCCAATCAATTCAAAATGTATCATTTTGACCAATAGATGCTTGCCAGGAAGGAATTGTCCCTGCCTTGGGCATGCTGGGATGGACCAGAATCTTTAAATCACCCAACTAACCTAAGCACAGGGTGCCTGGCTCCCACCACTTCGGTGGGGGTGGGGGGGTGGGCCCAAGATGCAGCTTGTAATTTACAATAAAAAGAACCTCATGTATTTACAGCAGAGTCTAGTTATTCCTGGTCTTTTGTCGTTTGTGAATTGGGCAGAACATTTTGGGGGCTCGTCCGGGATCCCAAGACTCCAGGAACATGACCCGGAGGTTTTTTATGCCGGCCATAAGTGTCTAAATGTCTCTGTGCAATGTTTGTATGTGCAGTACTTTCTGTTCTCTATTCTGAAAATTCCTCAGAGCTCGAGGTGTCCAGTATCTAGGTAGCAAGTCTGATCAAGGTGGATGCATTGGTGGTCACAGCTGCCAAAGTTCAGGGGGACACCCCTAGCTTCATCAGTATTTTGGTGGGAAATCTGTCTAGTCTGTTTTGGTTTTTTTTTGTGTGTGTGTGTCTTTTGGGAGTGAAATTGTTAGACCTTTGCCAGACACACTTCCAACATGGTGGAGTGCAGTGACCTTGTATTCCCAGCTCCCGAAAGCCTCAGGACATAGTCACCCCTCCACACTGTAAGCTCTGAGAGGCCTGGTCTCACAGGCCCAGACTGCCTGGTCCCAGTGAGCACCATTAGATGTCTCCTGGGGCAATAGCCTACTCTCGGTGTCTCCTGGGGCAGTAGGGCCCATACCTCCAGCACGCACTGGAGTGTAGCAGCAGGAGGAATCAGTATGTTAGGCCTGCCTCAGAAGAATCAGTTTTGGTCCTGGGATATTTGGCCAGCTGGTGAATGGTTTTTTGTCTCAATGTCTTTGTGCAGTATTTGTTTGTATTTACTTTCTGTTTTCTGTTCTGAAAGGCCTCATGAAACTTGTTTAAAATGTGTATGTGTGCCTATATGTTTATAAGGTTTATAAATGCATATGTTTAAAGGCAATGATATAGGTTGCCACTTGGTATGACTCCGCCATCTTGAAATGCCATGTGAAATGTAATGTAACCTGTGACCACCATCTTGGTAGCCACATGTTTCCTTCTAGATTAAAAGGATGGGTTATTTTAAATTGGTATTGGTTTTAGAGATTAAATTGTTTACACCGGTAAATTCTGATTTTAAAATCTGGTTTTGACTTTTATGCTTTGTGAATTCTCCCCTATAAAAGGGGTACTTTATTTTGATATTGCAAAAACAGGTTTTAAAAATTGTTTAAATGTTTAAGGTATAAAATGTTTAAAGTTCATCAGGCATTTTAGACAATGATCTTGGGTAGTCTAATAGAGAACTTGAAACAGCTTCTCGATCCTTTGAGGGAGAACAAAAAAACTTTGGTATTTATTTTATTAATTTTACTAAATGAAACCAAGACATATGGTTTGAGCTAATTGAGAAAATTGTAATTTTTACAGTGTTTCGTGCAGAGAGCTGTTTGTTAAACTACTTTGTTTATTGAAAAACATGTTTCCACCCTGTCTTCACCTTGAGACAGAAAAGAGGAAGTTTCACCAAGTTCCTTAGAGTTTGTTTATGTGACCTTGGACCATATCTGCTGCCAGGAAGTAATTTTAGAAAAAGAGTTTAGCAGTTTCAGAACTTCTTTTTGTATTAATGTAACTTGTTTTTACTTTGCCTATACAAAGCAAATCGTGGACGCTGGGCTCCAGCTGGATCATTTCAGGATGGAAAGGATTTTGATGAGAGTTTTTATGTTTTATGAAAAGCAAGGGAGAGAGCAAGAGATATTTTAAAAAATAGCTTGTCTAAAGTAAGAATGTCTGGTTAAGCCAGAAGAATGAAGCTAGAAACCTGAAGGTATATATAAAATGTTGCAAAAGGTTAGTGTATGTATAAATAACCAGAGGATAAATATGATTTGAGAAAAAAAATGTATTTAAAATTATGTTTTACTTCATTTAAAAGGCTGATGATTCTTCATTGCAAAATGCTTTTTATGTTCTTTTAGGGGAAAAAAATTCTGGCTGATAGGTTTGGTATGGCTAGAATAATTCATACAGTTTAAAATTGTTCTATACTGTTATGTTATGCAGTTGGTTCTAAAATTTATTTGATCAGAATGTTAGGACTTTTGGTTATGGAAGGTAACAACACCATCAGCAACACATACTGGCTATGTTTGGTATTGTCAGTCACAGCCTGTGCTAACACATGGCTAGCTGCCATGATGGTTCATGGATAGAGGGTGGAGCTGTAGTTTTGCTGCCATATTTGTTTAGGGCTTCCAGCTGAGTTCAGTTACACATGGCCAGCCACCATGCTGGTCCGGAGACAAAGAGGGTGGAGCCATGAAGTTGCGATCATCTTTGTTTAGGTCTCTCAGTCATGTTCAGTCCTCTGATCAGTGCTAAGTGCAAAGCTTTTTACTGTTCAATTTTAATGCAAAGTGGTAGGATCAGCAAGATTTGGTAGCCTCTCTATAAACTGTATCTGATTAAAAGGTTTGCTTTAATTTTAGCTCAGAAAGAGCAGATTTAAAGTCATGCTAAATACTACAGTTGAGCCTTACCTAGTGTCTTTGTTTAGGTTTTTTTAAGGTTAAGCCTAGGACGGGTAACTATGAAGTCTGCCTATTTGTCTTAAAATATATAGTTCTAGAACATGCATCTGAGAAATATGCCAGAATTAGAGAGTAGAGCATTCTGTTTTATAGGACACAGTTTAGAGCAGATGATAAAGACAAAGAGTAACTTAGAAATGCTGATCCTCAAGCTTGTCAGAGATCTGATGAATATGGCATTTTAACATGTGTAAGCTTATTGTGACAGAAAGTCCTGAAATCCTGGCAGTAGCTCCCAAGGTCTCCGAGATTTGGGCACAATAGATGACTGTGACTCTGTATTGTGGTATGCTAACCACTGGGCAATACTGCCTCAACTGGCCCACTGCTAGGGCCCAGCCTAAATTGTGGACAAAGTCCTGGACATCTGGAGAGCCATTGTCTCACTTTGTGAGAGGCAAGGTGAGGTCAATCTCTCAATTTCCTCTTTCCACAGAAGCAGTCTCTCATCTGTGCCTGGCTGGACTGCCTCTGCTCAGAAAGTCAGACCACAGGAGCCAGGGACACTGCCTAGGTGATGGACTAACTAGTCATCTCTGTCATTTTGATTGGCACATGGATTGGTATATTTATTTAGCTTATAATTTATCCTTCTCAGGTCACTGATCACTTTGATGGCGAGGCTAAGCTTATGGTAGCTTTACAGCTAAAGAGCAGACAATTAGATCCACTGTTAGCTCATTGATCAGTTCATTAGCTAGCTAGAACTACATGGTACTAGATCTCTTATTTAGAAAAAAAAACAAGTTTGCTTTGCTCACAGGATTCATGTTAGTTGCCTGTGTCTTAAAATATATAAATGGATAAAAAATATGGAGCTAATGTAGGGTCTGAGGATATAGGAGTTTAGGTTGTAAAAATCTAGAGAGTGTTGTTATTTGGTCTGGGAAAATGTGTCAGGGTTGATAAATGCAAGAAAGATTGGAGAGTCTAAGTAGGTGTTTTAAGGTTTATAATTATGAGTCATAAAGATATATAAATAATTTAAACCATATTAAAAATGGGAGATATTTTAGATTTCCCCTCTTTGCTACTGTTGTGCTTATGTTAAAAGATTTCAGAAGTTCAGAGTTTTGGCATTGACCAATAGAGTTCTGATAAGTTGATGGAGCACTGACTGCTTATTATTCAGTCACCAGGTTGAGATTTTTAATTTCCTTTGGTTGTCTTCTGGAGATAGACTTAAAGGTGCTTCTCGTCACATTAAAAACATCTGTTTAATGTGCATATCTGACCCCAAAGTCATAGCTTTTAGTATGGTATTCTTAATATCTGCCATTTCTGGGGTAGACTTTGACACACCAATATTGTAAACCTATTCCTTCTAGTTACTTTGTAAAGAAAAATCCAAGCATGCAGGGGTTAGCAATAAAGCCAATAATGTATTTCTGCCTAACTTTCCAATGTAAACATGGAGATGAGGGCTAAAAGTAGACTCTGAGTATATGAAAAATGGCCAAGCTCCATTCGTGGCTGTTTACCAACAGCTATGCCCACAGAAGAAGTGTTAAAGAGTTCCAGACCGTGGACACACAAGTTGTTTATAAAGGTTATAAAACAAACAGCTAACTGATACTCATTCACTGGGATGCAGTTTTACCTGTTACTCTCAGAATGTTATATTAGATTTCCTGAAAATATATATTTCCTTTTGTGTACCAAAAAAAAAAAAAAAAATTCATATGAGTTTCAGGATGTGACCTGGATCTGGCATAGCTCAAAAGGATCACAGATGAGATTTTCCCTGGTCTTTTCCATTTAATAGACAAATTTTAACTTCTGTCTCCAGTCTAAATTTGTCTCAGCAGATTTTCACCTGATTGACTGAGTTCTGGGATCAGCTATGGATGGCAAGCTGAAATCTGGACTTCCTGGAAACTGACATGATTGCTCCCTGCCTCTTTGGGTGGATCAACTAACCAGATGCTTGGGACTGCCCCATTGCCCAGCCTTTGACTGGCATTTCAGCCTCCCTAGCCCCTGATGCCAACGGTCCAATGGTCAGAACTAAAGAAGCTCCAGAAGATGGATCTTCGCCCAAATCCCACCTAGCAGGCTGAAATGCTAAGTCAAAAGGGGCTGGCTCCCTGGGATTGGCTATTATCTTGGGCATCTGCTTAGCTGAAATGGAAACTAATATTGCAGCAACTGGGCTAAAAGCCTAGAGAGAGACTAGAGAAAAAGAATAATAGTTATTTTTGGCTTACTACCCCTATAGCCACCCTAAAGGGACCCCGTACTCATTTTGATTTTTATCTTTGGGCCTTGTATTTTCAATTGCTTAATGGCTTTCATAAAGAAATGCTTGAGAGC
Organism: Psammomys obesus; assembly: GCF_907164565.1. Taxonomy (NCBI): domain Eukaryota; kingdom Metazoa; phylum Chordata; class Mammalia; order Rodentia; family Muridae; genus Psammomys; species Psammomys obesus. The sequence continues at coordinate 6,521,129 of NW_026588368.1, read as the reverse complement.
AATATAGCTAATGGTACTCAGATCCCATTACAAAAAGGTAAATCTATAGGATACAAGGGGTCATATCTGGAAGACCCAAGATTGGGTCTTCAAATGATCATGGGAAAGGGGAAATAAGAGACCAAAAGATTAAAAATTAGCAGGTATTATTAATTAAGGCCTGAACTAGGTGGGTGGAGAAGTCCAGTAATGCCCTGAGGGGAAGGACCACCTTACTTCATTCTTTCCCCACTCACTAGAGATAACAGTTGCTAGAAAACTGGCCCATACCCCTAGGGAAGGACACCAGGTCATTATGGTCTGGGGACCTTCCTATAGCCAATCAATTCAAAATGTAGCATTTTTGACCAATAGATGCTTGCCAGGCAGGAATTGCCCCTGCCTTGGGCATGCTGGGAGGGACCAGAATCTATGTTTCACCCAACTAACCTGGGCACGGGCACTCAGCTTGCACCGCTTCTGTGGAATGTGTAATTAAACGAAATTTCTTTTTTTTTATTTTATTTTTTTCTTATCAGTTACATTTTATTAACTCTGTATCCCAGCCATATTCCGCTCCCTCATTCCCTCCCAATCCCACCCTCCCTCCCTCATCTCCACCGTGCCACTTTCCAAGTCCACTGATGGGGGGACCTCCTCCCCATTCATCCGATCCTGTTTTATCAAGTATCTTCAGGACTGGCTGCAAAGCCCTCCTCTGTGGCCTAACAGGACTGCTCCTCCCTTGGCGGGTGGGGAGGTCAAAGAGCCAGTCATTGAGTTCCTGTTAGAAATAGTCCTTGTTCCCCTCACTATGGAAAACCAATTGGTTACTGAGCTACCACAGGCTACATCTGAGCAGAGGTTCTAGGTTATATCCATATACGGTCCTTGGTTGAATGTCAGTTTCAGAAAAGACCCTGTGCCCAGATATATTTGGTCCTTGTGGAGCTCCTATCCTTTCCCCATCATACTAACTCCCCTTCTTTCATATGATTCCCTGTACTCTGCCGAAGGTTTGGTCATGAGTCTTTGTATCTGCTTTGAAAACACTACTAGTTAGTCTTTCAGATGCGCTCAGTAGACTCCTGTCATACGTTCAATGCACATCCCATCTGTCTTTCTAAATGAGGATTGATCATCTTACCCCATGTCTACTCTCTTGATTATCTTTTTTAGGTATATAGATTTCATTATGTTTATCATATCTTATAGGTCTATATAAGTGAGTATATACCGTGTTTGTCTTTCTCCTTCTGGGATATTTCACTCAGAATGATCTTTTCTAGATCCCACCATTTGCCTGCAAATTTCATGATTTCCTCCTTTTTGATTGCTGAGTAGTATTCCATTGTGTAAAAATACCACAATTTATGTACCCATTCCTTGGTTGATGGACATCTAGATTGTTTCCAGGCTCTGGCTATTACAAACAAAGCTGCTATAAACATGGTTGAGCAAGTATCCCTTTTGTGTACTTGAGCAAAGTTTGGGTATATACCTAGCAGTGGTATAGCTGGGTCTTGAGGAAACACTATTCCTAATTGTCTGAGAAAGCACCAGATAGATTTCCAGAGTGGTTGTACCAGTTCACATTCCCACCAGCAGTGGAGGAGGGTTCTCCTTTCTCCACAACCTCTCCAGCATGTGTTGTCACTTGAGTTTTTCATCTTGGACATTTTAATGGGTGTGAGGTGAAATCTCAGGGTCGTTTTGATTTGCATTTTCCTGATGGCTAATGAGGTTGAGCATTTCTTTGTTTCTCTGCCATTCGATATTCCTCTGTCAAGAATTCTCTGTTTAGCTCTGTTCCCCATTTTTTAAGTGGATTACTTGGTTTGCTGCTTTTCAGCTTCTTTAGTTCTTTGTATATACTGGATATGAGTCCTCTGTCAGATAAAGGGTTAGTGAAGATTCTTTCCCAATCTGTAGGCAGTCGTTTTGTTTTGATGACAGTGTCCTTTGTTTTACAGAAGTTTTTTAGTTTCATGAGGTCCCATTTATTGATTGTTGCTCTTAGAGCCTGTGCTGTTGGTGTTCTGTTCAGGAAGTTGTCTCCTGTGCCAATGAGTTCTAGGCTGTTCCCCACTTTTTCTTCTAACAGATTTAGAGTATCTGGTTTTATGTTGAGGTCTTTGATCCACTTGGACTTTAGTTTTTGCAGGGTGATAAAATATGGATCTATTTTCATTTTTCTGCATGTAGACATCCAGTTGGACCAGCACCATTTGTTGAAGATGCTGTCTTTTTTCCATTGAATGGTCTTGGCTTCTTTGTCAAAAATCGAGTATTCACAGGTGTGTGGGTTTATTTCTGGGTCTTCTATGAGGTTCCATTGATCCTCCTTTCTGTTTTTATGCCAATACCATGCAGTTTGTATTACTATTGCTCTGTAGTACAGCTTGAGATCAGGGATGGAGATACCTCCAGATGATCTGTTGTTAAACAGGATTGTTTTGGAAATTCTGTGTTTTTGTTTCTCCATATGAAGCTGAGAATCTTTTTTTCAAGGTCTGTAAAGAATTGATTTGGTACTTTGATGGGAATTGCATTGAATCTGTAGATTGCTTTTGGCAGGATGGCCATTTTCACAATGTTAATCCTACCAATCCATGAGCAGGGGAGATCTTTCCATCTTCTGATATCTTCTTCAATTTCTTTCTTCAGAGACTTGAAGTTTTTCTCAAACAGATCTTTTACTTGCTTGGTTAGTGTCACCCTAAGGTACTTTATGTTATTAGTGGCTATTGTGAAAAGTGTTGTTTCCGTAATTTCTTTCTCGGCCCTTTTGTCTTTGGTATACAGGAGGGCTTCTGATTTTTTTGAGTTGATTTTGTATCCTGCCACATTGCTGAAGGTGTTTATCAGCTTGAGGAGTTCTCTGGTTGAATTTTTGAGGTCGCTCATATATACTCTCATATCATCTGCAAATAGTGACACTTTGACCTTTTCCTTTCTGATTTGTATCCCCTTGATCTCCTTTAGTTGTCTTATTGCTCTGGCTAGGTCTTCAAGTACTATGTTGAAGAGGTATGGAGAGAGTGGGCAGCCTTGTCTTGTCCCTGATTTCAGTGGGATTGATTTAAGTTTCTCTCCATTGAGTTTGCTGTTGGCTATAGGCTTGCTGTATATTGCCTTTACTATGTTTAGATATGTGCCTTGTATCCATGATCTCTCCAAGACTTTAAACATGAATGGGTGTTGGACTTTGTCAAATGCTTTTTAGGCATCTAAGGAGATGATCATGTGGTTTTTCTCCTTCAGTTTGTTTATGTGGTGGATTACATTGATGGATTTCCGTATGTTGAACCACACTTGCATGCTTGGGATGAAGCCTACTTGGTCATGGTGAATGACATCTTTCATGTGTTCTCGGATTCAGTTTGCCAGTATTTTATTGAGTATTTTTGCATCAATGTTCATAAGAGAGATAGGTCTGAAGTTTTCTTTTTTGTTGGGTCTTTGTGTGTTTTAGGTATAAGGGTGACTGTTGCTTCATAGAATGAGTTTGGTAATGTACCTTCTGTTTCTATTTTGTGGAATAGTTTGAGGAGAATTGGTGTTAGCACTTCTTTGAAGGTCTGGTAGAATTCCATGCTGAAACCATCTGGCCCAGGGCTTTTTTTGGAGGGGACACTGTGAATGACTGCTTCAATTTCCTTGGGGATATAGGGCTATTCAGTCTTTCTACCTGATCTTGACTTAATGTTGGAAGATGGAATCTATCAAGAAAATTGTCCATTTCATTTAGATTTTCCAACTTTGTGGCATATAGGTTTTTGTAGTATGACCTAATGATTGTTTGAATTTCATCAGTGTCTGTAGTTATATCACTTTTCATTTCTGATTTTGCTGATTTGGATAGATTCTCTCTGCTTTTTAATTAGTTTGGCTAAGGGTTTGTCTGTCTTGTTGATTTTCTCAAAGAACCAGCTTTTTGTTTCATTCATTCTTTGAAAAGTTTTATTTGTTTATAACTGATTGATTTCAGCCCTGAGTTTGATTATTTCCAGCTGTCTGCTCCTCTTGGGTGTATCTGCTTCTTTTTTTTCTAGGGTTTTCAGTTGGGCTATTAAGTTGTTTGTATGTGATGTTGCGAATTTCTTCTTGCAGGCACTTAGTGCTATAAATTTTCCTCTGAGCACTGCTTTCAATGTGTCCCATAAATTTGGGTATGTTGTGCCTTCATTTTCATTGAAATCTAGGAAGTCTTTAATTTCTTTCTTTATTTCTTCCTTAACCCAGCTGTCATTGATTAACAAGTTGTTCAGTTTCTATGTGTGTGTCGGCTTTTTTTTTTTTTATTTCTGTTGTTGTTGAGGTCCAGCTTTAGTCCATGGTGGTCCTATAGAATACAAGGGATTATTTTAATCTTTTTGTATCTGTTCAGGCTTGCTTTATGACCAACTATATGGTCTATTTTGGAGAAGGTTCCATGCGGTGCTGAAAAAAAGGTATACTCTTTTGAGTTTGGATGGAAAGATCTGTAGACATCTATTAGGTCCATTTGACTTAGGGACTCTGTAAGTGTTTTTATTTCCCTATTTGTTTTCTGTGTAGTTTATCTGTCCCTTAGTGAGAGTGGAGTGTTGAAGTCTCCCACTATTAAGGTATTAGGATCAATGTGTGCTTTAAGCTTTAATATTGTTTCATTTACGAATGTAGGTGCTCTTGTATTAGATATTCAAATTTGTGATGTCCTCTTGGTGGATTTTTCTTTTGATGAAAATATAGTGGCCCTCCTTATCTTTTTTGATTAACTTGGGTTGAAAGTCTATTTTATTAGATATCAGGATGGCTACTCCAGCTTGTTTTCTGGAACCATTTGCTTGAAAAACATTTTTCAAGCCCTTTACTCTGAAGTAGTGTTTATCTTTGTTGTATAGGTGTGTTTCTTGGATGCAACAGAATGTTGGATCCTGTTTCTGCAACCATTCTGTTAGTCTGTGTCTTTTTATTGGAGAGTTGAGTCCATTGATGTTGATAGATACTAGTGACCAACAACAATTGTTACTTACTTTTGATGTGGGGTTGGTGGTGTCACTTAGTTTCATTGCTTGTACTCTTCTGTTTTGTTGTTGTTGTTGTTGTTGTGTAGTTATCTATTTGCTCTGTTTCCTTAGACGTAGTTGTTTTCTTTGGTTTGGAGTTTCCCTTCTAGTAACTTCTGTAGAGCTGGGTTACTATGTAGATATTGTTTAAATTTGGTTTTGTCATGGAATATTTTGAATTATCCGTCTGTTGATTGAAAGTTTTGCTGGGTATAGTAGTCTGGGTTGGAATCTGTGGTCCCTTAAGGACTGTATGATTTCTGTCCAGGCCCTTCTGGCTTTCAGAGTTTCTGTTGAGAAATCTGGTGTGATTCTGATAGGTTTACTTTCATATGTTACTTGGCCTTTTTCCCTTGCTGCTTTTAGAATTTTTTCTTTGTTCTGTAGGTTCAGTGTTTTGACTATGATGTGACGTGAAGAATTTCTTTTCTGGTCTAGTCTACTTGGTGTTCTGTAGGCCTCTTGTATGTTTATGGCCATCTCCTTCTTTAAATTGGGAAAGTTTTCTTCTATAATTTTCTTGAAAATATTTTCCGGACCTTTGAGCCTGATGTCTTCTTTTTCTTCTACTCCTATTATTCTTAGGTTTTGTCTTTTCATGGTGTCCTTGATTTCTTGGATGTTTTGTGTTTGGAACTTTTCTGATTTTATTTTTTCTTTGAGAGACGTGTCAATTTCTGCAAGTGTATCTTCGGCTCCTGAGATTCTTTCTTCCATCTCTTGTATTTTGTTGATGATGCTTACCTTTGTAGTTCCCGATCTTTTCTCTATGTTCTCCAGCTCCTGGTTTTTCTCTATTTGTGTTTTCTTTATTGATTCTAATTCTGTTATCATGTCTTGCACCATTTCCTTCATCTGTTTGAATGTGGAGTCCTGCTTTTCAATTACAGCGTCTATTTTTTTTGTCCGTTTCCTCTCTATGTATCACTAATTGTGCCTCTACTTCTTTGGCTATAATTGCCTGTATTTCTATGAGAGCTTTGTTTATTTCTTCTTTATTTGCCTTCATTTGTGTGGACATTTCTTTGAGAGTTTTATTTCTTTTTTGTTTGCTTCAATTTTTGTGGTCATTTCTCGGAGAGCTCTATTTGTTTCCTCTTGGTTTGTCTCAATTTCTTTGGCTATTTCTCTGAGGGCTTTGTTCATTTCATCTTTATGGGCCTCAAATAGCTGGAGAGACATAGTTTTGAGGTCGTTTTCTTGTATATCTAGTGAATTGACGTGTCCATTGGTTTGTGGGGTTGCTGGTGAGGTCATTATGTCCTGATTTTTGTTGGATGTGTTCTTATGTCTGCCTCTAGCCATCTGGTTATTTATAACCCTCACTGTTTGTTCCTCGAGTTTGTAGTTCGGGCTATGATCGTCTCTTTCTGTTTTCTGGACTGTTTTTTCAGGAAGATGAGAGATGTTTACTGGTTTGGGAGTGTGTGTTGTGGTTTCAGTTTTGCCTAAGTAAGGAATGTGACGCTGGCGCTATTTGCATGCACTTTTAGCGAGCGCAGTGTGCATTCGTGGATTCTTTGACTATTGCAGTGGCCTGCAGGCCACTATTATGCAGTTCTGTCTGAAATCCAGGGATTGTTTGCCTGGATTACACTGGTGGACCCACAAGGCAGAAGCTTCAACATTGGGGTCGCTATCCCAAGAATCCCTATGATGCCCACACTAGGGGTGTGGGTGGCAGGGATCTCATCTGGTTGCTTCTGTGGAGAGGCCCTGGGTCTGGGGCAAACTCTCCCTAGAAGGCTCACTCACTCTCTTGCAGGACCAGTTGGAATGCACAGGGGTTCCCCTTGCTCTCTACTCTCTGATTTGGTCCTGCTGCAGTAAATGTGCAGGTAGGCTAACAGTCAGCTCTGTGACACTGTGGCTGCAGGACTCAGTGTCCACCTTTCCTGTGTGCTGCCTCTCTGTCCTTTCCCTCTGCCAGGAAGGGTTATGTTGACTGTTCCCAGGGTAGCGCGGGAAAGAGTTAGGTTCTCAATCCCAGATCCCGGGCCCAGATCTCTCTGCCTGAAGCAGCCTGGCTGTAGAACCTATGTTTGCTGATCCCGAGAGAGTACCAGGTAGGGTTGAGTGTCCTCAGATCCAGAGCTTGGGTTTCTCTGCCAGGGGCCGCTGGGTGAGCTGGAGAGGGGGTGCTGTGTCCTGTGGCAGGCTGCCTCTCTGTCCTTCCCCTCTGACCTTCCCCTCTGCTAGGGCAAGCTTATGGCGGTGCTCTCAGGGGAGTGCCAGAAGGGGTTGGGACTTCTCAGTCCGATCCTGATCTGGGGTTTCTCTGCCAGGGGTCGGGGGGGGGGGCCGCCGGTGCTAGGACTTGGTGCTAGACCTTATTGCGCTGGACCCAGGAGCGTCTCAGGATGTGTTGAATGACCACAGTCCCAGATCCCGAGCTGAAGTTTGTTTGCTAGGAGCAGCCGGCAGCACTGGAGTTCCGGCACTGTGAAGCCACTGTGCGCCTCTTTATCCTTCTGCTCCGCCATGTCAGGGTTATGGTGGCGTTTGGGGGAGTGCCCAAAAGGATTGGGTTTTCTCAGCCCCGATCTCGGGTTGGGGTACAGACAATGTGGTCTGTGGCAGATTCTGCTGGCCGCCTCCTGCCTCCTCCCAAGAGGGAGTAGGGATTTTGAGCTGGGCGCGCTGGTGCTCTCTGCGCGCGGCGGGAGCTCAGTTGTGATGGTGGTGCGTACCCGCGGTCAGCGAGACCTTCCAGGGAAAGACTGGGTGACCCGTGACCAGTCTCGCAACTTTCCTTCCCCGTGGGGTTTTCTTGCAACTGGGACTCTCAGTCTCTGGCACCCTTGTGCCCACCGATCAGCCTGGGAAAGTGATCGGGACACATATGCTTGCGGCTCCAGCCCGGAGACCCAAAGCCCGCGTTAGCCGGGTTCTCTTCTGGGTTCTGGCTGTGAGGCCTGAGAGTGGACCCGACCAATTCCCACGCCGTAGGAGCCTCCCCTCACCTGGGAAACAGGATCGCTGTAGTTTTAGGGCCCAGAGTTCAGTCTCCTGGTCACTGCACGGAGAGTGTTGTCCTGCTTCTCAGACACGGTGTTCTCCCGGCGCCGCCATCTTGCCCCCCCCCCCCGAAATTTCTATAAAACACTGAAAGTTATTATTTTTGCCCATATAATCAAGAAATGAGTTTGTAGTACTAAAGTCACTCATTATTATTGCATCTGGACCTATTTTTCCTTTGCTTAGTGGTGCTTCTTTTATGAAATTGGGTGCATTAGCATGTTTACTCAGTATTCTCTTTTTGGTTTATTCCTTTCACAAATAGGCAGTGACTTTTTCATTTCTTGTATCTAATTTTGGACTCGTCTATTTTATCAAGTATGAGTATTGATGCTCCTACCTCTTCTCACTTTGAATTTCTTTGATCTATCCAATTCTATCCTTTCATTTTTGGTGTGTATGTGTATGTGCATTGTTTTTTAGTCTAATTAGCTAGCCTGTGTCTTTTAATTAAAGAGTTAAAATCATGTATATTTAGAGTTAATTTTGATAATTATTTGCTTATTCCTATGATTTTATTGGATGTTCCATTACTATTTATCTTAATAGTATAAAGATACTAATACAATAATACTAACTAAAAATACTAATGATTTAAGCTGAGTCCTATGCTAATAACCAAAACACCATGCTGTACAGCAGTGAGGACTCATTTTCCTGAAAGAAATCCTCACATGTGGGTTTGAGTTGACCTTCAGTGTGACTTGCCTCATTACCTTGTTTTTATCTTGCATATCAGCTAGACAACAAAGGCTGCATCACACAAGAAGAAAGCACCACTATGTTCCAGTTAATGGAAAGATACTATGGAGTCCACAATCTTCTTGTGAATGTAAAAGTTATAGAAGAAGGGACAGGTATGTGAGAAACCTGAGAATACAGAAAGTAAAGCTGTGAAAACTGATGCCTGTTCACATCAAGATGATAGTTTAAAGGATGTAGAAAAAGGATGTAGAAAGCAAGCAATTGCCTAACTGGATTGAGCTTCCAATATTGTTACTAATTTCTTTTTCAGGACTCGAGTTCATTGGATCTGCAACAACTGAAATGAAAAGAACCACAACCAGACTAGTATTTGTGAAAGCAGACTCACACTTTAGACCTGGGATTCCATTCCTTATGAAAGTAAAGTGCTTTTGGTTCACAGATGCTTGCGTTGTATGGTGGTTCCTCAACCTAGGGCATTCTGGTCAATGTTAAACTGTCTGACATCACTGGTTGCAAGGCAAGAAGTGCAACTTAGTGGGAGAGCTTGTACTTCACATACTTAAGTGTATGACTTCAATTCCCAGAACTGAACTGAAGACTTAGAAAGGCTATAAAAAAGCCCAAAATCTAAAACAAAGGTAGCATAATTTTATTTATAATTACTGTACTTGACAACTGTAACCCACAAGATGTCACTGTGTTTTAACGATGAGGCAGCATGTGCTAGATATTATTATAAATCCATTGTCTCCATTGGTACAAAGCACCTACAAAGCATTTATTATGGAGTTCAGAATATGATACCTTCGGCCTTTGTGCTTTCACAGCACAGCTAGCTCTACTGGTGTAGATCTCAAAGTGTTAGATTTGTGTAAATCAATGTCTTGCATGCTGAATCAGTTGGTGCATCTTTTCGGATATTTACAGAATACTGAAACAGGTTTTTCTCTTATATTCTGTATAGTATTACCATTCCTGGACTATACTTTCTTCCTTGTTCAATTTAGGTTCGCCTAGTGGATGTCAATGACATTCCTCTCCCAAATGAGCAAGTCTTCGTCAAACTACATGAAGATGACCTCCCCAGCGCTACTGTCACTGATCAGCATGGCCTGGCAGAATTCTCCATCAATACCACCGGCATTGAGGATTCTTACCTTATTATCAAAGTAAGTCAAAGATGAGGGCATAAGACACAAGGTGAGGCTGTGTAACAGCTTGGACTTAATAATGTGTTGCTTAATGAAAAAAATCCAAGGCAAACTTGCTTATTTTAGGGCAAAACAGAAAAGGTTTCTGATCATTAATGAAAGTATGAGCACACGTTGTGAACACATTCTTCTTAACACAATATTTTCCAAAGTTTTTTTTTTTAACTTTATTTCGTTTTTATATATCACAGGTCAGGACCTTCAGGCCAAAATTATTAAAAGTCTGTTTTCCTATTCAAGTAAACATAGGTGCTGTATGTCCTCATATTCATTACCCAAATATGTTGTGCCCATTTCCTAAAACAGGAGACATTTATTTATTTTGTAACTGAATATGATTGACATTACACTAGTTCCTGCTTTGGGCACACACATTCACACACACACACATACCTACAGAAAGAGAGAGAGCCAGACAGACAGACATTCACAGCAGAGACACAGAGAAAGATTTAGCAAGTACAAGAAATGTAATGTGGAAATACAAAAACATAGGAGATTGCAATCTGACGTCAACTGGGACTAGAAAATGAATGATTCCCTCTGTGTATCACAGCTTAGTCAGATATGTCAAAGTGGGAGCCATTTAAAGAAAACCAAACTGCATGACTTAATATCAGAGGTCTCTGAGGCCCTTCAGTCTTTTTCCTTAGCTGGCTCAGCAGGCCCCTCTCAGAGAACCGCTGTGGGTACAAGAATTCCAATGGTATATTATACCCATTTGTGCTACAATTTTAATGGTGAAAATTATAATCTATCTGATAGAAAGAAGTTCAGAGCACGTGCTTTTGCAAACAGTAGATGAACCTGGTGATAAGGATTGAAACTTGGTGTGTGGATTTGCATATAGGTGGGAAAGACCAGTATGAAGCTACCTAGGAAGTCAGCCAGCCTCACCTTGGTCAGATGGCTTTGGTTTGTGAGCAGTCTCCATGCTCAGAGGCTCCAAGTCATTTAAGATGTCAAACTTTACTACCTCCAACCCTCTACCTCAACACACATATAAAACACAGAATAGATTTAAAAACTATATCCAACTGTATGCTCTCTACAAGAAACTAACTTCATGAAAAAGATAACACTGAGATTGAATTCATTGGGAGGAGACATTATATTCCAAGCAAATGAAACTTTAAACAAGGATTAATAAACACATCCATATCTAACAAGTAGATTTCAAGCCAAAATAAGATAAAGTCGTATTTTAAAAAGTGAAAAATTCATCAATATGATGTACATGTAAATATATATCTCCTAAATTTGGTTCAAAAAATTCATAGAAACAAATACAACTAGACATAAAGGGACAAATAGATACAAATATAAATTACTGTATGAACTAGTAACTTTAGTATGCAATGTTTATTAATAATGTATCATCTATACAAAAAAAGTAAAGAAAGAAATCACTGATTAAACTGAACCTTTTTTCACATGGCCTTAGCAGTCATCTACAGAACTCTGTGTCCAACAGTGAGGAAATGGACATTTCTCTCAGCAACTGATGGGAGTTTCTTCCAAACTGGTCTCATTTTAGACCAGAAAGCAAATGTTAATCACTTCAAAGAATTTAAATCATTTATAGTATTTTACCATGCCACAAGAGACCATGATTATAAATCAACAACAAGAGAAACTAGAGGGCATACATGAATATATCTATACCACAGAATACTCTTGACAGTGATCAGTGGGACATTGACAATATCAGAAAGGTAAGTTTTTAATTTCTAGATTCAGTAAAACACAGCAGAATTTGCATAGGCTTTAGTGAATGGAATTCTAAAAGGTATGTATCCCTACACTAAATAATCAAATAGCTATCAAATAAATACTTTATACTGTACCTCAAAGTGTTAATATAACTAGGACAGGACAAATATAAAATTAATGAAAAGAAAGAAGTAATAAACATAGTTGAAAGTAGTGATAAACACAAAAAGAACAGAGAAAAGTACAATGAAAAATTTATTTTTTAAAAGATAAGTGAAATTGCTTAGCCCTTATCTAAACCCAAAAAGAGTTAAACCTGACTTAGCAAAGTAGAGGTGGCTAAACCAGCATGTACTATGAAACCCATGGGATTCTTAGAGAAAAAATTTGAAAACTTTCATTCCAATAAATTAGAAAATTGAGAAGAAACAAATGAATTTGTGGATATTTACATTCTACCAAAAGTGAGTAAAAGAATGTTAAAAAAAACAAAAAACAAAAAAACCCAAACATATCAGCAATGAAAAATAGAATTGAAGAAATAATTAAAGGGGTCCAAAAATAAAGAGCTGAGACTGGGAAGAACTCAATTGTGAATTGAACAAAATTTCAAAAAGAAATATTATTATGTAAAGCTTCAAAAGAAGGAATGCATCCTAAGTCATTCTGAGTCTAGAATAACACTGACACCAAACCTAGAAGAGGATAAAGTATCTAGAAAGTTTCAGAGTAACCCACCCAAGAAAGGAAAGTCCTCACTGAACTGCTTCCATGTCAGACTCAACAACACATTGAACAATTCATGTACCATGATCAAATTGATTTCACAGGGATGGCTTCATATTTGAAAGCAAAAAAATGTAAAATAGCTTATAAATAGAATCAAGAGTTAAATCACTTGATCATTTCAGTAGATCCAACAAATAGTCCTTTTTCAAGACACCAGTTACAAATGGTCAAGGAACACATGTAAAGATGCTCAATACAATTGGCTAATGAGAAAATGCAGGTTAACACTGTGTTGAAATTCCATCTCATCAATCAAAATGACAATCATCAGGAAAACAGACAGTGGAAAGGCTAAGGAAACACAGAAATATGTATGCACAGCTGCTGTGAGGGTAAATAAGTATGACTATCAGAACTTCTACAAAACCCTGAAATGAAACCAGTACACAGGCCAGGGGTACCACATCTGTGTACGTGCCCATGGCATCAACGCTGACATATGATAGACTCGTCTACATCACCATGCTGACCTCAGCAGTGCTCAACACAGCCGGCTGTGGAGCCGACTTCAGGGGGCAGCAGTGGAAGAGTGGGAAAAGAAGAGCGGAAATATGTGCACACGGGACTTTTACTCAGATATTTAGAAGAGACTTGTCTTGTCTATAGAGAAATGGGTGGATTTACAAATTGTCAACTAAAAGGAAATGATAAGACTGGGAGGAAAAAGCTTTGCATGTTGTCCCTCATTTGTGGAAAGAATAGACATGAAAGCAGAGAGGGCCTAGAGAGTCAGGAGGAAACATAGGGCTGGGTAGTACGGTGGATAAATGGGATCAGGGTACATTATATTAATATATGAAAATGTTTCAGTCAGCCCATTATTTTGCAGATTTATTATGCACTAAAATTCCTATCTGTAAACATTCTTTCATATGTATTAGGTGCTCAGTAAATGCTTTCTTTGTGTCAAAATTTAATATACTTGCCTTTTCTCTCTCCATTGGTATACAATATTTGCCTCAATTTTGAAAATTTGGGAGATGAGACAATTCATTTCATGAACCTCCCTTCCATTTTTACTAAGATGTACAAAATATTCCATCACTGAAAGCATACAGATTCTCAGAAGAGAGACTCTGCCTACCAGGCAATCTACAGCACAGTTTTTGTTGTTTCTCCAGGTCTACCACAAGGAAGAAAATCCATGTTTTCGTTTCCCTTGCACAGCAGAACGATACGCAAAAGTAAATCATGTGGCCTACAGAGTTTATACTGTGAGCAGGAGCTATGTCTACCTTGAGACAGAGCCTGGCATCTTGCCCTGCAGCCAGATTCACACAGTTCAGGCACATTTTATTCTGAAGGGGCCGGTCTTGTTGCTGAGAGAGCTCAATTTTTACTACCTGGTGAGTTTTCACTCCAACTGAGAAATACAAAGAATCCTCTTATCTCCTGACCATGTCCCCCTGACACTCTGGGTTCTGGGCTGGGTGTTTCTGCCTGGGTCTCAAACAGTAGATTCATCAGTTACAAGAGAGCCTGGTAAAATATAGATGTGAGCTTGGAAAATCCTTTTTGTTTTAGGTCATGGCCCAGGGCAAAATCGTCCATACAGGAAGCCACACTCACCACATGGAACCCAGCGAATGTAAGTGTTTCTCATCCAGTACCATGTCTCCAACTGAGTTCCCCACATCCTCACCAGTGGGATCTCACCACTGAGTAGCTAAGGCTGCCATGGGGCTTGTATGTCTCCATAACTCTCTCCACAGTAGGAACTCAAGGTTCTGCCGTCTAGTGAAGGTTATCACTCATACCATGACCTTCAGGAAAAAGTCGCAGATTCCCCAACTGAGTGTCATTCAACATGGTAAAATATCTATTCTCAAGATGTAACACCTGAAAACACACAGTACTCCAAGATACACCGCAAGTGAGGAACCGATGCATTCATTCACATACAGATTATCCACAACAAAGCCAAATGTGTTATTTTACTATCTGTCCAAAAATATCTGGAGAATGCCAACCTAGGTCCTTAAACCATTCTAGCTGCACCAATTTTCAAGTAACTGACTCTTTTTGATTATTTTAAAACACATGTGTGGTGCTTGTGGGTACATATTGAAAGGTTAAAAGAAAAACATAAAGAGTTAATTCCTGGGGCTGGGGCAGAATCACAAGACCACATTCCTTTCAGAGCAGAAGGCTAGCCCAGAGGATAGGGCGGAATTACAAGACCACATTCCTTTCAGATAATGGACCAGCAGCAGTCCCCACCCAGATAAACCTCAGGGTGTGACTGGTGTCACATGACCCCTAAGAACTAGAGGTCAGATGTCTTCCAGGTAGCTAGCCCTGACCATTAACAGTCTTGGCACCTAAAAACAGGCCAATCATTTTAAAGGTCAGCTTCCCTAGAGACCACCCCACTTGTGTTTTGTTCCTCTTACCCAATCCTGTAATGCCAAGGCTTGTACTACCCCACTGGCGTTTTTGTTTCTTTAAAAGCCTTGATCTCCCGGAGCCGGGGATCGCTTGCCTGTATGTCTTTGTAAAGGGCAGCCACCCAGTCGAGCTTGTAATAAAAAGTCCCTTGTGTGTTTTGCAAGGCAATCGATGCCTGTAGGTCTTTTGGGGGCTCACAAAATGGGTATAACAGTATGTGCATGTCAGTACAGGTGCTGTCAGGGTCAGAGGCATCAGATGCCCTGGATATCCTGCAGCTGCCTGGTGTGGGTGCTGGGAATCAGTCTTGGTTCCTCTACATGAGCATCAAATAATCTTAACTTCTATCTCTCCAGTACCTTTATTTTTATTTATTCTTAGAAAATTACATACATGTATACAATGTATTTTAATCATACCTACTCCCAACTAATCTCCTTCCCAGACCTTCCTGAGCACCTCAACCAGGCTCTTTCTCTACTTTATGTCTTTTTTTTTAATTATTGAGTTCAGTTAGCACTGCTCGTATGTCCACGTGGTATAGGGCCATCCTCTGAAACATGGACAATCTCCACCAGGAACCGCATCCCTGAAGGAAGTCTGAAGGTATATGAATCTCCTCATGTTGACCAAAAACAATAACAGAGACTCCAACAATTGCATAAATTTCTCACAAGGTGCCCTGGCCCTCGGGGCTTCAACGGGGTTCCTAAGGTGAAGAGTGGAAGGAATGGGGGAGAGAGAGGGGACAAGAGACACAAGAAATGAAAGCCAAGTCTGTTTGTCTGATCAAGGCTTCCGTATATTAGAAATTTTTACCCAACTTATACAGGGAGAAGGAGGAAAGGGGGAAGGTTAATCTACTGCTGCAGGAAATAGGAAGAGTGCTTTCATGGGTTAAATATTGTACCTGCAAGATAACATAAGGATGTTCTCTTAAGGTATCTTACAGATGCTCTAACAAAGGATATCCTCACAATCTATCACCCATGATTTAGGGTCTAGGTAACTCTTTCACTACATAGCTTTAGGTCTCCACTAAGTGACCTTTGCTCTCTACTTGGCTTTGGCTTCAGTAACTACCTTTGTCTTCACTAGATAGCTTTGGCTTTGGCTTCCATAGATAGCTTTGGCTCCCGGCAACAAGGAATGTAAATACTGCAAACATTTCATTGAGAAAAAGAGTTTAATAGCAAAGAAGTTTATTATTGTCAAATGTGGCTTGCTCCTCTAAATAATCATTAATTATCAGCACCCTGAGCACCAGGCTGTCATCTCTATTATTATTCCTCCTCTTATCTGACTAACAAATGAGACATCAGTCTAGGCTGTTTCATCCCTTTTTATAACAGGAATATCTAACAGGTGCTGTTTGGGATGCAGAGGTGTAAAAGACACAAGAGGTTAGAATACGATTAACTACAAATAAGCAATATAACTTTACAGTAAACATCTTCCTTGAAGCTATCTTAAGTGAGCTTCCTGTGCCCTCCTGAGATATTAGCATTCCAACAATTGACCACAGAGCAGCAGGAATGTCTTCCACAAGCAGGCAGTCCTCCAAATCTCTGTGTATAATCATTTGGGTTTTCCTGTCAGGATTCTGACCCATCACCATCTCTTCCCAGTCACTCCAGCTCCAGTGAAAGGCCACTTCACCTTGGAGATCCCCGTGGAGTTCAGCATGGCGCCTGGGGCTAAAATGCTCATCTATGCCATCTTGCCTGATGGAGAAATGATTGCAGATTCTTCCAACTTTGAAATTGAAAAGTGTCTTCTCAACAAAGTGAGGAGTTTACTTTCTGAAATTTCTATTCAAAAAGGTGGAAATTGTTTTAAGGACAAGATTTCAGATGTGTGCCCCAGTGACAAAGATGGAGGCAGCACCAGAGGATGAGATTTCAATTCACCAATCCCCAAACTGGTTGGAGGTTGAAGAGAAAAGAATTAAGGAAGTGGGGAGCAAGAAAGGGAACTGAATCCTTAATGACTTACTAATTCAAAGTCGTTGGACTTAAACTTTGTATTGTATTTATCTACATGGGCACATGTGCATATGGACACACACAGCGATTTTGCGAAGTCTGTTTGCTCCTTCCACATGAGTCCAGAAGATCGAGCTCAGGTCACCAGGCTTGGCAGCAGCTACCTTTACCCACTGAGCCATCTTAATGTCACAGTGCAAGAACAGTAACCCATCCCCTTTCAATACAGCCCAGGCCACAGCTATTTGCTTCACTCTCCTGGAAGTATTGAGAGATGAATGACAGATGATAGATAGCCAGATGGAGAGAGATTAGAGGGAGAGAGAAATATAGACACACCTCCAATTAGAATACTGATTTTTCCACCCCAGGTGTTAGACCTATCATGGAAAGGCCATTATAATTGGGCAACTTCCGGGCTGCAGAGATGGCTCAGTGGGTGAGGGCACCTGCTATGCTGACTTCAGCTACCAGCACGCATGTGACAGTGAGGAATGACTGGAGGCTTCTACAACGCCAGTATGTAGAGGTCAAAGGCAGGAGAATTGCTGGGATTTGTGGCTGCCAGATTACCTCCGGAAACACGAGAGAGAGACTCAAGAGAATAAGGAGAGTGAGCAGGACACCCACACCCTCACCGGCCTCTGCTGGGTGCATGGGTGCAAGCACCTGCACACACATGGGCATTCCACACTCACACACATGTGCACACATTCCACACTCACATACATGTGCATTCCACACTCACACACATGTGCACACATGCCACACTCACACACATGTGCATTCCACACTCACACACATGTGCATTCCACACTCACATACATGTGCATTCCACACTCACATACATGTGC
>NW_026588368.1:6436045-6503423 GCF_907164565.1 Psammomys obesus | reverse complement strand
CATTCCACACTCACATACATGTGCACACATACCACACTCACATACATGTGCATTCCACACTCACATACATGTGCACTCCACACTCACATACATGTGCATTCCACACTCACATACATGTGCATTCCACACTCACATACATGTGCACACATACCAAACATGAGCTATTTGCACGACTTTTAGGAAGCTGAAATGGTCACTAGTTGCCTTAGACTTTGACTGACACATCTCCTGGTTTCCTGCATCAATCCCAGGGGAGAAAGGGGAAGCAAAGAGCCTCAGTTCAGCTTCCCATAGTGCTCACAGTCCGGAAACACAGATGTGTGTGCAGAGTTGCACAGCGGTTCCACGTGGCAGGCTTCAGGGCTGCAGGAGCTGGAAGCCCCGCTAAGCTTGATTTCCCTTCCCGCAGGTGGACCTGAGCTTCAGCCCAGCCCGAAGTCTCCCAGCCTCACAGGCCGACCTGCGTGTCACAGCTTCTCCTCAGTCCCTCTGTGGCCTGAGAGCAGTGGACCAAAGCGTGTTGCTCCTGAGGCCTGAAGCTGAGCTCTCCCCTTCCTGGGTGAGTCCCCATCAGCCTCTGCCCAAGGGAGGCCAACAAGAGGCTCTGAGCAGGAGGAGGCCCTGGTGCTGATAAAGCCGCCATCCATCACCAGGGCTCTTTATGTAAATACACTGCGATTGATGCTAAGGGAGTCTCTAGGGAACCCTTCACTGTACAACCAGAGGAACACGTCAGAAAACATGAGCCAGAAAACTCCAGACAAACCAGGAAGTGATGCAGTCAGTGAGTTGCAAAGCTTGTGTGTGACCCAGGCCCTCTGTGTCAGGACAGCATCCTCCTACCCTAGGAGTGGCTTGTGCCCTTCACAAGCTCATGATGAGGTGACGCTGCCTGTGGGAGCTGAATGAAAGTGTGTACACATGGAATCTTGTATATCTCAAGAGTCCCCCAAATAAGAAAAAGATATAATGACTTAAAGTTTTAAATTTTATAATACGAGGTTCTCAACTTGCTTGAAAATTCCCAGAAGCACAACTGAAACCATAAACTATATCCAGGAGTCTTGCCAAGTTAATGCTAGTAAAGCTCTTCTTTATATTGAATTAAGAATAGGATTTATTAGGAATAGTTACATGATCACTGTAATAGCTTAAAATTTTGATTCACTCTGCCTAATAGCATGTTTTCAAATCTAAGGGACATACATGAATTTAAAAATAGAAATCTTTAGTCCAGGTAATGCTGGGAATTTACCAGTTTTAAACTAACATATAAGTTAAACCGGAATTTAATTTCATTACAAACATACAGAAAATGCTTGAGAAAGTATACTGCTGAAATGTTTTGTTTTGTTTTGTTTTTTTCTCTCTCTCTCCAAATCTGTTAAATAAGAGATTTCTTAAGCAAATTGGTTCATATGCCAAATATGGGCAGTTAGTTTAAAAATGCACGGTACTGCCTGAAAGGTTATGACAAAAACAACAACAAAATAAACAGGAATCACGTTCCCTCATTCCCAGCCCTCTGCCCTATCCACGCTTTGGGAGCCTGTCCTTTCGATGATTACAGCCATTTCTGGAGCAGTCAAGTGATTTACAGTGAGCACGCTAATCATGTTCTTTTTGCATCTTTCACGAAAGCGGCCCCCTTGTCTCCTGTGTCTTACAGATCTACAGTCTGCCAGAGATGCAGCACAAGGACTTTACTCCAAGATCCCACCATCTGCCTGAAGAACAAGACCTTTGTGTGAATGTTGAACATAAGCCTGGATTCACATACTCAGGACCACATGTGAATGACAAGGAAGCCTACCGCTACATAGAGGTAAGCCATATGATCCAATAACAGGCTGTCTGTGAAGTATTTAGGTTTAATGAAATGCTTTGTTGGTCAAGAAATTTAGAGTCAGGCTGGAATGTAAGCCACTGTCAGGCCACCCACCTTACATGTGGTAGGCCTTGGGTTTAATCCAAAAAGTGCATTCCAAAAAGTGCATCCTGGAAAGTGCTCCGTCTAAGCTAATTCTTTTCTTTTTATTGAGGGAACTGGCACAGAGTGGGTGAGTGACTTATAATTATCATCATCTTATCACCATCCTCATCATCATGATGGGTTTTTTAGGGACAGGCTCTCACTATGTATCTGTCTCTAGCTGTCC
Source organism: Psammomys obesus (assembly GCF_907164565.1). Classification (NCBI taxonomy): domain Eukaryota; kingdom Metazoa; phylum Chordata; class Mammalia; order Rodentia; family Muridae; genus Psammomys; species Psammomys obesus. The sequence continues at coordinate 6,501,264 of NW_026588368.1, read as the reverse complement.
TATAAGTCACTATGTAGACCAGAATGGTCTCTCAGAGAGCCTCTTGCTTCTCCGCCTCTGCCTCCTGTCTGCCTCCCAAACGCTGGGGTTAAAAGCGTGGGCCATGACACAGGGCTGTGAGTGACTTTTTAAAGTAACAGCGTTGTATCAGAATGAAGGCCCACACATAGCCCTCACTATGAATTCAGTGTTCTTTGATGCACTCTCTAAAGAGCATGAAAAACACAATTTAAATGGGAATTCTAGTTGAACATGTAAGACTATATCTGATTTAGTTACTGTAATTTTTATACACATTAAGTTATTTTTTTCAGAATTTTGAGATATTTTTCTCCATTAATAATTTTCTTTTTAGGACGTGGGCTTACAGGCATTCACCAACTTGAAGATCAAACATCCTAAAAGATGTCTTGATGATTACTATTACAATTTACCAATACCAGGTAAAATAACAAATCAGCTAATATTTTCAGAACAAAATAAATGTGAATTATTTGTCAAAGGTGGTAAAATAAAATTGTTGAGCATGTCGAGCATCCAAATAAGAGAGAAAGAACACAAACTTACCTGAGAAAAATGTGCCCAGACTGTCATGAGAGGTGAAGAGAATTCCCTAGGTATTAGGGATGAAGAAGATAAGGAAAAAAACAGGCATTGCAAATAAAGGTGAGGAGGATAGTAAAGAAGAAGGAAAAAAAAGCACCTGAGCCAAAGGCACATTCTCACTCCAATCTTCAACCAACTAACCATTTCAAGTCTTTCCCTCTTTCCTCATGGGAATCACTTCCAGGGTGGCCACAACATTTGTATTCTGACCATCAGCAAATGAAGGTTCCCCCAACCGCCTAACCTGCACAATATCCTTAACTCACCCCTCCCCCTCCACCCTCCTCCCTGCATCCTCTCCAGAACTTTTTGACAGGTTTTTTTTTTCCTTCCCTTTGCTATTCTGACTGGGATGAGATAAAATCTCAAACTTTTTTTAATTTGCATTTCCCTGTTTTCTTGCATGATGCACACTTTTAAAAGATATTTCTTAGCCTTTTTTCATTTTTTTTTGAAAACACCATTTAGATCCACATCCCATCTTTAGATTGGGATGTTTGTTTTACTAACTCTTTGTTTTTTAGTTCTTTATATACTCTGGATATTTATCCTCACTCAGGTGCTTAGCTAGCAAAAGTTTTTCTCCCACTCTGTGGCTTCAGCCTCACTCCCTTGATTGTTTCCTTAGTTATGCAAAAGCATTTTAGTTTTGTGAGGTCCCATTGGTCACTTATTAGCCTTAATTTCTAAGGAAAAGGTTCCCATTCAGAAAGTCCTTTCCAGCACATGTATTTTGTAGGGTTCCTGCAGTTTAAGGTTTCATGTTGAGATCCTTGATCCATTTGTAGTGGATTTTTGTGTAGGGTCACAGATATAGGTCTGCTTTCATTCTTCTATATGCAAGCATCCCTTTTTCCCAGCACCATTTGTTGAGGATGCTGTGAGTGTGTGCTTTGGCATCTATGCCAACTATCAGATTGCTGGAACTAATGAGTGCAATTTCAGATGACTGTAACTACATGAGTGTATGTTTGCGTCTTGTATTTTGCATATCGTTTGATGTGCCAGTAACAGGCTGGTTTTATCACTATACCTCTGTAATATAACTTAAAATCCTGAATCCATGTCTTCATTATTATTTATACTCTACATATTATAATTTATTTTTACTGGTGTGTTAATATAAATAAAACATGATTCCGCCTGGACTCCATTAACTTACCTCATATTGATTTGAAAAGAAACTGAAATATCTTCACAAGTTTCTAAAAGCAATAGGACCTGAAGCCTGTGACTACTCTAGACAGTGAATAAACTGGGCAACTGCCCCTGTAGATGTTTACAGTAATGAGTGAAGAACCTAGACACTAGAAAACACCGAGGAAGTAACAGCAAAGAGAAAGACAGAGGCCAGGCTAGAGGCTGTGGCCATCACAGAGAAGGACAGGCAGAAACTAAACTTTCCATGTGTATAAGTATTAAATTACTGAGAGAGTTTCGGTGCTGAGAAGTCAGTTGGGAAATAGTAAGGCAAAGCCCTAACCCGCTTTGCATGAATACTTGTTCTTGGGAAAAGCAGAGGACAGACCCTCGGTTGCAGTTTTTAATCTCACATTTCTTGTCAAACTAATGCTATGATTCTTGGGTAATAAACTTCCTAGTTCTGATCCAAGAGTTTGTACTTATATCTCTTTCTGTTTTTATATGAATTAAAAACCTATTAAAATTGTGGGTTAATTCTGCAAATCCAGAGAAAGAAAAACCACTGCAAGAATATCTCTGCTGACAATGTAGACATCATTCATCTTTTGCCCTGAGTGATTCTCACTGTAGCCACAAGAGCTGTTTCCTGGGAGGCAGTAGTAGAGTTCTTCATTCCTCCTAGAGGGAACATTGTCTTTGTAAACATTCCCTGACTATCCAACCCAACATAATATAGATCATGATTCCTTGCAAAACCAAGTATAGTTGGTTTACCCAGGATTTTATGATCTCTGCTTTTGACAAAAATGTTATCTAATCTCCCCAAATCAAGAAGTTCAAGGCATAAATTCCAGTGTAACTGTAATAGTGCTTAGCAGTCAAGAAGAAGTTGAAAATTGGCCTACATTCACACTGCACATTGTATCCCGCTGTATTCAAGTGCTATGTTCATTTCTTCCACTGTACCTTCATAGAGTCTGCTAGAATGTATGACGATGTAGATTACAGTGATGGAATTGCGTACCTAAGGGCACGTACATATCCATCAACTGAGGATCCACCACTTGAATATACAACTACTGAGACCTTTCGAAACTATTTTCCTGAAACCTGGATCTGGCATTTAGTCACAGTAAAGTAAGCAATTTCTGTTTGTATCATTTGGGCTGGGTATGAACATTTTTCTTTGTTTTCTAGTATTTCTCTAATTAATTTCTATCATTAACAAAGGAAATGACTTATTTAAAAAACATAGCATATGAACCCATGAATCATGAGATTTACATATTTCCATTACTCCTAGAAAATGCACATGAAAATTATCATGTACCTTTTTGATGCTTTAAACCATTCAGGAACCCAGTGTTGAGTAGGAAGTGAGGCAGTCCTTCATGGAGTAGGCTACTGGACTCAAACATATTGTAGACCATGGAAGTCATGAAGTTGTTGATTGGTATTTCGGAGATGGGAGTTCAGAGGCAACTTCAACTCTATGTTCAGATTTCCACTAACACAGGTTTTATGGTGACATGAGCCTTTGATCTGAGTTTAAAAATCGAGAAAACAGCAAGACCTTTGATTTTCCATCTGGAGTCCTGTTTGCACTGTTCACTTCCTATCACTCCTTTGAAGGAGTCGAGGGACAGCATTACCTCATGACCATCTGTTACCATCTGAGAAATAACTAATACACGTGCTCCCTTTCTGTGCTTCACATTCTTGCTCTCCCAGCTCCTCAGGTGTGGCTGAAATGGAAGTGACAGTCCCTGACACCATCACTGAGTGGAAGGCTGGGGCCTTCTGCCTGTCCAATGAGACTGGACTTGGGCTCTCTCCTGTGGTTTCTCTCCAAGCCTTCCAGCCCTTCTTCGTGGAGCTCACGATGCCCTACTCTGTGATCAGAGGAGAAGCCTTCACGCTCAAGGCCACTGTGCTGAACTACCTTCCCACCTGCATCCGGGTGAACACCTTTCCGAATTAAGCATGTCTAGAGGGGAAGGAGCAATTGATGCATGTAAACTGTAACAAGGAATTACATGAAAAGCAGGAAGGGACTGTATTGGACCCAATAGCCCTGGTTCCAAATCCCTTAATCTCCATACTCAAGCTAAACACATACAGCAGACTTTATCAATATGGACCCTACATAAGATGTATTGGGTGATTTTTTTTTCCAGTGTTTGCCCAGTACTTACTGTACTGACAGAGACAGGACATTCCACGTAGTCTCTGAATACAGTCAGAAGACACAGTTCACATAGATCTACAGGGCTCTTGCAGGATAGATTTTGCTTTTGTGATATATGTAGGTGTAGAGTTCAGTAGTTAAAAATCTAGTACAGTGAATATTTCTGTCATCAAAATGAAACAAAGATAAATACAGAAATATATAATTGTCTCCATAAGTGTTTGGGTAGATAATACATAGATGACAGCTAAATAACATTCTAGGCATGTATGTGCATATGAAATCCATGAAAACCCTCCGGGTGAGTTTATATATACTTTAGGCACATGTTTTCCACCAGCCCCTCCTGCTCTCTTTCTAACACAAATCCCCTCACACTCTTTCGCCTCCCTCCTCCATGCATGCTGTCCTTGCAGAGTAACATCTTCACTATTTCTTTCCCCTGTGGGACCACAGCTGGCTGTGCAGCTGGCAGCCTCTCCAGATTTCACAGCTGTCCCGGTGGAGAAAGCCCAAGATTCTTACTGCCTCTGTGCCAACGGGAGGCACACCACGTCCTGGTTGGTGACTCCCAAGTCTCTAGGTGAGTGAAAAGTTTGTAAGGGGACTCTACCCAGAAAGGTTGGGTGAAGGCAGGTTTCCTAGATTGCATCCTTCTCATTGGGTCCACAAGGGGAAGCTCTCAGTCACTGCTGCTTCTGGCCCATGCTTACCCCCTTCATGAAGACAGGACAGGCCCTTGAGCTGCTCAGGACTGAGGATTCCTTGCAAATCTTGGGGCTTTGGTGAATACCGAGTTCCTGGCACATCTGAGCTCAGCTCTATGGACCATGTGTTTCAGGGAATGTGAATTTCTCTGTGACTGCAGAGGCACTGCAGTCCCCAGAGCCCTGTGGTTCTGAGGTAGCCACAGTCCCTGACACCGGGAGAAAGGACACAGTTGTCAAAGTCCTCATTGTTGAGGTGAGTAACCTCCTCGACTGGCAGTGTGCTGAGTCCAGAAAATGAAGCAATGTTGACGATGTCTAGGTGAAAAATAAAAGATAGTAACATGTGACCGAGAGATGTTTCATGGCACGTGGCAAGCCCATGCTTTTCCATCAGTGTGTGTTCTTTTTGCTTGTATTCCCTTCCTAGTCTCTGAACTGAAGCTTGGGGGATAGTCTATGCCAGTTTATCTTCTTAGAGCTCTACTTCCTTCTTTCAATCTTATTATGCACCCTCTCTTTTCACTGTTATCTTTTCTATTACTTTATTTTTTATCTGGCATGGCCAAATTTTCCCATTTATGCCATTCCTGAAAGGTGGAAAGTTAAATCATCTAATTCCAGCCCATGACCTCACAGGTAAAGAAACTGTCACTCAAAAAAAAGAAAAAAAAAAAAGTCTCCAGCATTTTTGTCCTTTCACACTCAGTATTTTCTCATGTCTGAACTTTGTGTCTTTCCATCCAAGCCTGAAGGAATTCAGGAGGAGCACACCTTCAGTTCCCTGCTCTGTGCATCAGGTGAGGAGCCCTCAAGACGGCAGTAAGAGAGTAACCTGAGCTGTCTACTTAGGTCTCCTGCAGTATTTCTGTAAGAAAACCAAGACCCTATGTTCCTTATAACCACTAAAGAATCAACAAAATTGAGTCTCAGAAATTATCACGATCGTCACCTGCCTGATGTAGCTATCAAGAGTATAGTCATAGTTCCACCTGGGACTTCAGAGTTCATTGTAGCCTTTTTCTTTAGAACACAGAAATCTTTGCATCTAGCCCATCTCAGTACTTAGAAACTTATATGTAGGGAATATCTAAGAAGAGGTCACAATCAAATATTTCTTTAAAATGGGGAAGGGCTGGGGGTGGAAATATGAAGGATATCTTTGGAAGGACCATCTTTGTTTTGTTTTAGATCATAAATAAAAACAAAGGCTTTTATGACTGAATTATATTTCACATACAAACTAAGCTTCATCATGATGAACACTTAGCATACATTTTTCTGTAATGGTTGTTTTTATGACTAGCTTTTTTAACCCTGCTCCTCAGTGGAAGCTGATTTCAAAGGAAATACAGAAACATATCACACAAGGAGAAGCTCACTGCCCCTGTAAAGGAAAAGCTTAAGAGTAGAGGCTGTCCACTAACGATAATGACTGTGTTCCCAGGACCTCTATTAGTGTGTGGACATGGTGCCTGCTCAAAACATATTAGCCAAAAGAATTTTTTAAATGGAATAATAGTATAATTTAATGCAAAATCCATTATTTTATGAAAGTTGACAAAAGAGATGAAATAAAGAAAATTTCTTTGGAAAAGGGATAAACTAACGTGACAGTTACTAAGACACTGGGTAGAAGAAAATCATCATACACTACTAAAATTCATTAAATATTTTCCAGCATTTTCCCTGGAGATTGTTGAAAAAAGTGGCCAGGATAGGATACAAATGCCCTAGTCTTCCCATGGGTCAGCTCTGGCTCTCCTGATACTTATGTTCTCACAAAGTGATCCATTCATCACCTGGCCATAGAAAAGCCATCCTGGACAGCAGTGTCACCATAAACACTGAAACCTCCCAAAGCAACTCAGGATACTCAGGAAGAACAAAAGCTGCTTGGGATTTGTCCACCCCCTAATTTTGACATAGTGGAGTTTATTCATCCAGTGCATCATTTAAAGTTCCATCACTGATAAAGTTCCATCACATGACCAAAAGCAGCTTGGTGAGGAGAGGTTTATTTCAGCTCTCATGATCACAGTCCATCACAAAGGGAAGACAGGGCAGGAACTGAAGCAGAAGCCATGGAGGAAAGCAGCTTACTGGCTTGCTCTCCCTGACTTGCTCAGTTTGCTTTCCTATACTCCACAGGACCACCAGCTCAAATGAGAGACCCCCCCACCCTGGGCTAGTCCCTGCCTCATCAATCATTATGAAAGGAAAATGTCCCAAGACTTGCCAATGAGCCAAGGTTATGGGGGAGTTTTCTCAGTTGAGGGTCCCTAATTCCCAGAAAACACACACAAGCAGGATTTACCTAAACCAAAATTCAATAAATAAGCACATTTTCATGTGTTTGTTAAATTAACTGAATAGACGTTGATAGAAGCAAACACACATAGATCATAGAGACTCAGACTTTCATTTTGGACAGGTGCTTTGCTTCAAAACAATGGGTGATAAAGGGGAGGCCATGAGCCTGACAAGCCAGTAGTTCCAGGAAATGTGGATTTGTGATATTTACATCCAGATCATTTTTCTAGGGAAGAAGTAATCAAAGCTTAAGGCAAGGTTCTAATGTGAATGGCCATAGGGGACTATGGAAATAGAGAGAACAGAGATGGTTATCTCCCCTTTTGTTTTGCTTATTAAGATGCTGGGCTATCCGAAAAATTGTCCCTGCTGCTCCCACCAACAGTAGTGAACGATTCAGCCAGAGCCCATTTCTCCGTGTTGGGTGAGTCAGTCCATCCTTGGAGGACTTGGGACAGCAGTCACTACCACTGTCCGGCCCCACCGTGATTCCAAATGCAGCTTCTGAACTACTACCCTTGAACAATACCATGCTTCTTTGGTCTCTATCCCCTCAATATCCACTGCTTTCCCCCAGGACTCCTCACCCTTGAAACTCCTTCACATCATAGAAGCAATTCTATTGAAGATGTTATTTTGTTCTTGAAGATAATGGCTTTTCTGATGTCACTTCTCTCACTTATAGGTGATATCTTGAGTTCAGCCATAAAAAACACCCAAAATCTTCTTCATATGCCCTATGGCTGTGGGGAGCAGAACATGGTCCTTTTTGCTCCTAACATCTATGTACTGAAATATCTGAATGAAACTCAACAGCTGACTCAGAAGGTCAAGGAAAAGGCCATTGACTACCTCAATGCTGGTCAGTGATTCTAACAAACCCCACTTTCTTCTTGCAAATATTTTCTCTAAAATTGGGCTTAACATTGGAGGAGGAAGCTAAGAAGGGTTACCCGAAAATTCTTTAAGCCACAGTTCATGAGGATCTCTGGCTTCAGAATTACATCCTGCTCTTCTCTGATGCATTAGTTTCTTTAAAACACACACTTCTATTCCAGGTTATCAGAGGGAGCTGAACTACAAACACAAGGATGGCTCCTACAGCGCCTTCGGGGATCGAAATGGCCAGAGTCAAGGGAACACTTGGTAAGAAGAGTCCACTGTGTGCCAGGCCTTGTACAATCCTTGGTCCTTGTGGCAGCTATACATGCAACTTATTTCATGGAAGTATAACCAATACCTCGGCCTGAGAGGGAAATGTTTGTCATAGCACAAATCATGTATTGCAGAACTGAGACTGTCTCAAGCCTCATCTGCTTTGACTCTGAATCATGTGTTTTACTAAACTCATTCCACTGGTGTTTTCATTTCTCACAAAGATCTTTCATCATTAAATGCCTGGCTACATATTGCTGAGCTTCAAAAAATGCTCATAACTGAGCCTTGAAAAGCTTTTGCCATTTTTCATGTGACCTTGCATTACATAAGAATGCATTTTTTCTTTTTTTTAATTATTATTATTAATTACACTTTATTCATTTTGTATCCCCCCATAACCTCCTGCCTTCTCCCCTCCTGATCTACCCTATCTCCCCTTTCTTCATGCATGCTCCTCCCCATGTCCACTGATACGGGAGGTCCTCCTCTCCTTCCTTCTGATCTTAGTCTATCAGATCTCATCAGGAGTGGCTGCATTGTCCTCTTCTGTGTCCTGGTAAGGCTGCTGCCCCCTCAGGGGGAGGTGATCAAAGAGCAGGCCAATCAGTTTATGTCAGAAGCAGTCCCTCTTCCCATCACTATGTAAGCCACTTGGACACTAAACTGACATGGGATACATCTGTGCAGGGGTTCTAGGTTATCTCCGTGAATAGTCCTTGGTTGGAGTATGAGTCTTTGGGAAGTTCCCTGTGTTCAAATTTTCTTGTTCTGTCGCTCTCCTTGTGCAGTTCCTGTCCTCTCCAGCTCTTGCTATTTCCCACTGCTTACGTAAAATTCCATTCACTCTGCCCAACAGTTGGCCATCAGGCTCAGCATCTGTTTTGATAGTCTGCAGGGCAGAGGCTTTCAGATGCCCTCTGTGGCAGGTTCCTAGGTTGTTTCCTGTTTTCTTCTTCTGGCTTTCAGAGGCCCTCTGTAGCAGGTTCCTAGGTTGATTCCTGTTTTCTTCTTCTTCTGATGTCCATCCTCTTTGCCTTTCAGGATGGGGATTGAGCGTTTTAGTTAGGGTCCTCTCTTTTGCTTAGTTTGTTTAGATGTACCGATTTGAGAGGGTTTATCCTATGTTGTATGTTTATATGAGTAAGTATGTCTCGTGTGTGTCTTTTTGCTTATGGGACAACTCACTCAAGATGATCCTTTCCAGGTCCCACCATTTACCTGCAAATTTCATGATTTCCTTATTTTTCATTGCTGAGTAATACTCCATTGTATAGATGTACCACAATTTCTGCATCCATTCTTCAGTTGAGGGGCATCTGGGTTGTTTCCAGCTTCTGGCTATTACAAATAAAGCTGCTACAAACATGGTTGAGCAAATGTCCTTTTTGTGTACTTGAGCCTCTTTTGGATATATGCCTAGGAGTGGTATGGCTGGATCTTGAGGAAGTGCTATTCCTAGTTGTCTGAGAAAGCGCCAGATTGATTTCCAGAGTGGTTGTACAAGTTTACATTCCCACCAGCAGTGGAGAAGGGTTCCCCTTTCTCCACAACCTCTCCAGCATGTGTTGTCACTTGAGTTTTTCATCTTGGCCATTCTGATGGGTGTAAGGTGAAATCTCAGGGTTGTTTTGATTTGCATTTCCCTAATGGCTAATGAGGTTGAGCATTTCTTTAAGTGCTTCTCTGCCATTCGATATTCCTCTACAGAGAGATCTCTGTTTAGCTCTTTTCCCCATTTTTTAAGTGGATTACTTGGTTTGCTGCTTTTCAGCTTCTTTAGTTCTTTATATATTCTGGATATGAGTCCTCTGTGAGATAAAGGGTTGGTGAAGATTCTTTCCCAATCTGTAGGCAGTCGCTTTGTTTTGATGACAGTATCCTTTGCTTTACAGAATCTTTTCAGTTTCAGGAGGTCCCATTTATTGATTTTTGCTCTCAGGGCCTGTGCTGTTGGTGTTTTGTTCAGGAAGTTCTCACCTGTACCAATGAGTTCTAGGGTATTCCCCACTTTTTTTTTCTAGCCGATTTAATGTGTCTGGTTTTATGTTGAGGTCTTTGATCCACTTGGACTTCAGTTTTGTGCAGCGTGATAACTATGGATCTATTTTCATTTTTCTACATGTAGACATCCAGTTAGACCAGCACCATTTGTTGAAGATGCTATCTTTTTTCCATTGTATGGTTTTGGCACCTTTGTAAAAAATCAGGTGTCCATAAGTGTGTGGGTTTATTTCTGGGTCTTCTTTTCGGTTCCATTGATCCACCATTCTGTTTCTATGCCAGTACCATGCAGTTTTTATAACTGTTACTCTATAGTACAGCTTGAGATCAGGGATGGAGATACCTCCAGAAGATCTTTTATTGTAGAGGATTGTTTTAGCAATTCTGGGTTTCTTGTTACTCCATACGAAGTTGAGAATTTTTCTTTCCAGGTCTGTAAAGAATTGTGTTGGCAATTTGATGGGAATTGCATTCAATCTGTAGATTGCTTTTGGTAAGATGGCCATTTTTACTATGTTAATCCTGCCAAGCCATGAGCATGGGAGATCTTTCCATCTTCTCATATCTTCCTCTAATTCTTTCTTCAGAGACTTGAAATTTTTTTCATACAAGTCTTTGACTTGCTTGGTTAGGGTTACACCAAGGTACTTTATGTCATTTGTGGCTATTGTGAATGGTGTTGTTTCTCTAATTTCTTTCTCAGCCCTTTTGTCTTTTGTATACAGGAGTGCTACTGATTTTTTTGAGTTAATTTTGTATCCGGCCACTTTGTTGAAGGTGTTTATCAGCTGTAGGAGTTCCCTGGTAGAGTTTTTGGGGTCACTCATGTATACTATCATATCATCTGCAAATAGTGATAATTTGACTTTTTCTTTTCCAATCTGTATCCCCTTGATCTCCTTCAACTGTCTTATTGCTCTAGCAAGGACTTCCAGCACTATGCTGAAGAGATATGGAGAGAGTGGGCATCCTTGTCTTGTCCCTGATTTTAGTGGGATTGCTTTAAGTTTCTCTCCGTTTAGTTTGATGTTGACTATAGGCTTGCTGTATATCGCCTTTACTATGTTTAGATATGTGCCTTGTATCCCTGATCTCTCCAATACTTTAAACATGAATGGATGTTGGATTTTGTCAAATGCTTTTTCAGCATCTAGGGAGATTTTCATGTGGTTTTTTTTTTTCTTTCAGTTTGTTAATATGGTGGATCACATTGATGGATTTCCGTATATTGAACCACCCCTGCATACCTGGGATGAAGCCTACTTGGTCATGGTGGATCATATCTTTGATGTGTTCTTGGGTTCGGTTTGCCAGTATTTTTGCATCAATGTTCATAAGGGAAATTGGCCTGAAGTTCTCTTTTTTTTGGGTCTTTGTGTGGTTTAGGTACCAAGGTGACTGTGGCTTCATAGAATGAGTTTGGTAATGTTCCTTCTGTTTCTATTTTGTGGAATAGTTTGAAGAGAATTGGAGTTAGCTCTTTTTTGAATGTCTGGTAGAATTCTGCACCGAAACCATCAGGTCCTGGGCTTTTTTTGGATGGGAGACTTTCTATTTCCTTGGGGGATATAGGACTATTTAATTGATTGACCTGGTCCTGATTTAGCTTTGATAAGTGGAATCGATCAAGAAAATTGTCCATTTCATTTAGATTTTCAAATTTTGTTGAGTATAGACTTTTGAAGTAAGTCCTAATTATTGTTTGGATTTCCTCAGTGTCTGTAGTTATGTCCCCCTTTTCATTTCTGATTTTGTTTATTTGGATGGTGTCTCTCTGCCTTTTAGTTAGCTTGGCTAAGGGTTTGTCTATCTGTTTGATCTTCTCAAAGAACCAGCTCTTGGTCTTTGAATTGTTTTATTTGTTTCTAATTGATTGATTTCAGCCCTGAGTTTGATTATTTCCAGCCATCTATTCCATTTTGGTGTGTCTGCTTCTTCTTTTTCTAGGGATTTTAAGTGAGCCATTAAGTTGCTTGAATGAGCTGTCTCGAATTTCTTCTTGAAGGCACTTAGTGCTATGAACTTTCCTCTTAGCACTGCCTTCATTGTGTCCCACAGGTTTGGGTATGTTTTGTCTTCATTTTCATTGATTTCTAGAAAGACTTTAATTTCTTTCTTTATTTCTTCCCTGACCCAGCTGTCATTTAGTAACAAGTTGTTCAGTTTCCATGTGTGTGTAGGCTTTTTGCTATTTCTGTTATTGTTGAAGTCCAGCTTTATTCCATGGTGATCAGACAAGATACAAGGGAGTATTTCAGTCTTCTTGTATCTGTTGAGGCTTGCTTTGTGACCAACTATATGGTCTATTTTGGAGAAGGTTCCATGAGGTGCTGAGAAGAAGGTAAATTCTTTTGTGTTTGGGTGTAAAGTTCTGTAAATGTCTGTTAGGTCCATTTGATTCATGACCTCTGTCAGAGACATTGTTTCTTTGTTTAATATCTGTTTTGTTGACCTGTCCTTTGTTGAGAGTGGGGTGTTGAAGTCTCCCACTATTAATGTGTGGGGATCTATATGTGGTTAAAATTTTATCAATGTTTCTTTAACAAATGTGGGTGCTCTTGTATTTGGGGCATAGATGTTCAGAATTGTGATGTCTTCCTGGTGGAATTTTCCTTTGATGAGTACGATGTGTCCTTCCCCATATCTTTTTATTAATTTTGGTTGAAAGTCTATTTTATCAGATATTAGAATGGCTACTCCTGCTTGCTTCTTGGGTCCGTTTGCTTGGAAAGTCGTCTTCCAACCCTTTACCCTCCGGTAATGTCTATCTTTGTGCCTTAGGTGTGTTTCTTGTATGCAACAGATTGCTGGGTTTTGTTTACATATCCATTCTGTTAATCTGTGTCTTTTTATTGGAGAGTTGAGTCCATTGATGTTGAGAGACATTAATGACCAGTGGCTGTTAGATCCCTTGATTTTCATGTTGGCTGTGGTCATCAGGTTGTGTGCTTGGTTGCTTTTTGTTTTACTGTAGTAAGGTTAATTATTTCCTGTGTTTTCTTGAAAGAAGCTAATTTTTGGGGGTTGTATTTTCCTTTCCAGTGTCTTCTGTAATGCTTGATTTGTTTGTAGGTATTGTTGAAATTTGTTTTTGTCATTGAATATCTTGTTTTCTTCGTCTATGAGGACTGAGAGTTTTGCAGGGTATAGTAGCCTGGGCTGACATCTGTGTTTGCTGCATGATATCCGTCCAGGCCCTTCTGGCTTTCATAGTCTCTGTTGAAAAGTCAGGTGTGATTCTAATGGGTTGCCACTATATGTTACTTGGCCTTTTTCCCTTGCAGCTTTTGGTACTTTTTCTTTGTTCTGTATATTTACTGTTTTGATTGTTATGTGGCAGGAGGATTTTCTTTTCTGGTCAAATTTGTTGGGTGTTCTGTAGGCCTCATGTATTCTTATTGGCCTCTCCTTTAACTTGGGGAAATTTTCTTCAATGATTTTGTTGAAAATAGTTTCTGGGTCTTGGAGAAGGGAGTCTTCTTTTTCCTCTATACCTATTATTCTTAGGTTTTGTCTTTTCATATTGTCTTGGATTTCTTGGATGGTCTGTGTCAGGAATTTTTTGGATTTAACATTTTCTTTGACAGATACATTGATTTCTTCCATTGTACCTTCTACACCTGAGATTCTTTCTTCCATCTCTTGTAGTCTGTTCATTATGCTTACCTCTGTAGTTCCTGTTTTCTTCCCTAGATTCTTCCTCTCCATTATTTCCTCCATTTGTGTTTTCTTTAATTTTTCAAATTCTATCTTCGGGTCTTGAGTTGTTTTGTTTACTTCCTTCACCTGTCTGATTGTACTTTCCTGTTTTTCTTCTAGTTCCTTCAACTCTTTTTCTTTTATTTCATTCAGTGCTTTAAGCATTTCCTTTCTAAAGGCCATAAACTGTTTGGCTGCAGCTTCCTCTATTTCTTTACGGATGGCAATATTCTGTTTGAGTTTATCTTCCTCTATGTCTTTACGTATCTTATTTGTTTCCTCTGTTATCATCTTCATGAGCATAGTTGTTAGGTCATCTTCTTGGATTTCAGTTATGCTGGGGTGTCCAGGGCTACTTGCCCCTGGGTAACTGGGTTCTGGAGATGCCATATTGCTCTGTCTTTTGTTGCTTGAGCTTTTACGCTGGCCTCTACCCATTGTGCTATCTTAGGTGTTTGGGGATATTTTCTGGTGGTTCCTGGGAATCCTGTGGTGGAAAGAATCCCCTTTGCAGAAAGCTGGTTTTTCCTAAAGGATGTCTTCTCAGTTTTTTGGGTATAGTCCGTGGATGGCTGGCGTTTTTTCAGGAGTTGCTGCTGCTCACCTCAGGGATAGAGTCCTGAGTGGTAACTATGGTCTTCGTTAGTCGAGAGGTTTCTCCTCTCACCCAGAAAAGTCCTGAGGACAGCTGCCCTGTTTCTGGGTTTCTTGCTGTAAATTTAATGATCAGCTGCTGTGACCCAGTTGGACATCTGGCACGCAGCAACTGTTTGTGCCTGTGTCTGGAGCACAGCTGAGTGATGGCAGCTCGGCCCCGCTGGTCTTTGCTAGACTTTTTCCAGGGAAGGATTGGGTGATTTAAGTCAGTACAGTTTCCTTCCTTCCCTGTGGATTCTCTGGAGACAGGGACTCCCAGTCTCTTTTTTTGCCCTGGTGCACACTGCTCAGTTTCTGGCTGGCTGCAGAAACTGCCTGTGTCTGGAGCACAGCTAAGTGATTGCGGCTCAGTCTCCGCCGGCTGTCTGGCTCGCAGAAACTGCCTGTGTCTGCCTTTCCGGCCTTTGGGAGCCTGGGTGTCTGCCTAAACTGGGTAATTTTCCTGAGACCTTTTCGGGGTGGGGGTGTCAGCTGAGTGCTCTGAGATCAGACCAGCTGTTTCCCTCCCTGTGTGTTTGCACCGGACAGTGAAACTCATTCGCTAGTGCCCTGGTGCCCACAGTTCTATCTCAGGCGGCGACTCAGGTGTGCAGGCAGGCAGGCAGGGCTCTGTGCTGGAGGCTGGGTCCCCGGCTCTGGCTCCGGGCTGGCTCCTGGGCACCTGTGGAACCCGAGTCTTTTCCAGGGGATGTCTGGGTGACCTAAGGTCGGTCCCAATCGTTTCCTTTACCGTGGGGTTATCCCTCGACTGAAAATTCCAGTCTCTGATAGTGTAGTGCGCATGGTTCAGTCTGGGACCGTGACCAGAGAAACTGGCTTGTGGCTCTGGGCTGGGTCTGGATCTGAGAGCCCACAGCCAAGCGTCTGGTGGAACGGGGATCTCTTCCGCAGTTTAGCCAGGTGAGTTAAAAGCTGCTTGAATCCCCCACCTTCGGGTATCCTCTCACCTGGGAAACACAATGACTGTGTTTTATGACCCTGAGTTCTGATTGCTGGTCACTGTGCTGATCCTGCTGCTGCTGCTCAGAATGAGAGTCCTCCTGGCACCACCATCTTGCCCCACCTCAAGAATGCATTTTTGAGATGTGACACACAGACAGACAGCAAACAGGTGACAAAGGAAATAGAGACTGGTGGAAACAGGAAGTAAGCCAAAGATATGGACATCATTTTTGAGGCAGATAATATGTAGCTGCAGTTCTAGGATAAGAGAGTTTTCTTAATAACAAAAGAAAATCATTGGCAAGTGGAAAAATGAACTTAATATGAGGGTGCACGCATATTAGGAAAACACCAGAGGGAGCAAGATAGAAGAAATAAGAAAGAAACCCAAAGCCCCAGGAACCACACTATGCTGTGTTCACATCCAAGGGATTAAGGAATGGAAGACTGCTTTGCAGTAGCTGAGACATTGCCCAGCAGCATGCGCTCAGATTCCTTTAGACAAATTAGCACATGTGTGGACACCAGCAAACTCACATATGAGGGTACTGCCTCCCAGCAAAAGCTTCATCTCCCCATTCTCCCTCCCCCAACAGGCTCACAGCCTTTGTGCTCAAGTCTTTTGCCCAAGCTCAAGCCTTCATCTTCATCGATGAAGCACACATCACCCACGCCTTCAACTGGCTCTCCCAGCAGCAGCAAGACAATGGCTGTTTCAGGAGTTCTGGATCACTGTTCAACAATGCCATGAAGGTGATCTATTCTGAATATGATAAACATGGCGACCTACTAACACCTGAGAGTCAGCTCGTACTAATTACCACAGGAATGCGTCTCTAGATTGGAAACGTACTATTTAATAAGGGGATATGAATGAGAACTTCCTCTGAATACAGTGGACTGGCCATGCGCGGGGAGATATTTGATGGATTGCTGGCTGAATATTTTGCCTTTTTCCCTCCATTTTGTTTGCAGGGGGGAGTAGAAGATGAAGTGACTCTCGCTGCCTACATAACCATTGCCCTTCTGGAGAGCTCACTCCCAGCTACAGTAGGTGCCAAGCTGCTTCCCCAGCTTCCCAAAGTGCTGCAAAACTTGTGGCTTTCTACCCTCTCTGGACCACATGGCAGCTCTCTGTTTTCACAATGCTTTGTATTTGTCAGATTCCATTAGTGAGCATCCTGTTACTCAATGAAACATGGATATCTTCCAAGAAACAACCTGAGAACACGGCCTCTAATACTGTCCCTAATAATCTGTGCTTTAAATGGAACACAGTTTATAAAAAGAAATCACTTCCAAAGTTAGAGAATAGATAGACAGATTATTAATGACAAGTAGAAGACATAATGCAAGAAGAGAGGACAGGGAAGGGAAGAGGAAGGATTGATTTAAAAACACAAATGCCTATATCTCCCTGTTTGTCCTGGGACCTGTTAGAACCCTTTTTCACATAGTTCATGTTTCATTGTTCTGCCAACAGCATCCTGTTGTCTCCAAAGCCCTGAGTTGCCTAGAGTCATTCTGGAAGACAGTAGAACAAAATGGAAGGAGTAACTCTGTGTACACCAAGGCCCTGCTGGCCTATGCTTTCACTCTGGCAGGGAACCAGCAGAAGAGAAATGAAATCCTGGAATCACTTGATAATGAAGCAATAAAGGAAGGTAAGAATGTGTGTTGTCATGTTTGTCTCCATCCTGTTCTAGTGAAGGAAAATAAGGGAGTATACAGAGTGTGGAAATAGTGTTACAATTTAGTCCCATCCCTATGGCACACTGACAGTTCTCCTTGCACTGTCCCATCAAGAAATTAACCTTTCTTCTATATAAAAGCCTTCTCTTATTAACTTCTAATAGTGTGACAAAAATCAACAAATGTACACAGTTCCAGCAAAGGTAACTTAAACTTAACTTTTTTCCTCTGATGCATGTATACCTAGGAGAAGGAACAGCAAAGACTATGAAGAACACAAAAAAGAAAAAATTCTTCAGGATTAACAACTTCACTTCAACTTTGATATCAATGAAAAATTTGCTAAGTCTTTTGGACTGAACACTAAACAAGCCATGCTTTTCTGGGTGTGAAGGAGTTAATGTCTGCTATTCTCTCCTCACAACTATGATAGAATACCAATGAGAACATAATTTAGAGATTTATTTGTTTCCTCTTTAACTGTTTGACTTTGTACGGCTATTTCTCTGAGAGATTTGCTGGGTTCCTATTTATGTACCTCAAATAACTGGATAATCACAGCTTTAAAATAATTTTATTGTGTTTCTGATGATTGGGGTGTCCAATAATTTTGGGGGTTCCCGGTGAAGCCATGTTATCCTGATTTTTGTTGGGGGTGTTCTTACACAGGCCTCTGGTCATGTGCTTATCTGCAACCCTCACTGTTTGTTCCTGGAGTCTGTACTTAAGACTGGGTCTGACTTTCTCTGGTTTCTGGAATGTTTTTCAAGAAGATGAGAGAGATCCACTGTTTGAGAGTGTGTGTTGATATTTCATCTGTACCTAAATGAGAAATGTGATAGTGGTACTCTTCGCAGGTGTTGTTTATGGGTGCACAGGCACAGATACACGGACTACTTCAGTGGCCTACAGGACACTGGTATGCAGATCTGTCTGGGCTCCAGGAATTGTTTGGCCTCCCAAATGGAAACAAAGAAAAACGAAGTGAATAAAACTCTTAAAGAAACACAGGCAAATATAGCCAAACAAGTAGAGGCAGAAGTAGTGGCATTAAGAGAGGAAACAAACAAAAAAATAGAGACTGTCTTGGAGACACAGGAATCCACATTCACACAGATAAAGGAAATGTTGCAAAACATGAAAATAGAATTAGAATCAATAAAGAAAACACAAACTGAGAAAACCCTGGAACTGGAGAACTTGGAGAAAAGAGAAGGAACCACAAAGGTAAGCATCACTAATAGAATACAAGAGATGGAGGAGAGAATCTCAGGTGCTGAAGATACACTCGCAGAAAATGATACTTCTCTGAAAGAAAAAGTAAAATCGGAAAAATCCCAAACACAAACCATCCAAGAAATCAAAGACACCATGAAAAGGCAAAATCTAAGAATAATAGGAATTGACAAAGAAGAGGATTCCAGGCTCCAAAGTTCAGAAAAAATTTTCAAGAAAATCATAGAAGAAAATTTTTCCAACCTAAAGAAAGAGATTGTCCACAAACATACAAGAGGGCTACAGAACACCAAATAGACTAGACTGGAAAAGAAACTCCTCACGCCACATCATAGTCAAAATACTTAATCTACAGAACACAGAAAAGATACTAAAAGCAGCAAGGGAAAAAGGCTAAGTAACATATAAAGGTAGACCTATCAGAATCACACCAGACTTCCACCAGATACTATGAAAGCCAGAAGGGATTGGGGAGATATCACGCAGGCTTTAAGGGACCAAAGATGCCAACCTAGACTACTATGCCCAGCAAAGCTTTCAATCAACATAGATGGAGAAAGCAAAATATTCCACGACAAAACTAAATTTAAACAATATTTGAACAGCAAACCAGCCCTTCAAAAGATACTAGAAGGAAAATCCCAATCCAACAAAAACAACTACACCCAAGAAAACATAGATTATAGGTAATTTCCCAACAAAAATCAAAAGAAAACAAGCAATGAATCACACTAACACCATCAACTCCACACTAATAAAAAATAACATCCAATGGTCATTATTATCTATCAACATCAATGGACTCAACTCTCCAATAAAAAAAGACTAAAAGAATGGGTTCAGAAACAAGATCCAACATTCTACTGCATCCAAGAAACACACCTATGCAACAAAGATAAACACTACCTCAGAGTAAAGGGCTGGAAAACAGTTTTTTCAAGCAAATGGACCCCATAAACAAGCAGAAGTGGCTATCCTAATATCTAATAAAATAGATTTTTCAACCAAAACTAATCAAAAAACATAGAGGGGCACTACATACTCATCAAAGGAAAAATCTACCAAGAAGACATCACAATTCTGAACATCTATGCCCCAAATACAAGAGCACCTACATTCATAAATGAAACATTTTTAAAGCATAAATCACAAATCAACCCCAACACCTTAATAGTGGGAGACTTCAACAGCCCACTATCACCAAGGGACAGATCATCTAGACAGAAGCCAAACAGGGTAATAAAGACACTTATAAATGTCCTAATTCAAATGGACCTAATAGATGTCTACAGGACTTTCCCCCCAAACTCAAAAGAGTATACATTCTTTTCAGCACCTCACGGAACGTTCTCCAAAATAGACCATAGACTTGGTCACAAAGCAAGCCTCAACAGATACAAGAAGATTGAATAATCCCCTGTATACTATCTGACCACCATGGATTTAAGCTGGACCTCAACAACAATGGAAATGGAAAAAAGTCTACATGCACTTAACAACTTACTTCTCAATAACAGCTGGGTTAAGGATGAAATAAAGAAAGAAATTAAAGACTTCCTAGAATTCAATGAAAATGAAGGCACAACATACCCAAATTTATGGGACACAATGAAAGCAATACTTAGAGGAAAACACATAGCACTAAGTGTCTTTAAGAAGAAATTTGTAACATCTCATGTAAACAATTTAATGGTACAACTGTAAGCCCTAGGAAAAAAAAAAAAAAAGAAGCAGGAACACCCAAGAGGACCAGACGACTGGAAATAATCAAACTCAGGGCTAAAATCAACCAATTAGAAACAAATAAAACAATTCAAAGAATCAATGAAACCAAGAGCTGGTTCTTTGAGAAAATTAACAAGATAGACAAACCCTTAGCCAAACTAACTAAAAGGCAAGGAGAAACTATCCAAATCAGCAAAATCAGAAATGAAAAGGGGGACATAACTACAGACAATGAGGAAATCCAAACTATCATTAGGTTGTACTACAAAAGCCCATATACCACATGGTTGGAAAATCTAAAAGAAATGGACAATTTTCTTGATAGATTCCATCTACCAAAATTAACTCAAGACCAGGTAGAAAGATTGGATAGCCCTATATTCCCCCAAAGAAAGTGAAGCAGCCATCAACAGCCTCCCTTCCAAAAGAAGCCCAGGGCCAGATGGTTTCAGTGCAGAATTCTACCAGACCTTCAAAGAAGTGCTAACTCCAATTCTTTCCAAATTATTCCACAAAATAAAAACAGAAGGAACATTACCAAACTCATTCCATGAAGCCACAGTCACCTTAATACCTAAATGACACAAAGATCAAACAAAAAAAGAGTACTACAGACCTCTTATGAATATTGAGGCAAAGATACTCAATAAAATACTTGCAAACTGAATCCAAGAACACATAAAAGATGTCATCTATCATGAGCAAGTAGGCTTCATCCCAGGCATGCAAGGGTGGTTCAAAATATGGAAATCCATCAATGTAATTCACCACATAAACAAACTGAAGGAGAAAAACCACATGGTCATCTCCCTAGATTCTGAAAAAGCATTTGACAAAATCCACCACACATTCATGTTTAAAGTCTTGGAAAGATCAGGGATACAAGGAACATGCCTAAACATAGTAAAGGCAATATACAGCAAGCCTATAGCCAACATCAAACTCAATGGAGAGAAACTTATATCAATCCCACTGAAGTCAGGGACGAGGCAAAGCTGCCCATTGTCTTCATATCTCTTCAACATAGTACTTGAAGTCCTACCTAGAGCAGTAAGACAAGTAAGGGAGATCAAAAGGATACAAAATGGAAATGAAGAAATCAAATTATCACTATTTGCAGATGATATGATAGTATACCTGAGTGACCCCAAAAACTCAACCAGAGAACTCTTTCAGCTGATAAACACCTTCAGCAAAGTGGCTGGATACAAAATTAACTCAAAAAAATCAGAAGCCCTCCTGTATCCCCAAGACAAAAGGGCTGAGAAAGAAATCAGCGAAGCAACACCCTTCACAATAGCCACAAATAACATAAAGTACCTTAGGGTGACTCTAACCAAGCAGGTGAAAGACCTATTTGAAAAAAAACTCAAGTCACTGAAGAAAGAAATAGAAGAAGACATCAGAAGATAGAAAGATCTCCCATGCTCATGGATCAGTAGGATTAATATAGTGAAAATGGCCATTCTGCCAAAAGCAATCTACAGATTCAATGCAATTCCATCAAAATACCAATACAATTCTTTACAAACCTTGAAAGAAAAATTCTCAACTTCATATGGAGAAACAAAAAACCCAGAACTTCCAAAACAATCCTGCACAACAAAAGATCCCTTGGAGCTATCTCCATCCCTGATCTCAAGTTGTACTACAGAGCAATAATAATAAAAACTGCTTGGTACTTGTAGAGAAACAGAAAGGTGGATCAATGGAACTGAATAGAAGACCCAGAAATAAACCCACACACCTATGAATACTTGATTTTTGACAAAGAAGCCAAAACCATTCAATGGAAAAAAAACAGCATCTTCAAAAAATGGTGCTTGTCTAACGAGTTGTCTACATGCAAAAAAAAAATGAAACTAGATCCATATTTATCACCTTGCACAAAACTAAAGTCCAAGTGGATCAAAGATCTCAATATAAAACCAGACACACTAAACCTGTTAGAAGAAAAAGTGTGGAACAGCCTAGAACTCATTGGCACAGGAGACAACTTCCTGAACAGAACACCATCAGCACAGATCCTAAGAGCAACAATCAATAAATGGGACCTCATGTATCTGAAAGCTTCTGTAAAGCAAAAGACACTGTCGTTAGAACAAAACGACAGCCTACAGATTGGCAAAGGATCTTCACCAACCCCACATCTGACAGAGGGCTGATATCTGGAATATATAAAGAACTAAAGAAGTTAAAAGGCAATAATCCAAGTAACCCAATTAAAAAATGGGGTATGGAGCGAAACAGAATTCTCTGTAGAAGAATATAGAATGGCAGAAAAACACGTAAGAAGACGTTCAACATCCCTAACCATCAGAGAGATGCAAATCAAAACGACCCTGAGATTTCACCTTACACCCACCAGTATGGCTAAGACCAAAAACTCAAGAGATAACACATGCTGGAGAAGATGTGGAGAAAGGGGGACCCTCCTCCATTACTGGGGGGAATGTCAACTGATACAACCACTATGAAAATCAATCTGGAACTTTCTCAGACAATTAGGAATAGTGCTACCTCAAGATACAGCTATACCACTCCTAGGCATATAACCAAAAGATGCTCGGGTACACAACAAGGGCATTTGCTCAACCACATTTGTAGCAGTCTTATTCGTAATAGCCAGAACCTTGGAACAACCCAGATGTCCATCAACAGAGGAATGGATACAGAAATTGTGGTATTTTTACACAATGGAATACTACTCAGCAATGAAAAACAAGGAAATCATGAATTTTGCATGCAAATGGTGGAATCTAGAAAAAATCATCCTGACTGAGGTATCTCAAAAGCAGAGGGACACACATGGTTTATACTCACTTATATACCCCTATAAGATAGGATAAACATACTAAAATATGTACAACTATAGATGATAAACAAGAAAGAGGTCCAGAGGTAAAATGATTGATCCTCATCAAGAAAGACAAGGGGATGGACATTGGAAATAGGAGAAAACAAGTAACAGGACAGTAGCCTACCACAGAAGGCATCTGAAAGACTCTACCCAGCAATGTATCAAAGCAGATGTTGAGACCCATAACCAAGCATTCGGCAGAGTGTAGAGAATCATATGAAGGAAGGAGGAATTAGTATATCCTAGAGGGGACAGGGAGCCCCACAAGGTCCAAATATATCTGAGCACAGGGGTCTTCTATGAGACTGTTTATCCAACCATGGACCATGCATTAATATAACCTACAACCCATGCTCAGACATAGCCCATGGTAGCTCAGTATCCAAGTGGGTTTCCTAGTAAGGGGGACAGGAACTGTTTCTGACATGAACTCATGAGCTTTCCCTCCCCCCTGAGGAAGGAGCAGCCTTGCTAGGCCACAGATAAGGACATTGCAACCATCCTGAAGATACCTGATAAGCTAAGGCCAGACAGAAGGAGAGGAGGACACCCCCTCTCAGTGGACTCGGAAGGGGACAGGGAGGAGATGAGAGAGGAAGGGAAGGATTGGGAGGGAAAGAGGAAGTGGGCTATGGCTGGGATACAAGTGAATGTATAAAATTATTTAAAAACAAAAAATATTAATTTAAAAAAAAGAGAACATAATTTAGTTAACATCTTGAAAACTTCTGTCCATGGTCTTTCTCAGTCACAACGCATGTTACCAACTGCAGAATTTTACTGAGAATTACTAATTCTGGGGATACTGTGATAGAAAAATTTAAAACCTACTACAACCTTTTTCATTTCCTTTTCTCTAATGTAGACATAGTCATTTACTGACTACTCATACTTTTAATTATTTCTCTATTTTCACCCCAAGGTAACTCTGTCCATTGGGAAAGACCTGAGAAACCCAGGATAGCAGAGATGTCTCTGTACGAACCCCAGGCTCCCTCTGCTGAAGTGGAGATGAACGCCTATGTCCTCCTCGCTGTCCTCTCTGCTCAGCCAGCACCAACCCCTAAGGACCTGGCTTTGGCAGTGAGAATCGTGAAGTGGCTCACAAAGCAGCAGAATTCCTATGGTGGCTTCTCCTCCACTCAGGTCAGTGAATTTCCTTCAGAGTTCCCTTGCAGTTAGAGGATTTGAACAAGAGATGCAGGAATAGTTAAAAAAAAAATGAAAACAAAAACAAAAAACAAAAGAGGAGAGGAAAACAAGGAATTGTTATTCTTGGGTATGCTGACTCTGTTGGAAGTGAAGGACCATACATTCTATAATAAATTGTCCTAGGTCTGCTGCCTGACCAGAGGAGTTCTCTTCATGCCATAGTGAAATAGGCCTATGTTGCTCAGAACTTCTAACCCAGACCCAAGCCTCGATATGAATTTATGGTAAAAGTGCTGCAGTTTCCAGAATCCTAGACATAATTCTCTCCCCCTTAAATAGTACGTGGAGTATCTAGTAGATGCTGTTTGAATCAAAATGTCCTTTTTATTGCCCTGCTGCCCTTACATACACCTGTTTCCCTTCTCCTGGCAGACTTTCCTAATCTTATGTATGGATACATTGCCCTCAGGTTTACCCCAAGCTAGCAGGAGCCCCTGCTGCCCTGCTTCACCTCTTGACATTGGAATCTATCAGGACTGTAAACCATTTGTTTTATCATGTGGTCACTATAACTCTCTACAAAAAAAAAAACATGTCTACCATAATAGCAATAATTTATGTTCCATGTACTCTGGGCACATATGTCAGAACTAATCTCCAGAGAAGTTTAGTGAGATGGTAGGTTTATCTAAAGGAGAAATAAAATGTACAAAGGGAAATGTTCCATGACACTAGGAACCCTGCAATTTCAATTCAATTCTTTCAGTCTTTAATTTCCTTTAGTGTCTGCATTGTGATACTAAAGCCCTCACTGCCTGTTTCTGCTCCCTCTTTAAGCTCTGTAGTCAGGCCGCATCTGGAGCTGTCTTGGATAAGGAAGGATCCTGTGGGAGAGAACCTCTCTGGAGTATGCCACCAAGGAGCAAGGCAGCGAAGGACAACACTAGCTCACAGCGTTTTCTTTTTGATAAGAGAGTCATGCCCAGCACTTGGCCATGGTGTTGGTATCTCTTGATTCGTCCCCAAGTGCAGAGGAAGTTTGGGGATGAGAGCAGGAATGTGATTTTGTGAGAAGATGGTGGCACGACCATGGGAATCAGGGACAAAGGGAGAGAAACAGTAAATGCTGAGAGGAAAATCTAATTTGTGTTTCTATTTTTCACTGGCTGGGGGGAGTTTGCATAAGCCAGGGCACTCTCTGTAGGAGAAATTTTATGGAATGTTATTTGCTTCTCAGATGTATCCTGGATTAAAGCCTGAAATAAAGACTAGAGATCAAATAATTAGAGTCAAAACCTCATGACACTTTTTCACAGCTGAAATGAACATTGGGAAGAGCTCAAGGCCTTCCCAACTGATGCTAAACTGAATGATGTCTTCATCCCTCTCAGGACACTGTGGTGGCCCTCCATGCTTTGTCCAAGTATGGAGCAGTTACTTTCTCCAGAAGTCAGAAAACTCCTTTGGTGACCATCCAATCTTCAGGGACGTTTTCCCAAAAGTTCCAAGTAGAGGACAGTAACCGCCTGTTACTGCAGCAGGTTCCTTTACCTGACATTCCTGGGGACTATGAAATCAGTGTGACAGGAGAAGGATGCGTGTATGCTCAGGTAAGATTCTGGGCAAGTTGTGGGTGTGAGGTGTGAGCCTCCTCCCCAGAATGGGAAGTCTCGTTTAGCCTGCCTGCACACTTGAGGCTCAAATTGGGAGAAATGGATCCAAGGGCCCAGTGCCATGCAGGTAAAGGATTTCTGCTCACTACCTACCAGACGACGCTGAAATACAACGTGCACTTGGAGAAGCAGCAGTCTGCATTTGCTCTCCGGGTGCAGACAGTACCTCTAACTTGTGATAACCCCGAAGGCCACAACAGCTTCCAGATCTCCCTGGAAATCAGGTATGAGCGTCTGTCTCTGGCTCTGGCTCTGTTTATGTCTCCTTCAGGGCTGTCTTCCTAGAACACTTCACAGATTGGGTTCAACGGTATCTGAAGTGAGTCTCTTCAGTAAGAGTTTACTTTGTCTGTAAAACAAACAAACAAGAATACTTCAGCAAAGTGATCAATGAAGAATTGGAGAATTATAATTTCTAGTTAGCCTGCTTTAGGATTCCTTTCTTGCCCACTCTCATAATAAAATATACTTTATTCTTTTCCATGAGGCCTTCACACAGGTTATTCTTCACCAACAAAGAAAAAGCCTTTCCGGTCTTCTAAAATTTTATTTAGCTACAAGAATAATTTTTAAAAAATATATTCAGTTCTTCTGACATTCATCACAATCTTTGTATAAAATATAACAAGCAACAGTGTCCAACTGCAAAAACCAAAGGGATCTGGGATGCAGAGAATTCATTCTGAGTGTAACCTATCACCTCGTTTCACCTCAGTGTGTGCGTGTGTCCCTGTGCATGTGGTCTGTGCGTGTGCACACACATGTATATATGGCACAGGAGAGTCCTCAGGTTCCATAACTACTTGTTTTGAGATTAGCTCTCTTACTGGCCTGGGGCCTGCTACCCAGACTCTGCTGGCTGGCCAGCAAGCCTTAGGTTCCACTTCTTTTTAATGCACTCTCCAGATGATACTGTCATGCAGTCTATTTTCACAACTATTTATATGACAGTAAAGGCCACCTGTTTTAAGGTATGGGAAAGCCATGCAGGCTGTATCAGGATTACTGCTAGACCTCAAAAAAAGGGCAAGATTCAACCTATGAAAATTGCTCCCCTGTAACTCTTTGGTCTGCAGTTACACAGGGAGCCGTCCAGCCTCCAACATGGTGATTGCTGATGTGAAGATGATATCTGGTTTCATTCCATTGAAGCCCACAGTGAAGAAGGTAAGCAGACACCACATGTTTGGATGCTCTGTGTCCTCAGACTAGGAGCTTACCACTTCATCACAATAACATCAACCCATGTCACAGCACTGTTAGTACTAACACAGGATTGGGTGTGACAGCGGCCAGCAGAAGAAACAAAAGGTGCTGAGTTCACTGAGTCCACAATCTGGCTAACAACAACCTTTAAAGTGTAATAATGTACCTGGTCAATAATTACTCAGGGAAACATTAGTACATTCCAAAATTGTAGATGTAGTTTCAGAGGTTCTAAGAAGTATGAAAATTAGCAACAACCTAAGATCAATAGCAGAGTACAGAGAAAGATGTTTGCATGCAGCCTGGCATGGTGGTGCACACCTTTTATCCCACCACTCAGGGAGGCAGAGGCAAGAGGGCCACAGTGAGTTTTAGGCCATCCTGGTCTACAAAGTGAGTCCAGGACAGCCAAGGCTGCACAGAGAAACCCTGTCTCAAATAGACAAAAAATGCTTTCGGGGAGAATGTGGAATAGGTACTAAAGGTATAGGAGCATTTTTACCTGCTAATGATTCAGACAATATTTATTCAGGCCTTTAGTAGAGGGCACTCACAATTTTCTAAGTATATTTTCATTCTTACTGGAAAAGATTTTTTGCAATTCATTTCAATGAATTTGTGACATCTCCTTTTTATCTCCTCCAATCCCACCATTCATGCACCTCTTTCACCCCCGAGGCCTTTGATAACACTGATGTTTTCTCTCATTTTCAGCTTGAAAGGTCCGAGCACGTGAGCAGAACAGAAGTGAGCAACACCAATGTCCTGTTATATCTGGATCAGGTGAGGGTCCTTCCTGCCTCCCTAGACACATCTGGGTTTACGTCCTTGGTTTGTGTAGGTCAGGGGAGGGTCCTTCCTGCCTCACTAGACATGCCTGAGTGGACAGTCTTTCTTGGTGCATCTATGTGGGTAGCATACAGCAGGAGCAAACCAATTCTAAAAGAAGTCTTTTGGAAAGGCAACCTCCTTCTGTTCATACTGGATGATGTTTTGAATTCTTTTTCTTTGGCTTGGAGACATGACTCAGCAGTTAGCAACAGTTACTACTCTTGCAGAATGCCAGACTTTAGTTCCCAGGACCTAGTCAACTCCCAACTGCCTGGTACTCTAGATCCAGGGGATCTGATGCCCTCTTCTGGCCTCCTCCAGTATGGACACCCTATACACCCCTCACAGCATCATCATCATCATCATCATCATCATCATCATCATCATCATCATTAATCATAATAGTAATACAAACGTTTAAATTCACATTCCTCATTGCTGGCTTTCCTGGAACTTGCCATAATGTCCCAAGTCATCAAGTCAAAGTGCTTAACTCTTACAATGGAGAAAGTGAACTATTGCATATTAAGGAGGAATATGGATTTTTGGAAAAGTTTAATAGACTAAGAAAGTTTTATATTCTCCCAGAGGCCTTCAATTCAGTTCCTCAGGTCCCTGCTTTAAAATCTGTATCACCATCCACATATGTGGCATCAGAGAACATGGTGACTGTGAGTTGAATGGATCTAATCCATAACTGTGTTTCAAACACCAAGGACTAAGTCCTTCTGAGGAAAAACCGTGTCCACCTCCGTGAGTCTGGATCATTAGTCTCTCTTTCCCAGGTGACCAATCAGACCCTGGCCTTCTCCTTCATCATTCAACAAGACATCCCAGTGAAAAACCTGCAGCCTGCCATTGTGAAAGTCTATGACTATTATGAGACAGGTGAGCAAGAGATTATAAAGGACCCTAAAGCCACTTGATTGGTTTTTTTTTCTTTTTTATTCTTTTGTTTGCTTCTTTGTTTAGTTGGTTGGTTTTTCATTGTGGGTGGGTGTTTGTTTGTTTTCACGGTTTCTCACTATGCAGTTCAATGTGGCTCCAAACTCTTCAATCTCCTGACACAGCGTCCTCAATTGCTGATATTAGGGGCACATAACATCACACCCAGTGTTAAAAATAATTGTTTTTCAGACAGTAATGTACATATAGGCCAGACTAGCTAAGTCAGTTCTTGGTCAAAGAATATGAGTATAACAAACATTTATAAAATTTCATCTTATTCAGCCACTGATTCCTACCTGTTTGTCCAAACAGTCATGTGGGACCAAACATGTCCAAAGAAACCAAGGACCAAAAACTGTTTGTGGGCTGAAAGACATACAAATATTCTCATGAATATAGCAATGCAAAGATGAAGAATTATACAAAAAAATATAGTAGGAATAAAAAGATGAGAGAGAATTGTAGCCTGAGTGTCCACTGATACTCAAGAAAGAGAACAAAGCCAGAGGTAGAAAATTAAGTTTTTATTTTCTGTTGAGTGAAGAGGTATATGCCAAATGTTTCAGGTTAGAAGAATTCAAGAAATATTGAAGGGCTGGGTAGCGGTAGCACAAGCCTTCAATCCCAGCAATTGGAGGCAGAGGCGGATGAGTCTCTATGAGTTCAAGAACAGCCTGGTATACAGACCGAGTTCTAGGTCAGCCAGGGTTACACAGAGAATCCCTGTCTTAAAAACCAGAAGAGAAGGAGAGAGAGATAGAGAGCGAGAGAGAGAGAGAGAGAGAGAGAGAGAGAGAGAGAGAGAAAGGGATCTGAAAGGGTATATAGCTCTACAAGGATCGCTGCTAGTCCTCTGCTCAAACCCTATAGGATAAGCACACTTTGATTTTTCTCTACAGGGTAAATGATTCTGGTGTTACAGGATTGTTCACTTATTTCAAGGGAGGCAGGCACAGCGCCTGTGGAGGTCAGAGTGAATTTCGGGGAAAGGTTCTCTCCTTCTACAATCTGGATCCTGAAGAGTGAACTCACTAAGGTCATCAGACATAGCTCTAGCACCTTTCCACACCAAGCCATTTATGGTGGCCCAGGATAAAATGATGGTTTTGAAGGGAGAAACTTCATTGATTGGTTTGTCTGATGCCCACAGAGAGACTACTTTTCAACAATCATCCGTGTCCTGAATGAGAAAAGTCCTCAGTCCTAGCCCGTCAGCTGCCCTCCACAGAATCCTCTCTTCAAACTCCCATTCTCTCGTTTTTCTCCCCTGTCTTTCAGATGAAGCAGCTTTCGCTGAATACAGTATGCCCTGCAGCACAGGTGAGCACCTGGCGCTCCTTGCCATGGCCTGCCTCTGACCTCCTTCCCTTCACAACTACCCAGAACTTCGGTTAGGCGGGCTCAGACCCCTCCCACTGTGTGAAAATGCAGAGAGGTACAGCTTTGGATCAGCGAGCTAACCCTGGGAGACCCCTGAACTCCCTTACCAAGTATATCCCAGCTTATGGGAGAAAATCTGATGGATCCCATGTCCCCCATGGCCAATTTGCTTTCCTGCTGAAAATCCTGCTGTCTGCACCCACTTGCAGTATATTCATCCTGTATGTTGCTTTCTTCTCTCCATACACACAGAGAAACCAAATTTTTGAAACTTATATCTGTGGATAAGGCATTGCTGAAATCTGTGAACCCTGGAACCTTCAAGATGGTGATTCTCCTTTTTCTCTGCAATACAAATACTTAACAAGCTTGGTAAATAAATACATAGTTCAAAGTATCTCTGTCTTTGATTCTTTCTTCACTTAATCCAAATTTCCTCCATGCTCATTCAGTGCCTTGCACTATTCCCCACATTTGCAATGAACAGAAATGACCTTCCAACAGAAGAACAGAAACTGTAAAAATGTGAGCACTTTCCAGCTGTTTTAATAATACACACCTCAGAACATGAAGGTGACACAAGGGCAACCTTACCTCCATAAGAAAAACACAATGGGTGCATCAGTGAAAGAAGATCATAGTGCAAGCAAGACATGGTGATTGAGACCTGAAGTCAGAGCATTTCTGGAGGAGAGTTGCAAAGTCAAGAGCAACCTAGGCTACTCCACAAGTTCGTGGTGAGCCTGGGCTTCATAGCAAAAGCCTGTCTCAAAAAATAACCAGAGGCAGGGATTGTAGCTTGATGGTAAAATACTTGACCATTTCAGGTCTGTGGTTTCAGTTTCTAACACAGCGGGAAAGGGGGAATATAAAGCATCCAGGTAGAAACAGGTTTTTCAAAAGAAAAGAGAGGCCCTTAGTGCCAGGAAAATGGCTATCTGACTGACCAGCATTCCACTGTGGTCTGAATGCAAAATGTCCCAACAGGATCTGCTGTTTGAGCAATTGGGTGGTCCTATAGCTGGTCCTGTTCTGTGAGGTTTTGAAATCTTCGGAATATGGGTCCTAGCTGGCAGTAGGGGTGAAGTTTGAGAATTCTAGCCCAGACAGAACCTCTTGAGCCATGGAGGATGAGGAATCCCTTTCACAAGATTTTGCATCCTTGGATGTAAACATTGCTAGCCACTATGCTCTCTTCACCAGGATGGGCTGAATCCCCCTGACCTGGGAAAGACCAGCTGATGACCAGGTGTCTGCACACATGAGCCTGGGGGACATTTGAGATTCACACCCCAACAGCTATTTAGCCTTCTATTCTGGAGCCTGTGTCAAGGCAGGACATCACAGGGGAAGCCACTCCATTCAGGACCAGCATTCAAAGAGGGAAAAAATGTCCCATACTCCCCTTTCTCCCATTGGTCAGCCCTGTTTAAAAGTTCCACCATCTGCCAGTAGCAGCACAGGCTGAGGGCCAAGCCTTTAGCACAAAGGCCGAGGTGTAAAGGCCTTCATTCCTAATGCGGCCTTTTTTTTAAAATGATGGAAACTGTAAGAGCTGGATAGTGTCTTCATAGGGCGTGGGGGACCTGGTTCTCCCTCACTGGCTTACTGTTTTGTTTTCTTTTCTTTCATGGCTGTAAGGTAAGAACTTCACTTTGTTTTGCTCTGCAACTCTATGGTCCCTTAGTCCAGAGCCTAAGACATCAGAAACAGCCAATGAATCAAAATGAAGCTTTCCCTTTCTTAGCTTATGGTGGCAGGTACGTGATATGGTTAAAAAACAAAACAAAACAAAAAAAAGGCTTTCCCAGCAGAAGCATGATGGCAGTGTTTATCCACTAGGAGACTGGAGTTGAGTTGGGACTCTTTTATCACAGTTGTTGTGTGATCAGATGTGGCTCAGGAGGGCAACACACAGGACAGAGTTATGGTGGGAAAATGATGACAGATCTGTCTCATGGAGATTTTGGAAGACATGAGGGTTTCTCTGGGTAGCCTTGGCTGTCCTGGACTTGCTTTGTAGAGCAGGCTGGCCTCAAACTCACATCGAAAAGCCTGCCTCTGCCTCCCTGAGTGCTGGGATTAAAGGTGTGCACCACTGTGCCCGGCTGCTATATTATACTACTTCTTTTTTTGAAAGTTTTTAATCTTATTTTTATTAATTACAGTTTATTCACTTTGTAATCCAGCTATAGCCCCCTCTCCCATCCCGTCTCAATCCCACCCTTCCTCCCTTTTCTTCTCCTATGCCCCTCCCCGAGTCCAATGATAGGGAAGGTCCTCCTCCCCTTTAATCTGATTCATCTATCAGGTCTCATCAGGACTGGCTGCATTGTCTTCCTCTGCGGACTGGTAAGGATGCTCCCTCCTCAGGTGGAGGTGATCAAAGAGCCAGCCCATGAGTTCATGATAGAGATAGTCCCTGTTCCTATTACTGGGGAACCCTCTTGGACACTGAGCTGCTACTGGCTACTTCTGTGCAGGAGTTCTAAGTTATCTCCATGCATGGTCCTTGTTTTGAGTATCAGGTCTCAGAAGAGACCCTGTGCCCAGATTTTTTGGATCTGTTGCTCTCTTCATGGAGCTCCTGTTTCCTCCAGGTCTTTCTATCTCCTCCTCCTTGCATAACATTCCTTGCACTCTGCAAGAATTTGGCCATGAATCTCAGCATAAGTTTTGATACAGCGCTGGGAAGAGTCTTTCAGAGGCCCTCTGTGGTAAGCTCCTATCCTGTTCCCTGTTTTCTCCCTCTTCTAATGTCCATCTCCTTTGCCTTTCTAAATGAAGATTGAGCATCTTACCAGGGTGCTCCGTCTTGATTGGCTTCCTTAGGTGTACAAATTTTAGCATGATTATCCGTATATTATACTTCTTTTTTTAAAATATGTGTTTAATTAATTAATTAAGTAAGTAAGTAAGTAAGTAAGTAAGTATGTATACAGTATTCTGCCTACATGAACACCTACATGCCAGAAGAAGGCACCAGACCTCATTATAGATGGTTGTGAGCTACCATATGATTGCTGGGAATTGAACTAGGACCTTTGGAAGAACAGACAGTGCTCTTAACCTCTGAGCCATCTCTTGACCCCTATATTATATTTCTTAAAAAAAAAACACTTTTATTTAAATTTTAGGGAAAGCCAAAATTGTTTGGGTGAATACAGTAAAATTCTAGGACAAAATGAAAGTCTCCTAAGAGATTTTAACAGTGGAAGTTAAGCGTCTTCTTTTGAAGTGGATTTAGGAATGGGAAACTATTCAAATTAGGTTAGGTGCAGATTAATTGGATTTTAAATAATGAGTAGCAATATGACAGACATAGGAACTATGCTGGGTGTGTGTCTCTTATCCTTGCTGTGTTGTTGGTTACTTACTGCATGTTCCCTGTTTCTGCTTAAAAGTAGGGGGATCCTTTAGATTCCCCAAGTGCAGTAATAAAAGACTAACACACGGTGGCAGAAAACGTTAAAAAATGTATGTATGGCTATTTTATTAACACCATGCAAAAAAATAAATTGGACAACATGCTCCAGCAGGTGGCCCTACACTCACAGGCAGGCAGACAGCTCTAACTGGGCTGAGTGCATTACAAAAAAGGAAAAGGGAGAGAAAGAAAAAAGGATGAGAAAGAAGGAAAGGAGAAGATGAAGCTGGGAGAGAAATATAAGGTGGGTGATATGATCAAAATATATTGTATAAACATATGGAATTCTCAAAGAACAAAAATAAATAAAAAGGCCACAAGAGATACAGGTGAGAGAAAGAAAAATAACTCTGGAAAATTCAATTATAAAATATAAAAATCAAGTATGTAGTAGCATAATATTCAGTCCTCTTTAACCCACCAAAAGCCACAGTTTCACCTTCCAAGGCAGATCTGTGTGGACAGGACTAAATTCCATAGTGGAGCAGGAGCCTGGAGTCAGGCCCAGGGCTTCAGGAAACGCTCCATCAGCCCTCCCATCCATGACCTTTGGTAACTGGCTAATCTGCTGAAATGTAGAAATGGTCTTCTTCAAAGTAGGTCTCTGGGCTTTTCCTAAGTGGACATCAATTATGTGGGTGAAAGGTCTACCCTCACTATCTAGTAATTTCCCAAAAGTCCCCATTTCTGAATAGCACCATATTCAAGATCAGGAATTCCAAATTTGGAAGGCTCAGAACCATTGACTCCATGGGAAACTGGTTATCATAATCAAAAGCAAAGTCAAAGTGACAGAATGAATAGTGTGACTCCCACAAACCCGCTGGATTGGCTAATTATTGACCATGTCCACAAATAAAATAAATAAACCTGTTGAGTCTGCACTTGATCTTTATAACCAGAAAACTTTCAGATCAAATATGTAAAACTCCAGAGGGAATTATGAAACTGTCATCCCAGGCATGAGCTAGTTTACAGAGAAGGGGGTGGGGGCTGCTCAAATATAATGCTTCTACAATCAGTATTGCCCTGACTTCAAAATCAGAAAAGGACAAACACAAAAGTTCTCAAATTTAATTTCACTTTAGAACATCATGCACTAAGATCAAGCTGTCTCTTGCTCTTGAACACAAAGCTGAATTGACAAATGAGTAAGTTACTGAAGCATAGGATTTTTGGGGATTATTGTGTGCAGGTGTGTCTCTTTATAGCCAGTTGTTGATTGCTAAACTGGAAGGGAGCCAAGTACTAGCCGGATGTTGGTATAGTTATTTCTATGACACATCACTGGTCTTATATCTTGTAAATATTCGTCCTTCCTCCCTTGTTTACTAATTGCAATAATGGCCAATATCTGGGCAGGAAGTGGAGGAACTTCTGAGGTGGGGAGGAGGGAAGACAGGAAGGAAGGAGATGCCGGGAAAAGAAAAGATTCCCAGAAAACCTAGAACCCTTGCACAGATGTAGCCTATGGCAGTTCAGTGTCCTAGTGGGTTCCCTAATAATGAATGGGAACAGGGATTATCTCTGACATGAACTGATTGGCCTGTTCTTTAATCACCTCCTCCTGAGGGGAGAGCAGCCTTACCAGGCCACAGAGGAATAAAACTCAGCCACTCCTGATGAGACCTGATAGACTAGCATCAGAAGGAAGGAGAGAAGGACCTCCCATATCAGTGGATTTGGGAAGGGGCATAGGTCGAGAAGGGGGAAGGAAGGTGGTATTAGAAGGGGTGGAGGGAGGGGTTTATGGGGGGAATACAAAGTGAACAAATTCTAATTAATAAAAGTTTAAAAAAAATCAAGTGAAAGATTAAAAATTAATTAATTAATTAGCTAATTAATTAATTAATTAATTAATTAATTAATTAAAAACAGAAAAGATTCCCTAGTGGATGTGTAGGTGAACAGACATAACAGAGTGGAGCAGAGAGGTAGAGCTAGCCACGTGGTGAGAGGTAAAGCCAGAATTAGCCGGGCTAAACTAGATAGCTGGCTGGAGACTAGCTGAAAAGGCCCTGTGTCATTATTTATAGCTCTGGCCGGTCCGAAAGTCTGGCCATACATGTTCATTTCAATTCATGACAAAATTAGGTGTTCCTCCATTGTAAAAAGACCTGAAGAAACTAAAAACAGGAAGAACAGCTCCGCATAATAAAGACTATTTACAACAAACCAAAGGCAACATTCTGCTTAATAGAGAAAAAACATTTTCCCTAACATCAAGAATGAGGCAAACCACACAGACAAGCCCTGTCTCGAAAAACAAAAACAAAAACAAAAATCCCAAAACAAAAACAAAGAAACAAACGAAATAATGAGATAAAGATGCCCATTCTGACCATTGTTATTTGAATATAATACTTGAACTCCATTGGGTGTGGTGGTGCATGCCTTTAATCCCAGCACTTGGGAGGTAGTTGCAGGTGGATCTCTGTATTTCTGAGGTCACATCATGAGATGCCATGTTGAAAGAAAAAAGAAGTACTTGAAATTCTAGTATGAGCAGATTAGAGGAATACAAACAGGAAACAAAGAGGTCAAATTACCCATTTTGCAGATGATAATGGTCTTAAAAGATCCTAAAGACTACATCAGAAGACTCTGGTATCTGATAATGTCAGAAAAGTAGTAGGATAAAAAAATATCAATATACAAATTTTACATTCACAATAGCCTCAAAGACTGAAAAAGCTACATAGAAACATAATCAAGGACCTCCATGAATAAAGCCATAAAGCCTTAAAGGAAGAAGCTGAAGAAAACACTGCAAGACAGAATGACCTCCCAACATCCAAAAAGTGGCAAAACGGTGTGAAAATGATCATATTATTAGAAGTAATTGACAGACCCTTCCTTGCTGCCTGTCCAACATGTGTAATTGTTGTTTCAGTGGAATTTGGACAAAAAGGGCCAGTTCAGGAGTTGGTGAGGCTTCCTATTGATGATTAACCAGGGTTCAGAGGTCAATCAATGAAATACAGAAGTTGTATTTCTTTTTCATCCTTTATATGCTTACCCTAATCCCCTTCTAGCAGGTTCTTTTCTTTTTACTAAATGCCTCAAAACTATAATTGATTTTTCTTACATTAACCTTCTTCACAAGCCAGTGTCATAGGGTCTTTTCAAAATAAAACATCCCTATGATCTAGAATAGAAATGCAAATGTGCTTCTCAACACACACCTAATGTCCTTCCAAAGGAACTGAGTTGCATCCTGAATAATAATCACTTCAGCATTTGAAGCAACCATCTTTAGTTGCACTGATTGTATTTGGCTTCCTAATAACCCACAGCAATAAGACTTTGCAAGTGTGCCTCTATATGAGCTTTGTGGACTTCTGTTCTAACAAGAAGATTTAGGTACAGTGACTTGTAATAGGTGATACTTTTATCTTTCTCAGTATCTTTCACATGTTTCCTTTTACACAAAAGACCAATAAAACAGATTCTCGAACAATCAGAAAGAGGAAAACTGAAGATCTCCAACCTGGACTACTCTAGTTACTCTCAAATGAGGAAAGAGAGAGATGGAGAGGTCTCATTCAAAGTAGTGCTCAGAGATTCTAGGTGAGTAGAAGCAGTGAGGTGACAAATGTCACACAATCACAGCACAGTCATGTGCTGCAAAGATTTATGGTCATTAAGGCTGAGAAAGTTCTCTCTAATTCACACCAAGCAGAGTCTATGTGCACTATGGGTTTGCATGGCCTTGACCCTTTACCAGCACCATCCACCATCTGGCACCTTTCCTGAGACTGTTGTAACTTATTTGAGTTGTCCAGAGGCCATCACTGAACGCAGTGACACTATCAAAGAACTCTTGCAAAAATTCCACTCTTCTATTTAGAAACCTTTGGCAGAGCTTCCTGTTTGCACAGAGTACTCATAAATAGCCAGGGTGGATTGGGGAAATCTCTGGAAACAGGATTAAGGAAGAGGACACCATAAGCCCTGTCCTCCTGTCCTTTCTTCCTACATCATGTGGAAGAATAGACAGGCTCTGTCATGTCTTATTTCAGTTTTTCTTGTCTTTCTGCCTTCTGCTTCCTCGTTCCATTCAGATCCGTGAGTACCACCAAGGCCTCTCCTATATCATTCCTCCTCCAATCAAAACCATTCATTTCCTTTCACAGTCCCCTCTCCGGATAACCTCCCCAAATTCTTTTTGCTTTAAAACAACAAACAATAATTATATGTGTGTGTGTTTCCCAAATCTAGAATTGCATGATTATGAATAATCTTTTTTTTGTTTAGAACTATAAAGCAATCACTGTGGCTAAACTGAGGTGTATTATGTGATTTAGAATAGCATTCTTCTTAGATACCAGGAATATCTAAAATCCCAGTGGTCAGAAAAATTCTTATTTGTTGAAACTTCCTACTTACTTTGAAAATGAGCATTTAAACTGTTGGGACTCTTGGTTGGAAATGAATAGGCTTCATTCTAACCTTGGTACAGGTGAGACTTTGGGCACACCAGAACTCTGGATGTTTGTGTCCTATAACAACACTCTTGTTAGGATCAAGGGCCTTGGATTAAACCACCAGTAGAACTTGTTTGGTGTCCAAAGTATCCACATTATTATAATTACATTCTTAGCCACTTTTTTTGTTTTGAGATCAGAAAAATATATTTATGAACCTGATGATTATGGTAAAGCAGTGATCAGATAGATTTTTAGCTATTTTGAAACAAAATCTGTAATGCTAGGAAAAGATAAAGAATGGTTTCTACAGAGAGCTTTTCACTCATGCTCAAGTGTAACATAAGTGAATTAATTATGCAACTCTGAATTTCACAGTCATATTATAAATTTGAGGGTGAAGAGTACCCAAAAATAAAAACAGGGTACTGAGTTCTTTCCCAAGAATTGAAAATGGTAATGAAGAACAGTTCTGATGAATGTTTCTGGAAAATATAAATATTACCACCATATCTTCAATTAAAGAAAACAAAAACCCGCAAGAACTTGAATGCTGGCTGCTTAGTGCAGGGACCACCTGTCACTTGAACCTGCCTTGGTGGGTGACACAGCTGATGCTGAGTTATCACCACTACAAAAATCGATAATCATCCTGCCACTCTGCTGTATCATGCTGTCAACTGCCATCTCAGGCTGAAGAAATATGGATGGCAGGGGTTACTGTGATGAAACTACAGTCTTAAGCAATGTTATCTGTCCTGTGCTGGCCCACACGCCTTCCTTTCCAGGAAGTATATGGTGCTGGTCCCTTCCCAGCTCCTCACTGAGACCCCTGAGAAAATCTGCCTCCATCTATACCATCTGAATGAGACAGTGACGGTCAGAGCCATCTTGCAGTCCAGCTGGGGAAACAGAAGCCTGTTCAATGAGCTTGTGGTCGACAAGGACTTGTTCCGCTGTGTTTCCTTTACTGTGAGTACAGAAACGTGTTCTGGTTTGTTTATACATATATGTACATATGTGTGATGATATGCATCTATAATATACATACAGATTTCTAAAAAAGATCACACTAGAAACATATCTGTGACTTCAAGACAGGAGAAACTTAGAAATTTACCCAATAGAAAAATACCATAGATTTTCACACCTAAAATGGAAAGAGCCAAATTGAAATTCAATTTCCCAAATTGAATTTTACATTACATTGAATTTTCTTAAAAGTTTAACCTCCCAGAGAAAGAGATGTTTTTCCCATGCATAGTACATTTTGCTAGTGAGTCACAAACTTTCAAGTAACACTCAGTTGATAAGGTCCAATATTCTCCTGAATAAGTGTTGGTTTCTTGTTCAGGGCCTATCCTCAAGACACAATTCCTACCACCACTGATTTATTATCTCCTAATTTCTACCACCATTAATGTATTGTCTTCCCCTCCTCCTCAGTTTCAGAGTTAAAGCTAATTTTCAGTCAAGATCATATTTACTCCATAAAAATGACTGTTTTTGTTGCTTCCATTGAATCACATACAATAGTGTGTTTTCTTTTCATACTTATTTGACATACTTATATGACACTTTTTTCCTGCACATCACGTTTAAAGAAAAAATTGATGGAACCCATCTCCTTCCTGTGATGTGGAAGGAGATGAAGTAAAAAAGGAAATCTAATTGCTGCAGAGGGTCAGACGGTGAAGGGTCTTGTCTTCCTCTCTTTCTCAGCTCCCCAGACTTTCCCTTTCTGAGGAGAAGGTGTCCCTCTCTGTCCACACCAAAGGGCCAACACATGAATTCAGCAAAAAGACGGTGGTGCTGGTGAAGAACAAAGAAAGCGTTGTCTTTCTCCAGACAGACAAACCAATGTACAAGCCAGGACAGTCAGGTATGAAGCTGCAGAGTGGGCAAAGGAATTAAGATGCTGTCCTGAACATGGCACAGAGAAGATCTGAGTCTCTGGACCTCACTAGAAAATTCTCTCTCTCTCTCTCTCTCTCTCTCTCTCTCTCTCTCTCTCTTTCCAGTCAACTTTAGGGTTGTCTCTATGGATAAAAATCTACACCCTCTGAATGAGTTGGTGAGTCTTTCACTAGTGGGCATTGGTGAGTTCATCAAGACAAAATGCTACCTTAATATTCTAATTTCCAGCCCCTTTCTAAAGTATGAGGTGATCTGGTTTTGATTCTGATCTTTTGCCTATTTACACCCCTTTCTCAGTTACAATTGGCCATTTTATGTCTTCCTGATATGTGAAAGTCCTTATTTTTCAGTCGATTCCTGATTTAGTATCTCCTTGCCACTCTATGAAAGCTAGCCAATAGGGATGATGGTTCCAGTCACTACCAGCTAGACTGTAGAATGTGAAAGCCTAAATTGGACATCAAAATCACATCCTCTCCTCCAAAGGCACAGAGATAATTTTGTCAGAGAGGGAGAAAAAACTGTAAGAAGCAGAGGTGAATACTGTCAGAGCCAGAATAAATACAAGGAACAGTCCTCTAAACACAGCATGGCAGCTGCACGTTTGTACTTACCCTTGTGTTAGCATGCACAAGCACATGCACTATCAAGCCCGACCAAAGCCTAGCATGGAGAGGGGAGATGTACATGAAGCCCCACTCCTAGCTGAGGAGCTCTTGTTAACTGACCGCTACTGGGAGAAAGTCGGTTGCCTTTAAGAGGATGGACACTGGTAAGTCAACCCTATTCCAGTGGAAGTCCACGCATCCAAGAATAAATGGGTAGTTCAAATGAAATTAATGGGTGAAAAAAAAAAGAAAATAGAGAACCGTAAGTCAGATGATTAGGGAGGGGTGGTAAATCTGGTATAAATGGAAGGAGGGTTGACTATCATTTAAAACACTGTACAGAATCTCAAAGAACTAGTTAAAAAGTAAACAATATAATAATCCACTTTTACTTAATTAGTTCTTTGAAAATAAGAAATTACTATAGACACCATTTGCTGGCAAGTCTAAAGATTCTATTAAACCAATAGTCTGCTGTGTAATTCTACCAAGGATATTTTTTCTATTTTCTACTATTATTCTTCTGTCACAACTCCAGCCTCCTCTTCCTCCATTCCCCCTAGTCTCTCCCGTAAACTCCCTTCTCCTCCAGATCTGTTTCACTTCGGAAAAGAGCAGCCTGTCCAGTGATAACAGCTGAACACATCACAACAACATGCGATAAGAATAGGCCCATGCCCTCATATCAAAGCTGAGTAAGACAACCCCGTAAAAGGAAAGGGTTCCCAAGAGCAGGCAAAAGAGTCTGAGCCATCCAGTCATCCAGCTTCTCATTCCTGGCCACCCAGACAGTATGGGGCATAAGTTCCCTCTTGTGGCTTGGGCCCAGTCCAACCTCTGGGAGCCTTGACTGGTCACAAGGATGGCCTTTCATGTGTCAAATCCTTCATTGCTAAAGGAGTCCTCAGTGAGGTCACTTTCATAGGTTCAAGGAAGTTTACACCACAATAGATTTGCACATTGTACCCTAAATGCCTCTTGTTCCCACCATCTCTCCCCATACTCTCTCTTCTTTCCTCGCCCCCCCCCCATCTGATCCTTTCTGCCTCCACTCTTACCCCACTCAAAAGATCCATTCTACTTTCCCTTCCTAGGGAGATCCCTGCATCCCCGTAAAGCCCTCCTTGTCACACAGACTCTGTGGGTCTGTGGATGACAGTGTGAATGTGCTTTACTTTATGCTTAATATCCACTTTAAGTGAGTACATGTCATGTTTGTCTTTCTGGGTCTGGGTTGCCTCACTCACAGTGATTTTTCTAGTTCCATCCTTCATTGTATACACATGTACCTGGTTCTTCTGGACAATCCCTTAATCCCTTTGTCTATCTCTGTAGGCTTCTGACACTGAAATTTCCAGTGTAGGTTGTTGGCTTAGTTAAGGTTTTATTGTTTACTGTGAAAAGACACCATGACTACGGTCACTTATATATGAAAAACAAAAACCAAAAATAATTACTTGGTGCTGGCTTACAGTTTCAGAGGTTTCATCCATTTTCATCATGGCACAAAGCATGGTGGCACGCAGGCAGATATGATGCTGGAGAAGGAGCTGAGAGTTCTACATCTTCATCTGAAGGCAGCAGAAAAAGACTGTGTGGCACACTGGGTGTAGCTTGAGCATTTGAGACCTCAAAGCCCTACCCCCTCAGTGACACATTTCCTCCACCAAGAGGATACCTACTCCAACAAGGCCACACCTCCTAATCAAGCCATTCCCTATGGCCAACCAGTCACACACATTGGTCTATGGAGGCCAAACCCATTCAAACCACCACAGTTGTTGATCACTTCCTAGTACTTTGTGTCTCTGTGTAACACATGTTCATTTGTCTGCACATGTGTGTGTGTATACACATGTGTATGTTAGCCAGGAGACAACCTTGGGTGTCAGTTTGGGGTGCTATATACCTTGAGTTCTGAGTCAGAGTTTCCCCTAGCCTGGGTTGATGATCCTAGCCTGATGGTCTGGCTAGGCTGCCTGGCCAGTGACCCCTTTAGAGCTGTCTGTCTCTGCTTCTCCAGCTAGGACTACAGCAGGTGCTTGTACCTGATTTTTATGTAGATTCTGCAGATGAAGCCCAGGTCCTTATGCTCCAGCAACTTGCATGTGACCAACTGCCTCTCTCTCCAGTCTTTCACCTCCCGGATTCATCATAGTTACAGCACTTTCATTTTTATGACGGGTAAATTTATTTCCATGAATGAATCCTTTCTACAGAATTTCATCAACTACTCTGAGATGTTTCATATAGATTTTACTATCAGGTTGCAGTTGTACAATCAGCCTAGAAATTTGATTTGGATTTTAATAACATATTGATTGCTTTGGAAACAGCATGAATCATTTAATAGTATATGTGTCTGCCTAGTGAACATATATCTATCTATTATTTTAGATTTCCTTTTATAGATTCCTTAGTAGTTTGCAATGTTCTTCTTAGGCCTATCCAATTCTTAATTGACTTATTTCCCATGTCATAGTTTTCATTAATGAATGAGTTTATAGAATTTATAATTTGTTGCCTTCATTTTCAATGCAATTAAGATTTTTCTGTGTGTGCATTATTTATTTTCCATGTCGATCTTCCTGAATTCTTTAGTCAAAATGACTTATCTTAGATTCCAAAAGGTTTTGTGTGCCAGTTATAAAGTGATCTTGCTAATAATGTGTAGGGTTCGTTACTCTTAAAGTTAATTAATTAAAGGACAGGAAAAACCTTTAACACAGCAGGCAGAAGCAGCCAGTGGAGAAAGAATTTTTTCAGAGGTGAGGAAACACACACAGCTGGCAAATGGGTGAGAGGACCCTCTGCAGAGGGGCCTGGGAAGCCCTGTCTCTCTCTCTCTCTCTGAAGGCTGGGGTCCTTAAGGATCTTTGAGATGTCTTCCTTCCTTCATTTAGGATTGATCCATTTGAACAAAGACAGAGACTTTAGGGTTAGTCTGTCCTGGTCTTGGCTTTGAACCATGTCTATCAGACTGGTCTGCTGCAGAGGTGCCTTAGCATTGGGAGGTAGAGCCCTGTGCTGGGCCTTTAGATTTTTGTCTCATACCAGGAGTGTGTGGAGGAAGCCAGAATTCCACCATTTTTATTATCTGTTTGTGCTGCCTCTTTCTGTCTACCTACTAGGAACTGGTCTAATATTTTGATTCCGTAGTCTGATAGTAACAATTTTACTTCTTCACTCACACTTTTCATAACAGTTTTCTTTGCTGGCCAGAAAGGTCAGGGCCTCCAGGACAGTACTAAAAGATATCATATGTAGGACATTTCTAAAAATTTACTTTTGTGAAAATTTCTTGTTTTAACATATGTCATATTTTATTACATCTTTTACATACTAATTAACACAGACTATAAAATAGACATGTATGAACATGTTATTTGTAATCATCAGATCTCATACATAACCAATACTCTGCTAATGAGCAAACCTTGAATGTTCATTTTATTTATTTATTTATTTGAATTAAATTTTTTATTTTTTTGTGTTCCATGTATGAATTTATTTTTATATTAATTACAGTTTATTCACTTTGTGTCCCAGTTGTAGCCCCCTCCCTCATTCCTTCCCAATCTCACCCTCCCTCTCTCATCTCCTCCCATGCTCCTCTTCAAGTCCACTGATAGGGGAGATCCTCCTCCCCTTCAACCTGACCCTAGCTTATCAGGTCTTATCAAGACTGGCTGTGTTGTCCTCCTCTGTGGCCTGGCAAGGCTGCTTCCCATTCCAGGGGACTGGGATTGGTCATAGAGCCAGCCGTTCATCTCAGAAAGACAAACGGGATGGACAGGAAAAATAGGAAACAGGACAGGAGCCTACCACAGAGGGCTTCTGAAAGACTTTACCGAACAGTGTATCAAAGCAGATGCTGAGACTCAAAACCAAACTTAGGGCAGAGTGCAGGGAATCTTATGAACAAGGGAGAAATAGTAAGACCTGGACAGGACAGTAGCTCCAGAAGGAGAGCAACAGAACCAAAATTTCTGAATAAAGGGTTCTTTTCTGAGACTGATACTCCAACCAAGGAACATTCATGGATATAGCCTAGAACCCCTGCTCAGATGTAGCCTACGATAGCTCAGTATCCAAGTGAAAATTTCTTACTTCACAGATTTGCTTACTTTTCAATGT
The DNA here is from genome assembly GCF_907164565.1 of Psammomys obesus. Taxonomy (NCBI): domain Eukaryota; kingdom Metazoa; phylum Chordata; class Mammalia; order Rodentia; family Muridae; genus Psammomys; species Psammomys obesus. The sequence continues at coordinate 6,456,631 of NW_026588368.1, read as the reverse complement.
CAAGTGACTTTTTTGTTGTTGTTGTTGTTGTTGTTACATGATTTCATTGTGTAATCCTGGCTAGCCTGGAATGGGCTATATAGCCCAGGCTGGCCTTGATTCAAAGAGCTCAGCCTGCCTCTGCCTCCTGAATGCTGGTATTCAAGTGTGTGCCATTAGGCCTGCCTGGCTCAAGTGATATTTTCACAGCCTGTTAAGAGAACTACTGCCTCTTTCTTGCTTGCTTCATCCTGATCTTATAGAATTCAAACTGCCGTTTGCACCCTCTTCCTCTTCTTCAGAACCTAAAGGTGAGAGTGAGAGCAGGAAAGAGAAGAAGAACCTAAGTGCCAATTAGTTCAGAGGGTCAGGAAACAAGGCACACAGTGAGAGATCAGCAGAAAATGGAGGGTGCCTAGTGTCCTGGACCCAGGTCACACTGCAAATAGTGTTTAAACTTATGTTTCTTAATCGGTTTATAAAGCAGTAAGTTTCCACATAGCTTTTTTATAGATCCTTAGTTTTGGCTAACCCTCCCACCCTCCCCTCTCTTCTCTCCCATCGACACATCATCTATGCTTAAGTCTACCTGTGCTTTGATGTCATCTCCATCAAGCATCTCTCCTATCTTGAGGAATTTTCCACCCCAGTGACCCTCTTCTACTTTCCTTGATTCCACAGGTGTGCTCCAGGTCAAACACATAACTCTACATGTCCACAGTGATGATGACAGATAAGAAAGAACACACATCAGTTGTCTTTCTGAGCCTGGCTTACAATTATAATTTTTTCAAGTTTTATCCATTTGCCTGAAAATTTTTTGATGTCACTTTTTATAGCTGAATAGACCCTCATCGCATACACGTGTACCACACTTTCATCATCCATTGTCATGACCTAATTTTCTGTACTTTCAGAAACCAGTCCTATATCACTAAATCTCCCTTACAACTGCCTTATCAGCTGCTCCCTTATCAGCTGCTAGAAATGGCTGTGTTCTTTAAACATGTGGTCAAGTTTAAATGAACCTGAAATAAGCCTGCCTCTGCAGACGGCTCAGTTACAACAGAATCTTAAATGACCTTGTCAGCATCTGTCTTTACTGTAGACTTCATCCAGTTATTCAGAACCATGTCTTCTGCAAAACCTGCCAAAAACATGCCACTCTTGCCTTCGTCAGCATCAATTCTCCTTTGAAGCAAGAGCAGCTATTGAGGCCTTTCTTCATTTATATTACTCTGGCAATAGTTAGGCATCTGTTAAAATTCTTCAAAAGATACATTGAGAACACCTGCTAATCCCTTTATAGCCCATTATGAGGAATGGGAAGCCAGTGCCTTGCCCAGGACACCCCCAAGATATACATTAGGATTGTATATATGTTAAAAGTTATTAATATTTAATATTGATTTATATTTTAGTAAAGCAGCATTTACTTCCTAAACAGCTATGTACCCAAATAACCACACACAGAGAATAGGATTTATTTATTTATTGTATTAGACTACTGTAATACGCTCTGCAATAATTACTCCATCCTGAAACTCCAAGCTAGTATAGCTTTCTCCCGTGCAGATTTACCAAATTTTACTTGCTTTTTGATCATATCCTAGGTCTAGTTGATTTTCTTGATGTGTATTGGTCCTCTTCCAACAGATCTAATCTCTCTTCCTGACTTTCTCTTCCCCTCATCATACCAGGATATCCCACACTATTCTGTGTGCTGCGCAGCATTGGCAAGTTGGCTTTTATTGTCAATCAATACAGAGAACAGTGACATGTTTACACAAACTTGAGACAGGAGATGCTTAGAATTAATGTCACAATGCAATGTCTAGATTGAACGCAGATAGTAGGGTAGAGAAATCAGCATTTGAATGAACAAGGGTAAACTGGACATAAGAACATTATGCCAATATATATTTAAAACTAATAACTCCATTTCACACTGCAAATATCCTGATTTAAACAGTAAAATTTATAATCTCCAGACTGTAAAGGCTCAGGGTGTGTCTTATAGCACATCAGAGAAATCTTACTGATAATATCCCACAGTTTCATTTCCCACAGTCCCTATTGATTGAGTGATTTGTATGACTCAGGTAGTTCTAGAACATATACTTAAAATTTCTCTGTGGTGGTTAATTGGCTTACAACTAACTTCGTAATGGAGATTACGTCCATCCACTCTAACTGAAACTACCATGCTAAAAACCAGTCTATAAATGTATGGAATCTGCTGCCTGTGTGAAATTTCTTGACCATTGGTTCCCAAACTTCCTAATGCTGCGATCCTTTAATACACTTTCTCATGTTGTGGTGACCCACAACCATAAAATTATTTTCTTTGCTATTTCATAACTGTAATTTTGCTACTGATATGAATCATAACGTTTTGGAGACAGGTTTTCCAAAGGGGTCACCACCCTCTGTTCTGAACTAACACTGCTTTCCCTTTTGTTTCAGTTTCCTGTGGTTTACATTGAGGTAAGAAGCTTCAGTGTTCATATTCAGAGAGAACTCAATCCACTGAAAGTACCTTGATGCTGGGGTGTTGTAGGCCTAGTGTGGGTCAGCAGCCTTCTGCCATTCGACATAACTGGTTGGTTATGCCCCACCTTTCCTTTATTTCCCTCTCCCCTAGAAGAATATTAGCAGGCTCCCAAACACTTCCACCATGAGCACAGTGGTCTTAGATGTGTTGTTGTTCTTAATACTTTATTGACTTAGAAAACTTGCAACCTGTTTCACAGGATCCAAAAACGAACCGAATTATGCAGTGGCAGAATATCAGCACAGAGAACGGGCTTAAGCAACTGTCCTTCAGTCTGTCTCTGGAGCCCATTCTGGGCTCCTACAAGATAGTGATACAAAAACAATCGGGAGTGAAGAAAGAGCACTCCTTCACCGTGGAGGAATTCGGTATGCTTGGGAAGACTGCGAAGGGAAAGCCGGTGTCATAAGTTTCTACTTATCACAGGATGAATTCTTTTGAACAAACTGAGGTCCAAATGTGCAAGGCTGGGTTTCATCTCAACAAAGCTAAGGTTATCCACCTAGCAACATGGAACTTCCAAGAAGTTCTGGGATTTTCAGGAACAAATTACTTAGTTTCTCTTATTTAAGTAGATACCACAGTGATTTGAAAGAAATGATATAATCTGTAACCACTCAGTGGTCTAACCTTACATGGAGGGTGGACTCACCGTGACAATGTGAAATCACCAATAATGGGCAGAGACTGATCAGTCAAGCAGCTAGAAAAGTAAATTTCCACTAGAATTTCCTTCCCTTTCCCAACAGTGCTTCCCAGATTTGAAGTTCAAGTAAAGGTCCCTAAGGCCATCACTGTGCAAGATGAAAAAATAAATGTGACGGCATGTGCAGTGTGAGTTATATCTTTTAATTCTTCTAACTTTAAGGATGGACTTGGGCATGGAAACACCCGGGATAATGTCTCATTGTAGAATTTGTGGAAATGTGAAGGCCGTGTCCTTCCCACCTAGAATGGCCCCTGTGGTGTTCCTTTCTTCATTGTGTCCCTTACTGCTCTGCATCACTTCCTGCTCAGTCACTCACTGCATATGTTGCTGATGGTAATTCTCATGACACCAATGATAAAATCAACTGTATGAGGCAGTAAAGAGTCCTTGTCTTGGAAGACAGAAAGGTACTTAAGAAGAAACAGTGAACCATGTAAAGAGAACACAGACACTAAATTATGGCTCCCAGTCTGGCTCCAGCTCCAGTTGCTGCCACCCAAGTTTAACTATAAAGCATCTGGGTTTTCTACTTGCATTTCAGTACCTCATAAATAAGGATCTTGTACTACAGCAACTAAAACTGCTATTTCAATCTGGGATCCCAGGAAGTCAAAGCCCTGGAGAAATTTGCAATTGTGCCCAAATCAGACAGAAGAGGCACACCTTAGCTCACATTGCTTGTCGTTAAAACATTCAAGCTTAGAAAAAAAATGATAAGAAAGAAGGCAAAAGACTGAGGTTTGTAAAAATAGTAATTTTCCCATGTTCCCATTCATCTCAGCTCCATCAGTTTAGGATCTTGATTTGGTTACTTAATCTTTTTAGAACATGGGGGGGGGTGTTAGAATGTCTCCAAAAGTTTCTTAACCGGACTAAATTCTTAATAAATATAGTTAGAAAGTGTCAAGTGGTAATAATGGTCCATCTTTACTGTCATTATAAAACTAGACAGAGTCAGTTTCAAGTTGGAAGTGTGGACTATGGGAGGGAAGACAGTGAGTCTCTGCTTCAGAAACACTCTTGGTGTGTGTGCATTTATTTTGTGACAGATACACCTACGGGAAGCCTGTTCCAGGACATGCAAAGATAAGTATATGCCTTAAATATCTGCACTTCGGCTTTGAGAGAGACACTATATGCAAAGGAGTCATTTCCCAGGTGAGTGAAAACTGTTCACAGGCCTATTTTTAATATCCAGGTTAACTAAAACAGCAATGCATACAGCACAGCTGAGAGGAAATGCAAAACCAGGCACTGAAAGAGGATATTCTGGACCTCAGGGTGTAGCTCAGTGATGGAACACCAGCCAGGCATGTGTGCACTTCCCAGGAGCCCCTCACTGACAGAGTGATAGTCCTAGGACCCACTATAATTAAAGGGACATTTCAACAACTTGAGCTGACCACCAAATTTATTTTTGTGTAAATCATTGTACAAAATAGTAGGTTTATGACATTTTCATACATGAGAATCATGTATTTTAACCATATTCCCATGACCCCTTGCCACCTCTGCTCTCTTGTGTCCTTACTCCCATGTGTCCTTCTCCTCTTCCTATATAGCGTCCTCTACTTTCATGTCTCATAAACTGTTCTTTGAAAGTATATTTTAATTAGCACATATGAAATGTAAGTAAATTGTGAAAAACCATGGGCTTCCTTGGAATATATTCAGTCATGTGTATCACTTGATCCCCTTGTTCATTACCTACCGAATTCTCTCCATCCCTCCTCCTGCAAGACTCTGACTCTTCCCAAAGAGAACAACTTCCATTTTGCCGTTGTTCTGTTTTGTTTTACCCTCACATATGACAGGAAACATGCACCACCATGTATCTAGGTCTGGTAAATCTGGTGAAAGGTGATCATCTCTGTGCCCATAAATTCTCCTCTTCAGTTCTGATTACCCATTCATCAGCTGATGGGCTCGCTTGTTTGTGAGTCACAGAGATGACAGGCGTGCTTGTGAACAGGTGTGGGGATGCTGACCCAGGTTTCGTTTCCGTATTCCCCACCGCTGACCTTGTGGTACTTTGACTTCTCCTTTTCTGAGGAGCTTCTATACTAGGTTGTAGTCTCACCCACAGCACATGAGGTGTGCAGAGCATTGGTCCTGAGCTCACAGACAAGCAATAGAGAAACCAGGAATGTCAAACACTCCGGGTGTTCTCCTCAACAGAGGAGATGTTTACCTGTTTACCACCCAACAGGGTGGGGACGGATGTAGGTAACTCCCTGCTAATCCGCGTCTGTAGGGCCAGACCACACCCGAATCTACCCAGCCTCGCTCTCTAGACCTTCATCCTGAGCACTGTTTCCCAGTCAGTACAACCTTCCTTATGGGAGATGGCACTTGTACTTTGCAACAGCCTGGGAGACCTCTGTGCTACCTGCAGGGCCAGGCCACTCCTGACTCCCACAGACCTTTACATTCACCTCAGTCGTTCTCAGCAGCCAATGATCACCTGTAGCTGTAGCTCTTGATCTAGGAGTGGGGCTCTGGGCAATTTCCCCATTTCACCACATTGGCAGGTTAACTGGTTCTACCATTACGTCAGTCTTGTTCAAGCAACCACATTGTTGAGAATTTTATGGGTGTGTTTTTCCTGTTGTGTCTGAAAGACACTATTTTTGAAACAGGCTTTCTGGTCTTTTATAATCTTTCTGATCCTTGTTTCATGATTTTTCCCTGATCCTTCGAGGTTGGGGTTATTGTGGAGTTGTATTCGTTGGGGCTGCACACATCATAGGCAATGCTCTGCATTTTGATGTTTGTGGATCTCTATAACGGTCTCTATCTGTTGAAAAATAAGTGTTTGATGACGTGAGACCTACACCTATCTTTAAGTATAATGGCAAACTTCTGGAATATAGTTAAGGACCTATAGCTTCCGGAGAATGGTGGCAGTAGTGGGTTGTCCTCTAAAGTCTCTGTGACTGTCAACGTTGTCCATTTCTTCTTGGTTTAATAGTTGTGGTTTGGGTAGACGTAGAAATCTGTCCATTTTGTTTTAGGTTTTCTAAATTCATTCAATACAGGTTTTTAGTGTTCCCCTAAAATATCCCAAATTTCGTTAATGTCTTTGTAATGTTTCCCTGTAATTTTTGATTCTGTTAATTTTATGGTCTCTCCTTCCTTCTTTCTTTTTCTTTATATCCTTCTCTTTCTTTTCTTTCTTTCTTTCTTTCTTTCTTTCTTTCTTTCTTTCTTTCTTTCTTTCTTTCTTTCTTTCTTTCTTTCTTTCTTTCTTCTTTTAGTTAATTGAGCCAAAGGTCTCTTGACCTTATCTCCTCAAATAACCATCTCTTAGACTCATTGTTTCTTTGTATTCTTTATTTCTGTTTCACTAATTGAGCTATGAGTCTGGTTTGACCTTTCTTTTTTTCCAACTCCTTGACTTGTAATATTAAGTCATTTATTTGTGTTATTTCTTTACCTTTCTTTTTACCATGATTCAAGACTGTAAATGTCCCACTTGGGACAGCTTTGAATGTGTTCCAGAAGTTTTGTGGTATTGTGTTCTCATTTTCATTTAATTCATAATTTTTAAATTTTTTATTTTGTTCTTCTTTGATTAATTTTAATGTTCAATTGTGTATTGTTTAATTTCTATGAATTTATATAACATTGGAAATTCTTTTGCTGTTGATTTTAAGCTTTGTTGCTTTGTGGTCACATAGGACACACTAGGTTATTCTAATTTTTCTGTATTCAGATTTGTTTTGTGTCCCATTATGTGGCCTATTTTAGAGAAACTTTCATTCATTACTTCAAAGACCAAAATTCTTTGGTGTTTGGGGGTACTTAATAGATATCATTTAGGTCCATTTGGTGTATGATGTCACTTAATTCTGATGAAATTCTGTAGTTATTTTTATTGCTTGTTCAGATGCCCTGTTGGAGAAATTAGGGTACAGAAATCAACTATAGTTAATGACTTGGGTTTCATTTGCATCTTGAAGTCCAGTGATATGCTTTTTATGAAAGTGTGTGTGCTAAAGTTGGATTCATATATATTTACAGTTGTGGTGTCTTCTCAGCAAATTGTTCCCTTGATCAGAACAAAGTGTTCTTTATCTCATCTGATTAATTTTTTTTTTAAATCAGTTTTGTCAGATGTTAGAATAACAAATTCTGCTTGCTTTCTGGTCATTTGCTTTGAATACTTTTTCTAATCTTTCCCTCTAAGGTGGTGCCTATCTTTGAAGGTAAAATGAGTTTCTTACAATCAAAAAGAGTGATTTTGTTTCTAAACCCATTCAGCTATCCTAGATGTCTTTTGAATTGAGGTCAATAATATTTAAAATTATCATTGAAACATGTATGTTGATTACTGTCATTTTGTTGTTGTTGTTGCTATTTATATTTAATCCTATTTTATGTTTCAGTAATTGTAGTTGTTTTTTTTTCCTTTAGCATCTTAGCTATGCTTATTCCTGTCTTCAGTTCAAAGTATTGTTTCTAGTATTCTCTATAAGGCTGGTTTGGTGGACATTAATTTTTTTAGCCTGCTTATAGCCTTGCAATTTTGTCTGTTTTAGGATCTTCTTGAGCCTTGTGAGTTGTTTACATCCTCAGCTTTATAAGCTTTTCATATTTCCTGAGCCTCAGTGAGCCTCCTTCCACATGGAATGTTTAATTCACTTGAAATTTCTATACAACATTCTGAAAGTTATTATTTTTGCCCAGATGATCAATTAATGAGTTTGTAGTACTAAAGTCACCAATTATCATTGCCTCTGGACCTGTCAGTCTTTTACTTTGTAGTTTTTTATGAAATTGGATGTACTAACATGTTTACTCCATGTTCTTTTCTGTTTGTTTGTTTTTTTATTCCTTTCTTTCATTGGTAGTGAGGTTTTTATTTCTTGTCATAATTTTGGACTGGTCTATTTTATCAAATATTACTATTGATACTCCTTCCTCTTCTCAGCTTGAATGTTCCTAATCTATCCCTTTCTATCTTTTCATTTCTGTATGTGTGTGTGTGTTGTTGTTGTTCTGTAGTCTAATTAGCTAGACATGCTTCTTAAAGAGTTAAAATCACTCCTCACCCCACAAGGGACGAGCAGTCCTGCTAGGCCATAGAGGAGGACTTCACAACCAGCCCTGACAATACCTGATAAAAAAAGGGCCAGACAAAAGGGGAGGAGGTCCTCCCCCAATCCATAGACTTGGAAGGGGCAGGGAGAAGCTGAGGGAGGGAGGGTGGGATTGGGAGGGAATAAGAGAGGGGAATACAGCTGGGATATAGAGTTAATAAAATGTAACTAATAATAACAAACAATAAAAAAGAGAAAAAAATAAATTAATTAAAAGCAAAAAAAGAGTTAAAATCATTTATATTTCGGGTTATTGTTAATTATTTGCTTATTCCTATGATTTTATTGCATGTTCTGATGCTATTTATCTTAGTATCTTAGTAGTAGAAATAGATTAATACTAATACTAACTAAAGACACTAATAATATAAGCTGAGGCCCATGCTTATAGTCAGAATGCCATGCTGTACAGCAGTAAGGACTCATTTATCTGAAAGAAGTTCTTACATGTGAGTTTGAGTTGATCTTCAATGTGACTTGCCTCAATTCCTTGTTTGTCTCGTGCATATCAGCTAGACAAAAATGGCTGCATCACACTAGAAGAAGACATCACTGTGTTCCAATTAAAGGAAAAATATTATGGCATGCAGCATCTTCACGTGAATGCAAATGTTATAGAAGAAGGGACAGGTATGTAAGTAAACTCAAAATATAGAAAATAAAGCTGTGAAAATTGACACCTGTTCACACCAAGGTGGAGGTTTGAAGGAAGTAGAAAAAGGATGTAGAAAGCAAGCAACTGCCTAACTGGATTAAATTTCCAATGTTCTTGCTAATTTCTTTTTCAGGATTCGAGTTCAGTGGATCTGGAACAACTAAAATTGAAAAAACCACAACCAAACTTGTATTTGTGAAAGTGGAGTCACACTTTAGACCTGGGATTCCATTCCTTATGAAAGTAAAGTGCTTTTGGTTCACAGATGCTTGAGCTGTATGGTGGTTCATCAACCTAGGGCATTCTGGTCAATGTTAAACTTGTCTGACATCACTGGTTGAAAAGCAAGATGTATAACCTAGTGGGAGAGCTTGTATTTCACACACTTAAGTGCATGACTTCAATTCCCAGAACTAAGCTGAAGTTTTAGAAAGGCTGTCTAGAAGCCCAGAATCTAAAACATAGGTAGCATAATTTTATTTATAAAAACTATGTACTTGACAACTGTAAACCCTATGATGTCACTGTGTTTCAATGATGAAGCCACATGTGCTACATATTCATGATAAATCCATGCTCTCCATTAGCCTTGGGTCCCCAACAACTGTATCTTGTGATTGTGTCAAAGCATCTATTTCCCTTAGTCCACACTGACTCTGTCAATGGTTTCTTATGACTAAGAGGTACCTACAAAACATCTACAAAGCATTTATTATGGAGCTAAGAATATGATACCTTCGGCCTCACAGCACAGCCAGTTCTACTGGTGTAGATCTCAAAGTGTTAGATTTGTGTAAAGCAATGTTTTACATGCTGAATTAGTTGGTGCATCTTTTGGGATATTTATAGAATACTGAAACAGGTTTTTCTCTTATAGTCTGTATAGTTTTATCCTTCCTGAACTATACTTTTCTTTCTTGTTCAATTTAGGTTCGCTTAGTGGATGTCCGGGACATTCCTCTCCCAAATGAAAAAGTCTTCATCAAACCACATGAAGCTGGTATCAGTGCTGCTATCACTGATCAGCATGGCCTGGCAGAATTCTCCATCAACACCACCAGCATTGAGAGTTCTTCCCTCACTATCAAAGTAAGTCAAAGATAAGGGCATAAGACACAAGGTGAAGCTGTGTAACAGCTTTGATGCAATAATGTGTCACTTAATGAAAAAAAAATATTCTGGGCCAAACTTTCATATTTCAGGGCAAAACAGAAGGGGTTTCTGATCATTAATGAAAGTATGAGCACATGTTGTGAACACATTCTTCTTAACACAACATTTTCCATAGTCTTTTTTTTTTTTTACTTTATTTTGTTTTTATATATCACAAATCAGGACCTTCAAACCAAAATGATTAAAAGTCTGTTTTTATCTATTCAAGCAAGGACTGGTGCTGTGTTTCCTCAGATTCATTATCTAACTATGTTGTGCCCATTTTCTAAAATAAGAGACATTGATTTATTGTGTAACTAAATATGATTGACATCCACTATTTCCTGCTTTACACACACACACACACACACACACACACAAACACACACACACACACACAAAGAGGGAGACAGAGAGAGAGACAGAGACAGAGTGATTCAGCAAACACGGCAAATGCAATGCGGAAATACAAAAACATAGGAGATTGCAATCTGAAGTCAACTGGGACTAGCCAATGGTTCCCTCTATATCAGAGCTTAGTCAGATATGTCAACAGGGGGAGCCATTTGAAGAGAACCCAACTACATGACTTCCTACCAGAGGTCTCTGAGGCCCTTCAGCCTTTTCTCCTAGCTGGCTCAGCAGGCCCCTCTCTGAGAACCACTGTGGGTATAAGAATTCCAATGGTGTCTTACACACATTTGTGGCTACAAATTTAAATGGTGGAAATTATAATCAACCTTTTAGAAAGAAGTTGAAAACATGTCCCTTTGCAAACAGCAGATGGACATAGAAATAAGGATTGAAACTTTGTGTGTGGATTTGAGTGGAGAAAGAAAAGAGCAGTGTGGCATTTGCTAGGAGGTCAGGCAGGGTCACATTGGTCAGATGGCTTCCGTTTGGGAGCTTTCTCCATGCTCAGAGGCTTAGGGTCATTTAAGATGTCAAGCTTTATCACCTCCAACCCTTCACCTCAACACAACATGTGCACAGGTATATGAGCAAACACATACATGCACACACACACTTGAAAGCACTCACTCATGCACACGCTCACATGCACTGAGAGGGTTTCTCTGGTGTAAGGAGAAACTCAGTCATTATAGGTGTAGCTGGCAAGATCAGATCACGTAGCTCATCCTGTCATTACTTAACCACCCCCCACTTAGGCACATACACAGACTCAGTGACCTGCAGTCAGCCTGCAGTGCAACGGGCATGGTCTTGGCTCTGTTAGTGGCTTAGGTGTGGGTGCTCATTCTTCTGTTTGCCTGTCTCCCTCCCTCGGTCTGCTCACCTGGATCTCAGATGGGACAAATCATTGTGCACTTCTCCTAGGCTTTCTGATGGATCCTAGCAATAGAGCCTTAGGAAAGAGCAATGTCTTCCTAAGTCATAAGAATTCAGTTTCCTTTTTTCTTTCATGGTTTTACTTCAGATTTTCCCTTCTTGTTCTCCCTGCTCCTTTGAGTCTGTTATTTTGCTTGCTTGCTTGTTTGTTTGTTTTTAAAATTAGGATAGAAAGTCACAGTTTCCCTATGGTATTTTCATACATGTTGTTGCTTGGTCCTCGTCCACACAACTACTTCTTCATCCCCCGAGCTGCCCCGCCCCCGTATGTTCTGCCACAGTCATCTCCCTTCCACATCCACATCACATACTTCAGATTTCTCCTGTGTTGTCCCTTGATATTCTTTCTCATACTTGGGCCTCATTTCCTTTCTCTCTCATCTTGATTCTTTTTTTTCTTTCTCTCAGACTCCCATTTTGAAACTTTAGTAATAAATTTTATCTTTATTATTTAACTTACATTGTATTACCCCTTTCTCTTCATTGGAACTGGGGGTATGGTGGGTACTTTTTATTCTTTTTTATTATATACATACACATGCTTTGGTTTGATGTTGATGACTCTATTGAAATTTCCTCCATGCTCCTGAGGTTTATTGGAGATCAGGTCTTTAAAAAGGGCTACTCCTTAAGAAAATTTATTTATAATGGCAGCTGTTCTATATTGATCCCTATAAATACATAAATTGCAACTTCAAAATTAAAGAAATATGAAAAATGAAACAACATAACTTACCCCAGATCTCTTACTTTTCCAGTAACTGAACTCAAAAGTGCTGAAGCACATGAAATGTTATGTAAAATAGCATATATATATATATAAATATATATATATATACATATGTCTAATTTTTACAGTGATTAATGAAAAAAATTGGACACACACACATTGCCCAATGGAATAAAGAAGCAATTATAGAATTTGCCTGATAAATCAGCAAGCAGAAATGCTGAAGAAAATTTTTAAAAATTAAGGTCTGAGAAATAAATAGGTCAATAAGCTAAGTTTAAAAACATAAGTGGAAATTTTCATTAATAGGGTAGAGACAATGGAAGAGAAATACTAGGGATTAAAGCCATTCATGACCACCAAGCCAGCATTGCAGAAGATACTTCTGCAATGATACTACTACTCACAGAAAAATAAGAAAATAGACAATCAGGAGAGCTTAGAAAGAATGAATCTATCATAGAAAGATAAATTAGAAAAAAATCTTAACAACTCACTAACTTAGAAAAGTTCTCAGATGAAGAATGGAGAAAAAAAAAAACAGAGACTATCCAAAACCAGTATGATGTTAATATTAATTTCAACTTGTTAAGATGTAAAATCACCTTGGCAAAAAGCCTTTGAGGGATTATGTAATTAGGTTAGCTTCTAGTCTTGCCTATGACTACTAGAGAGACAATGCAGAAATCCTCCAGGCCTTTGATGTTAGATTGGGACTGCTAAGGCACTCACCCTTGTGGTCTAAGAATGTTTACCCACCCCCAGCCTCTCCTGTAGTCTAAGATAACTATTGTTGAACAACCCAGACCACACTGTAAGTCAATCTAATACTCTTCTGATATGTCTTCATTCTATCAGCTCTCTTCCTCTACATAACCATGATACAACCATCAAAAGTCTTTTTAAATATTGTGCTGTATCATTCAATACTAACTGTAAATATATATGTTTAACTCTCTGCATACAAAATGCAAATGGGAAGACTTTATATAAAAACAATATCCAGCTGTTTGCTGTCTACAAGAAACTCACCTCACTGAGAGACAGAATTGAATGGAAGGAAAAATTAATTCCAACTATATGAAACTCCAAAACAAGAATTAATAACTACATCAATATCTAACAAGCATATCTTGGGCCAAAATAAGATAAAGTCATTGCATTCTTTTTAAATTATGTTTATTTTTGTTAATTACTGTTTATTCACTTTGTATCCTCCCTGTACCTCCCTCCATCCTCCCCTCCCAAAGCTACCCTCCCTCTTCCTCACCTGAGTCTCTCTCCTATTCCACTGGTAAGGGAGGTCCTCCTCCCCTTCCCTCTGATCCTAGTCTATCAGGTCTTATCAGGACTGTCTGCATTGTCTTCCTCTGTGGCCTGGTAAGGCTGCTCCCCCCTTGGCAAGAGGTGGTCAAAGAACAGGCCAATCAGTTCATGTCAGAGACAGTCTCTGTCCCCATTACTATAGAGTCCACTTGGACACTGAACTGTCATAGGCTACCCCTGGGCATGGGGTTCCAGGCCATCTCCATAAGTGGTCCTTAGCTAGAGTATCAGTTTCAGAAAAGACGCCTGTGTCCAATTTTTTTGGTGCTGTTGCTGTCCTTGTGTAGCTCCTGTCCTTTCCAGATCTTCCTATCTCCCACTTCTTTCATAAGATTCCCTGTACTCCACCCAAAGTTTGGCTATGAGTCTCAGTGTCTGCCTCAATACCCTGCAGAGTAGAGCATTTCAGAGGACATCTGTGGTAGGCTCCTGTCCTGTTCCCTGTTTTCTCCCTCTTCCGATGTCCATCCTCTTTGCCTTTCTGAATGGAGATTGAACATCTTAGCCAGTGTCATCCTTCATGATTAGCTTCCTTAGGTGTACAGATTTTAGTATGTTTATCCTATATTATATGTCTAATATCCACTTATGAGTGAGTATATATGCTGCGTGTCTTGAACCCTCCTCCACTGCTGGTGGCAATGTAAATTTGTACAACCATTTGGAAATTAGTCTGGCACTGTCTCAGACGATTAGGAATAGCGCTTCCTCAAGATCCAGCTATACCACTCCTAGGCATATATCCAAAAGACGCTCAAGTATACAAGGACATCTTCACCACTATGTTTGTAGCAGCTTTATTTGTAATAGCCAGAAGCTGGAAACAGCCCAGATGTTCCCCAGTTGAGGAATGGATACAGAAATTGTGGTATGCCTACACAAAGGAATATTACTCTACGGTAAAAAACAAGGAAATAATGAAAGTTGCAGGTAAATGGTGGAAACTGGAAAGGATCATCCTAAGTGAGGTATCCCAGAATCAGAAAGTCATTGCATTCATGAAAACAAATACAACTAAAGGGACAAATAGGTACAAATACAAATTATAACCTCAATATGCAATGTTTGTTAGTAAATGTATCCTTCATTCAAAAAAGTCAAAAAGAAATCTCAGATTAAATTGAGCCTTGTATCACATGGCTTTATCAGCCATCTACAGAACTCTGTATCCAACAGTGATGAAACAGACATCGCCTCAGCAACTGATGAGGGTTTTTCAAAACAGGTCGCAATTTCTGTTATAGAACAAATATTAATTAAAATATTAATTAAACATTAAGAAAATATTAATTAAAAATTAAGTTAATTTAAAGATTTTAACTCATTTCTAGTATCATTTCACGTGACAAGAGACTATAATTATAAATCAATAAGGAGAAACTAGAGGGCATACATGAATATATCAACACCACAGAATACTCTTGACAGTGATCACTGGAATATTGACAATATCAGAAGGGTAATTTTATGATTTCTAGTGCAATAAAAACACATCAGAATTTCTATGTGCTATCATGCATGCAATTCTAAAAGCTATGAATCCCTACACTACATAAACAGATAGCTATCAAATAAAAGACCTTATGCTGTACCTCAATATATTAACAAAATAAGAGAAGAAAAATAGAAAAATTAATGAAAGGAAATAAATAATAAATATAGCTGGAAGTGATGATGAGGACAAAAATAACAGTAAAAAGTACAATGAAACCAAAGTTGATTCTTCTAAAAGATAAATTGATTAGTTCTTACCTAAACCCAAAGAGAGTTAAAACCCAAATTAAAAAAGTAGAGGCGGCTATAACAGCAGGTACTAAAAACCCATGGGATGCTTAGAGAATAATTTGAAAACTTTCATTCCATTAAATTAGAAAATCCAGAGAAAACAAATGAATTTCTGGATATTAATACTCTACCAAAAGTGAGCTACAAGGTTATTTAAAAAAATAAACAGATCAGCAATGAAAAATAGAATTGAAGAAATAATTAAAGGGGCCCAAAAAAATAAAGAGCTGAGACTGGGAAGAACTCATTTCTGAATTGGACAAAACTTCAAAATGAAATATTTTTGTGTAAAACTTACAAGGAAGGAATCCTTTTTTTAGGTCATTCTATGGGTCTAGAATAACTCTGATACCAAAACTAGATGAGGATAAAGTATCTAAAAGTCTTCAAAGTAATTCACCCAAATGACATAAAAAGAAAGTCCTTACTGACATACTTCCATGTCAGAATCAATAACACATTAAACAAATCATGTACCAAGATCAAATTGATTTTGTACTAAGAATACAGGGACGGCTTCACGTTTGAGACCTAAAAACTGTAAAATAGCATATAAATAGAATCAAGAGTTAAAAACCACACAGTCTTCTCAGTGGATGCAACAACTAGTCCATTTTCAAGACACCAGTTACAAATGGTCAAGGAACACATGCAAAAGTGCTCAACACAATTGTCTATCGAGAAAATGCAGGTTAACACTGTTGAAATTCCATCTCACCAATCAAAATGACAATCATCAGGAAAACAGATGTTGGCAGGGCTAAGGGAATAAAGGAACCTATATGTACAGCTGCTGTGAGGGTAAATGAGTATGACTATTAAGTTCAGAGTTTCTACAAAACCCCAAAATGAAACCAGTGTACAGGCCAGGGGTACCACATCCGTGTACATGTTCATGGCATCAACGCTGACATTTGATAGACACATCTCCATCACCATGCTGACCTCAGCAGTGCTCAACACAGCCGGCTGTGGAGCCGACTTCAGTGCCCAGCAGTGGAGGAGTGGGAAAAGAAGAGTGGAAATATGTGCACACGGGACTTTTACTCCGATATTTAGAAAACAATCGTCTTGTCTATAAAGAAATGGGTGGATTTAGAAATTGTCAACTAACAGGAAATGATAAGACTGGGAGAAAAAAAAGCTTTGCATGTTGTCCCTCATTTGTGGCATCTAAGGAAAGGACGAAAATGAAAACAGAGAGGATCTAGCAAGAAGGAAAAGAGTCAGGAGGAAACATAGGGCTGGGTAGTACGGTGGATGAATGTGATCAGGGTACATTATATTAATATATGAAAATGTTTCAGTCAGCCCATCACTTTGCAAATTTATTATGCACTAAAATTCCTATCTGTAAACATCCTTTCATATGTATTAGGTGCTCAATAAATGGGTTTTTTTGTCTCAAAATATAATATTCTTGCCTTCTCTCTCTTCATTGGTATAAATATTTGCCTCAGTTTTGAAAATTTGGGATGTAAGACTATTCATTTCATGAACCTCCCTTCCAGTTTTACTAAGATGTAAAAAATATTCCATCACTGAAAATATGCTGATTCTCAGAAGAGAGACTCTGCCTAGCAGGCAATCTACAGCACAGTTTTTGTTGTTTCTTCAGGTCTACCACAAGAAAGAAAATTCCTGTATTTTTTTCCCTTGCATGGAAGAACTATACGCAGAAGCACAGCATGTGGCCTACAGAGTTTATACCGTGAGCAGGAGCTATGTCTACCTTGAGACAGAGCCTGGCATCTTGCCCTGCAGCCAGATTCACACAGTTCAGGCACATTTTATTCTGAAGGGGCCGGTCTTGTTGTTGCTGAGAGAGCTCAATTTTTACTACCTGGTGAGTTTTCACTCCAAGCTCAGAAATACAAAGAATTCTCTTATCTCCTGACCATGTCCCCTGACACTCTGGGTTCTGGGCTGGGTATTTCTTCCTGGGTATCAAACAGTAGATTCATCAGTTACAAGAGAGCCTGGTAAAATATAGATGTAAGCTTGGAAAATGCTTTTTGTTTTAGGTCATGTCCCAGGGCAAAATCGTCCATACAGGAAGCCACACTCACCACATGGAACCAAGCAAATGTAAGTGTTTTTCATCCAGTACCATGTCTCCATCTGAGTTCCCCACATCCTCACCAGTGGGATCTCAGCACTGAGTATCTAAAGCTGCCATGGGGCTTGTATGTCTCCATAACTCTCTCCACAGTAGGAACTCAAGGTTCTGCCGTCTAATGAAGGTTATCACTCACACCATGGCCTTCAGGAAGAAGTCTCAGATTCCCAAACTGAGTGTCATTCAACATGGTAAAATATCTATTCTCAAGATGTAACACCTGAAAACACACAGTACTCCAAGATACACCCCAAGTGAGGAATTTATGCATTCACATGCAGAATATCCACAACAAAGCAAAATGTGCTATCTGGTGTCTGTCCAAAAATATATGGAGAATGCCAGCCTGGTCCTTAAACCATTGTAGCCACACCCATTTTCAAGTAACTGACTCTTCTGATTATTTTAAAATACAAGTGTGGTGCTGGTGGGTACGTATGTGCGTGTCAGTACAGCTGCTGTCAGGGTCAGAGGCATTAGATGCCCTGGATATCTCAGAGCTGGAATTTCAGAGCGTTTTGAGCAGCCTGGTGTGGGTACTGGGAATAGAACTTGGGTCCTCCAGAAGAGCATCAAGTGGTCTTAACTTCTGAGCTATCTCTCCAATCCCTTTATTTTTATTTATTCTTAGAAAATTACATATATGCATGCAATGACTTTTAATCATATATACTGTCAACTCCCTCCCACTCCTCCCTGAGTACCTCCACCAGGCTCCTTCTCTATTTTATGTCTTTTTTTTTTTTAACTTACTGAGTTCAGTTAGCTCTACCTGAATGTGCATGCAGTATTGGGCCACAGAAACTTAGAAATCTACCAGGCCCACATCCCTGAAAGAAATCTGACTCTTCCTACCTTCAGCAGCCATCAGCTGTCAATGGCGCCTCAGCTAAAAATGGATCTTCATGAACCCCTTCCCATCCATGCTTGAATGTTGACCAGCTTGATGTTGAAGGTCTAGGAGAGGGAATCATAGCTGCGGTGACTTTATGAGTGAAATCACCCTGTCATATCCTGATGGTATCTGTTCAATTCTACCATGAATTGAACAACTGTGACTCTCCTGATCAGGCCTCTTCCACCTGCTCCTATTTAAATCCCAAGTAACCACTGAATCCTGGCATTTTTGGTGCACACTTTCTTGACGTACTTTCCTTCCTGAGTAGCACTTACCACATGCAAACATATTTTCTATAATGTACCTATGTATTATCCATTTCTCCTCCTGCATTATCATTTAGCACACAGATTTGCATATGTAGTTTCACAAATATTTTCCAAGTAATCTCTAGAAGTGGCAGGTACTTAGCAGATGTTCAACAAATTTACTTAAAAAAGGGCTTTCTTGTTATTGACCAATTATAAAAACTATTTAGGTATTTCATAAAATATCCAGTGAGTTCTAGTTATTTCTTCTGCAAACACTAGATGGGACTCACAGTACCTAACTTGAGAGAGTATCAGTCTCCTCACATTCACCAAAGACAGTAAAAGAGACTTTAAATATTGTATAATTTTCTCTCAAGAGGCATAAATACTTCTCATTGAGAAAAAGAGTTTAACATATTGCCAAATGTGGTTTGCTCCTCTGAATAATCATTAATTATCAGCATCCTGAGCACCAGGCTGTCATCTCTATTATTCTTCCTCTTATCTGACTAATAAGTGAAACATCAATTGAGGCGGTTTCATCCCTTTTTATAACAAGAATATCTAACTGCTCCTTTTTGGATGCAGAGCTGTGGAAAAGACAAGAGGTTAGGATATTATTAGCTATAAATAAGCAATATAACTTTTTACAATAAACATCATACTGGAAGCTATCTTAAGTGAGCTTCCTGTGCCCTCCTGAGATATTAGCATGCCAACAACTGACCACAGAGCAGCAGAGATATCTTCCACAAGCAGACAGTCCTCTGAATCTCTGTTTCTAATCATTTGGGTTTTCCTGTCATGATTCTGACCCATCACCATCTCTTCCCAGTCACTCCAGCTCCAGTGAAAGGCCACTTCACCTTGGAGATCCCCGTGGAGTTCAACATGGCCCCTGTGGCTAAAATGCTCATCTATGCCATCTTGCCTGATGGAGAAGTGATTGCAGATTCTACCAACTTTAAAATTGAAAAGTGTCTTCTCAACAAAGTGAGGAGTTTCTTTTATGAAATTTCTATTCAAAATGGTGGAAATTGTATTAAGGACACAGATTTCAGATGTGTGCCCCAGTGGCAAAGATGGGGCAGCACCACAGAACCAGATTTCAATTCACCAATCTCCAAACTGGTTGGAGGTTGAAGAGAAATGAAGCAAGGAAGTGGGGAGCAAGAAAAGGAACTGAATCCTTAATGACTTAGTAATTCAAAGTCTTTGGACTTAAACTTTGTATTGTATTTATCTACATGTGCATATGGACACACACAGCTATTTTTCGAGTCTGTTTGCTCCTTCCACATGTGTCCAGAAGATCAAGCTCAGGTCACCAAGCTTGGCAACAGCTGCCTTTACCCACTGAGCCATCTTAATGTCACAGTTCAAGAACAGTAACCCATCCCCTTTCAATACAGCCCAGCCCACAGCTATTTGCTTCACTCCCCTGCATGTGTTGAGAGATGAATGACAGATGATAGATAGCGAGACAGAGAGGAAGATGGAGGGATGAGATGGAGGGAGAAATACAGACACACCTCCAATTAGAATACTGATTTTCCACCCCAGGCGTTAGGCTTATCATGGAAAGGCCCTTAAAGTTGGGCAACTTCCGGGCTGCAGAGATGGCTCAGTGGGTGAGGGCACCTGCTGTGCTGACCTCAGCTACCAGCACTCATGTGACAGTGAGGAACAACTGGAGGCTCCTACAACCCCAGTGTGTGGAGGTCACAGGCAGGAGAATCTCTGGGATTTGGGGCTGCCAGATTACCTCCGGGAGCACGAGAGAGAGACTCAAGAGAATAAGGACAGTGAGCAGGACACCCACACCCTCACCGGCCTCTGCTGGGTGCATGGGTGCAAGCACCTGCACACATTGGGCATTCCACACTCACACACATGTGTATTCCACACTCACATACATGTGCACACATGCCACACTCACATACATGTGCATTCCACACTCACATACATGTGCATTC
>NW_026588368.1:6427812-6436035 GCF_907164565.1 Psammomys obesus | reverse complement strand
ATTCCACACTCACATACATGTGCATTCCACACTCACATACATGTGCACACATACCAAACATGAGCTATTTGCACGACTCTTAGGAAGCCGAAATGGTCACTAGTTGCCTCAGACTTGGACTGACACATCTCCTGTTTTCCTGCATCAATCCCAGGGGAGAAAGGGGAAGCAAAGAGCCTCAGTTCAGCTTCCCATAGTGCTCACAGTCCGGAAACACAGATGTGTGTGCAGAGTTGCACAGCGGTTCCACGTGGCAGGCTTCAGGGCTGCAGGAGCTGGAAGACCCGCTAAGCTTGATTTCCCTTCCCGCAGGTGGACCTGAGCTTCAGCCCAGCCCGAAGTCTCCCTGCCTCACAGGCCCATCTGCGTGTCACAGCTTCTCCTCAGTCCCTCTGTGGCCTGAGAGCAGTGGACCAAAGCGTGTTGCTCCTGAGGCCTGAAGCTGAGCTCTCCTCTTCCTGGGTGAGTCCCCATCAGCCTCTGCCCAAGGGAGGCCAACAAGAGGCTCTGAGCAGGAGGAGGCCCTGGTGCTGATAAAGCAGCCATCCATCACCAGGGCTCTTTATGTAAATACACTGCGATTGATGCTAAGGGAGTCTCTAGGGAGCCCTTCATTGTACAACCAGAGGAACATGTCAGAAAACATGAGCCAGAAAACTCCAGACAAACCAGGAAGTGATGCAGTCAGTGAGTTGCAAAGCTTGTGTGAGACCCAGGCCCTCTGTGTCATGATTGCATCCTCCTACCCTAGGAGTGGCTTGTGCCCTTCACAAGCTCATGATGAGTTGATGCTGCCTGTGGGAGCTGAACGAAAGTGTGTACACATGGAATCTTGCACATCTCAAGAGTCCCCCAAATAAGAAAAAGACATGATGACTTAAAATTTTAAATTTTGTATTACAAGGTTCTAAACTTGCTTTGAAAATTCTCAGAAGTAGAACTGAAACCCTAAACTCTGTCTAGGAGTCTTGCAGTTAATGCTAGTAAAGCTCTTCTTTATATTGAAGTAAGAATAGGATTTATTAGGAATAGTTACATGATCACTGTAATAGCTTAAAATTTTGATTGACTCTGCCTAATAGAACGTTTTCAAATGTAAATGACATACGTGAATTTAAAAACAGAAATCTCTCATCCAGGTAATGCTGGGAACTTACCAGTTTTAAACTAACGCATGAGTTAAACCTGAATTTTATTTTATTTACATTGAGATTTCATTATGCAATTCAGAAAATGCTTGAGAAAGTATATTGCTAAAATGTTTTGTTTTGTTTTGTTTTTTTTAATTTTTACTCTCTCCAAATCTGTTAAGTAAGAGATTTCTTGAGCAAATTGTTTTGGCTGACAAATATGGCAGTTAGTTTAAAAATGTATCTATTGCCTGAAGTGTTATGACAAAAACAACAGGAATCATGTTCCCTCATTCCCAGCACTCTGCCCTATCCACACTTTGGGAGCCTGTCCTTTCGATGATTACAGCCATTTCTCTAGCATTCAAGTGATTTACAGTGAGCACGCTAATCATGTTCTTTTTGCATCTTTCAAGAAAGCGGCCACCTTGTCTCCTGTGTCTTACAGATCTACCGTCTGCCAGAGATGCAGCACAAGGACTTAATGCCAAGATCCCACCATCTGCCTGAAGAACGAGACTTTTGTGTGAATGTTGAAGATAAGCCTGGATTCACATACTCAGGAGCACATGTAAATGACAAGGAAGTTTATGACTCCATAGAGGTAAGCCATATGATCCAATAACATGTTGTGTGTGAAGTATTTAGGTTTAATGAAATGCTTTGTTGGTCAAGAATTTTAGTGTCAGGCTGGGATGTAAGCCAAGGCCAGGCCACCCACCTTGCATGTGGTAGGCTGTGGGTATCCCAGGCATTCCAAACACTGCACTTGGAAAGTGTTTTGTCTAAGCTATTTTTTTTCTTTTTTAAATGTTTTTTCAATAAAAAAATATTTTTTCATTTTTTATTAATTACAACTTATTCACATTGTATCCTCCCTGTAGCTCCTTCTCCCGTCCCCTACCAGTGCCACTCTCCCTCCCCCTTCTCCACCCATGCCCCTCTCCAAATCCACTGATAGGGAAGTTCTTCCTACCCTTCCATCTGACCCCAGCCTATCAGGTCTCATCAGGACTGGCTGCATTGTCTTCCTCTGTGTCCTGATAAGGCTGCTCCCCCCTCAGGAGGAGGTGATCAAAGAGCAGGACAATCAGTTCATATCAGAGAAAGTCCCTGTTCCCATGGAACCCACTTGGACACTGAACTGCCATGGGCTACATCTGTGCAGGGGTTCTAGGTTATCTCCATGAATGGTCCTTGGTTGGAATATCAGTCTCATAAAAGACCCTGTGCCTAGATTTTTTGGTTCTGTAGCTCTCCTTGTGGAGCTCCTGTCCTCTCCAGGTCTTACTATTTCCCACTTCTTTCATAAGATTCCCTGCACTCTGCTTAAAGGTTGGCCATAAGTCTCAACATATCTTTGATACCCTACAGGGTAGAGCCTTTCAGAGGCCCTCTGTGGTAGGTTCTTGTCCAGTAATTTGTTTTCTCCCTCTTCTGATAATTTTTTCTTTTTATTGAGGAAACTGGCACAGAGTGGGTGAGTGACTTACAATTATCATCATCTTATCACCATCATCATCATCATTATGGTTTTTTTTAGGGACAGGCTCTCACTATGTATCTGTCTCTAGCTGTCCTATAAGTTACTATGTAGATCAGAATGGTCTCTCAGAGAGCTTCTTGCTTCTTTGCCTCTGCCTCCTGTCTGCCTCCCAAACACTGGGGTTAAAAGCGTGGGCCATGACGCACTGCTGTGAGTGACTTTTTAAAGTAACAGTGTTGTATCAGAATGAAGGCCCACACATAGCCCTCACTATGAATTCAGTGTTCTTTGATGCACTCTCTAAAGAGCATGAAAAACACAATTTAAATGGGAATTCTATTTGAGCATGTAAGACTATATCTGATTTAGTTACTGTAATTTTTATACACACTGAGTCTTTTTTTTTTCAGAATTTTGAGATATTTTTCTACATTAATAATTTTCTTTCTAGGATGTGGGTTTACAGGCGTTCACCAACTTGGAGATCAAGCATCCTAAAAGATGTCTCAACTATGACCATTTTCTAATAGCAGGTAAAATAACAAATCAGCTTGTGTTTTCAGAACAAAATAAGTGTGAATTATTTCTCAAAGGTGGTAAAACATAATTATTGAGCACATATAGCATCCAGATAAGAGAGAAAGAACATAAACTTCCTTGAGAAAAATGTGCCCAGATATATGGTGATACTGTAAGGAAGTTGAGGCTAGAGGTCATTTCTTCAGTGTTTAAAAAAAAAAAAAGACAAAGTGCAGTAGTTGCAGTAACAGAGAATCCTTGTTTGAAGCCTGAAGAACTGTTGTAGGACTATCATGAGAGGTGAAGAGAATTCCCTAAGTGTTAAGGATGAAGAAGAGAAGGAGAAAGCAGGCATAGCAAATAAAGGTGAGGAGGATAGTAAAGAAGAAGGAAAAAAAGCACCTGAGTCAAAGGTACATTCTCACTCCAATCTTCAACCAGCTAACCATTTCAAGGCTTTCCCTCTTCCCTCATGGGAATCACTTCCAGGGTGGCCACAACATTTGTATTCCTACCATCAGCAAATGAAGGTTCCCCCAACCGCCTAACCTGCCCCAATATCCTTAACTCACCCCTCTCCCTCCACCCTCCTCCCTGCATCCCCTCCAGCACTTTTTGACAGGTTTTTTTTTTCTTTGCTATTCTGACTGGGATGAGATAAAATCTCAAACTTTTTTTAATTTGCATTTCCCTGTTTTCTTGCATGATGAACACTTTTAAAACATATTTCCTTTTTCATTTCTTTTGAAAACACCATTTAGATCCACATCCCATCTTTAGATTGGGATGTTTGTTTTCCTGACTCTTTGTTTTTTAGTTCTTTATATACTCTGGATATTTATCCTCACTCAGGTGTTTAGCTAGCAAAGGTTTTTCTCCCACTCTGTGACTTCTGCTTCACTCTCTTGATTGTTTCCTTAGTTGTGCAAAAGCATTTTAGTTTTGTAAGGTCCCATTGGTCACTTATTAGCCTTAATTTCTAAGGAAAAGGTTACCATTCAGAAAGTCTTTCCTGAACATGTATTTTGTAGGGTTCCTGCAGTTTAAGGTTTCTTGTTGAGATCCTTGATCCATTTGTAGTGGATTTTTGTGTAGGGTCACAGATATAGGTCTGCTTTCATTCTTTTATATGCGAGCATCCAGTTTTCCCAGCACCATTTGCTGAGATGCTGTGGGTCTGTGCGTTGGCATCTAAGCCAACTATCAGATGGCTGTAACTACATGAGGGTCAAATGCCAGATGGCTATAACTACATGAGTGTATGTTTGGGGCTTGTATTTTGCATAGCATTTGATGTGCCAGTTACAGGCTGGTTTTAGCACTATGCCTCTGTGATATAACTTAAAATCATGAATCCCTGTCTTCATTATTATTTATACTCTACATACTAAAATTTGTTTTAACTGATGTGTTAACATAAATAAACATGATTCCGACTGGACTCCATTAACTTACCTCATAGTGATTTGAAAAGAAACTGAAATATCTTCACAAGTTTCAAAAGCGATAGGATCTGAGGCACTGTGACTACTCTAGACAGTGAATAAATTGGGCAACTGCCCCTGTAGATGTTTACAGTAATGAGTGAAGAACCTAGACACTAGAAAACATCGAGGAAGTAACAGCAAAGAGAAAGACAGAGGCCAGGCTAGAGGTTGTGGCCATCACAGAGAAGGACAGGCAGAAACTAAACTCTCCATGTGTATATGTATTAAATTACTGAGAGAGTTTCGGTGCTGAGAAGTCAGTTGGGAAATAGTAAGGCAAAGCCCTAACCCGCTTTGCGTGAATACTTGTTCTTGGGAAAAGCAGAGGACAGACCCTCAGTTGCAGTTTTTAATCTCACATTTCTTGTCAAACTAATGCTATGATTCTTGGGTAATAAACTTCCTAGTTCTGATCCAAGAGTTTGTACTTATATCTCTTTCTGTTTTTATATGAATTAAAAACCTATTAAAATTGTGGGTTAATTCTGCAGATCCAGAGAAAGAAAAACCACTGCAAGAATATCTCTGCTGACAATGTAGACATCATTCAGCTTTTGTCCCGAGTGATTCTCACTGTAGCCACAGGAGCTGTTTCCTGGGAGGCAGTAGTAGAGTTCTTCATTCCTCCTAGAGGGAACATTGTCTTTGTAAACATTCCCTGACTATCCAACCCAACATAATATGGATCATGATTCCTTGCAAAACCAAGTATAGTTGGTGATGGTTTACCCAGGATTTTATGATCTCTGCTTTTGACAAAAATGTTATCTAATCTCCCCAAATCAAGAAGTTCAAGGCATAAATTCCAGTGTAACTGTAATAGTGCTTAGTAGTCAAGAAGAAGCTGAAAATTAGCCTACATTCACACTGCACATTGTATCCCGCTGTATTCAAGTGCTATGTTCATTTCTTCCACTGTACCTTCATAGTGTCTGCTAGAATGTTTGACAATATAAATTACACTGATGGAATTGCGTACCTAAGGGAAGGTACGTATCCATCAACTGAGGATCCACCACGTGAAGATACAAATACTGAGACCTTTCGAAACTATTTTCCTGAAACCTGGATCTGGGATTTAGTCACAGTAAAGTAAGCAATTTCTGTTTGTATCATTTGGGCTGGGTATGAACATTTTTCTTTGTTTTCTAGTATTTCTCTAATTAATTTCTATCATAAACGAAGAAAATGACTAATTTAAAAAACACAGCATATTAACCCATGAATCGTGAGATATACGTGTTTCCATCACTCCTAGAAAATGCACATGAAAATTATCCATGTACTTTTTGATGCTCAAAACCATTCAGGAACACAGTGTTGAGTAGGAAGTGAGGCAGTCCTTCATGGAGTAGGCTACTAGACTCATACATAGAGTAGACCATGGAAGCCATGAAGTTGTTGAACGGTATTTTGGAGATGAGAGTTCAGAGGCAACTTCAAATCCATGTTCAGATTTCCACTAACACACAGATTTTAAGGTGATGTGAGCCTATGATCTGAGTTTAAAATTCGAGAAAACAGCAAGACCTTTGATTTTCCATCTGGGGTCCTATTTGCACTGTACACTTCCTGTCACCCCTTTGAAGGACTCGAGGGATGGTATTTCGTCAGGACCATCTGAGAAATAACTAATACATGTGCTCCCTTTCTGTGCTTCACATTCTCACTCTCCCAGCTCCTCAGGAGTAGCTGAAATGGAAGTGACAGTCCCTGACACCATCACTGAGTGGAAGGCCGGGGCCTTCTGCCTGTCCAATGACACTGGACTTGGGCTCTCTCCTGTGGTTTCTCTCCAAGCCTTCCAGCCCTTCTTCGTGGAGCTCACGATGCCCTACTCTGTGATCCGTGGAGAAGCCTTCACGCTCAAGGCCACTGTGCTGAACTATCTTCCCACCTGCATCCGGGTGAACACCTTTCTGAATTAAGCATGTCTAGAGGGGAAGGAGCAATTGATGCATGTAAACTGTAACGAGGAAGTACATGAAAAGCAGGAAGGGACTGTATTGGACCCAATAGCCCTGGTTCCAAATCCCTTAATCTCCATACTCAAGCTAAACACATACAGCAGACTTTATCAATATGGACTCTACATAAGATGTATTGGGTGATTTTTTCCAGTGTTTGCCCAGTACATACTGTACTGACAGAGACAGGGCATTCCATGTGGCCTCTGAATACAGTCAAAAGACACAGTTCACATAGATCTACAGGGCTCTTGCAGGATAGATTTTGCTTTTGTTATAAGTAGGTGTAGAGGTGTAGACTTCAGTAGTTAAAAACCTAGTACAGTGAATATTTCTGTCATCAAAATGAAACAGAGATAAATATAGAAATATATAATTGTCTCCATAATTGTTTGGGTAGATAATACATAGATGACAGCTAAATAACATTCTAGGCATGTATGTGCATATGAAATCCATGCAAGCCTTCTGTGTCAGCATATATGACACTTTAGGCACATGTTTTCCATCAGCCCCTCCTGCTCTTTCTAACACAAATCCCCTTACACTCTTTTGCCTGCCTCCTCCATGCATGCTGTCCTTGCAGAGTAACATCTTCACTATTTCTTTCCCCTGTGGGACCACAGCTGGCTGTGCAGCTGGCAGCCTCTCCGGATTTCACAGCTGTCCCGGTAGAGAAAGCCCAAGATTCTTACTGCCTCTGTGCCAACGGGAGGCACACCACGTCCTGGTTGGTGACTCCCAAGTTTCTAGGTGAGTGAAAAGTTTGCAAGGGGACTCTACCCAGAAAGGGTGGGTGTAGGCAGGTTTCCTAGATTGCATCCTTCTCATTGGGTCCACAAGAGGAAGTGCTCAGTCACTGGTGCTTGTGGCCCATGCTTAAACCCTTTATCAAGACAGGAAAAGCTCTTGAGCTGCTCAGAGACTGAGAATTCCTTGCAGATATTGGGACTTTGGTGAATACCGAGTTCCTGGCACATCTGAGCTCAGCTCTATGGACCATGTGTTTCAGGGAATGTGAATTTCTCTGTGACTGCAGAGGCACTGCAGTCCCCAGAGCCCTGTGGTTCTGAGGTGGCCACAGTCCCTGACACCGGGAGAAAGGACACAGTTGTCAAAGTCCTCATTGTTGAGGTGAGTAACCTCCTCGACTGGCAGTGTGCTGAGTCCAGAAAATGAAGCAATGTTGACGATGTCTAGGTGAAAAATAAAAGATGATAACATGTGACCTAGAGATGTTTCATGGCACGTGGCAAGCATATGCTTTTCCATCAGTGTGTGTTCTTTTTGTTTGTATTCCCTTCCTAGTCTCTGAACTGAAGCTTGGGGGATAGTCTATGCCAGTTTATCTTCTTAGAGCTCTACTTCCTTCTTTCAATCTTATTATGCACCCTCTCTTTTCACTGTTATCTTTTCTATTACTTTATTTTTGATCTGGCATGGCCAAATTTTCCCATTTATGCCATTCCTGAAAGGTGGAAAGTTAAATCATCTAATTCCAGCTCATGACCTCATGTGTAAAGAAACTGTCACTCAAAAAAAAAAAGTCTCCAGCATTTTTGTCCTTTCACACTCAGTATTTTCTCGTGTCTGAACTTTGTGTCTTTCCATCCAAGCCTGAAGGAATTCAGGAG
>NW_026588368.1:6226856-6402812 GCF_907164565.1 Psammomys obesus | reverse complement strand
CTGTAACTTTGCTTCTAGGCTTCAAGAGTCTCCAGTATGCACCAAAAGTCATCTCTGTTCTTCCTGCATGATAAAGGGCCCTGGAACTTGTCATGGACTTGCCAATCACATAATGCAAGTTCTATTGCTGTGATTTAAAAGAACAAGCCAGACAAGAGCAGCTTAAGGGAAACATGGTCTCTGCTTGTTCATAGTTCAAGGGTGTAGTCCATCATGGTTGGGAAATCAAGGCAGCAGGAGGTCGAAGCAGCTGGTCACATGGTATCCACAATGAGGAACCAGAGAGTGACTGTGTACATGCCTGTTCAACATGAGGAAGCAATGTGTGCTCTATGTGCATTTGTGGACAGGCATGAGATAAAATGTGTTGTGCGATCACACTTGTTACAGGTATTAATCTCTGTATTCGATTAATCTCTGTATGAGGTTAAGCTGAGCAGTCAGTGAGGAACTATGACCAACAGGCATGAACTTAAAACATAGCCACAGACAAAAATGTGAGGAGAACATGAAAGGACAGGGCTGCTACACCCTCTCCAGCATTGTCTGTGTAGCACATCAATAGTTTGTGCTACTAGACCGGAGATATGTTTTCTTTGGATATAAGCTCCCTGGAGGTCACTGGCAAGAACCCTAATATGGCCACGTAAGCCAAAAAGACATATTCTGAGAGTCCCACGCTTCCTCGGTTGCAGGGTTGGATTGATGAGCTTTTTTTTTTTTTTTCTGTTTCTCTATGATTCTTGGAACAGCACAGTTAACTATTCAAGAAAATACATTCTGATAGATTACTAAAAGCTTTAGCAAATAAGAGTGGAAGGAAAATAAAATTTTAGGAGAGGTAACAAATCAGATTCAGCATCAGGAATTGCTTGTGGGAAAACCGAACACTGTAGGTAATAAAGGGGCAAGAGTTTTAGGGCTTTCTAAAGAAAATATTTAATCAGGATCTGTTAGGATAAATGCTCTGGATATTCCCATTGCAGTAAAACTACTACAAAACCATTACCAAAAACAGGCGTTTATGATGAGGCAGAAAGAAGATAGGCAAACATAGGAGGTCAAAAGGTTTTATATTATACTATGACTTTTATGGACAGATTAGCTCGAGCATGTCCCCCTTGGTGCCTTATCTCTAAAGAAAGATTGTAAATCCTTAGCAAGACATACAGGAGGAATTCCCCTCAATGCTTAACTCTAGGGGGGTTGTAAATCTTTAGCCGACTTGGTTCAGAGGGCAATGACAGCCCCTGGCCTTACACTCACTAATTAGTAGCAGTAAACTGTGTAAACACCACTAGTTTAAGGTTTTGTATTTGCTTTGATTAAAAGCTTTTAGGCCAAGATTTTTTGTAGACACTGCTTCTACCAGGTTACCCTTTCAGTTAAATGTAAACTTTGTATTGTTGGTAAAAGTCTGAATGTTCTGGGAAGTATGTCAACTTCAAGGTGCTTCTTTATGTAATCACTATATAAGTGTTGGCTTGACTTCAGTAAATTGCAGCAGCAGATCCAAACCAACACTACTTGGTGTGGTCTCTGACTGTCAATCCGCCTACCTGTGTCTAACCTGATATCCGAACTTCTGATTCCCCACAGTTGGGGGACGAGACTGGGCTGGTCCTAGGCACTGGGAAACTTCAGATTTCATTGTTTTAAATCAGAGAAAACCCACATTTCACTTTAATGTATAGGCTTTCCAACTATAGAGTCAGGCCCACCCAAACCATCTCTCTTCGGGCTATTTTTCAGGGAAATAATCAGGAACTTTTCTTTGTAAGTTATCTTCACAGAACCACCTACATTTGTGTTTAATGACTTGGCTCCTGAGATTTGTGGAGGCTACATAGAGCACAGGGTTTTCCCCCAGGAGGATGTGGGGAGACACACTTGAAAGGATGTTTCCTTCTACATTTGAGCTGAGCCACAGTGGCATGCCAAGACCTATTTCATGTGGAGCATGCAGCTTTGACCAAATGCTGTTTTCTCCCCTTTTGGTTTGATTTTATTTTTTTACATTAAATTGTGAAATCAGACCATGGCATGTATATGGAGGTCATAGGAAGGCTGGCAGGAGTCATTTTATTTTCCATGTGATAAGGTGGTCCCTGCAAGTGTTATGGCAGGCAGGGAAATGAACTAAGAAGAGGTTGGAATGAAAACTTGGTTGAGCTGCTGAAGCCTGCTTGGAAACATAGCTGCAGCCATTTTTTTTAAAATCAGTATCTTCAGCTTCCATTTTGTTTATAAGGTAAAATGAAGTTCAAAAACTTTTATTTAAACTTCTAACCTTTTTTCCTAGAAATAGTTATTCATAGTTGACAGTAACAAGCCCTGCCAAAGAGCCAAGTTAACATATATCAACAGACCCTGCCACAGGTCCAGCTGAAAGGTCATTTTACTATGATTCGATAGTGTCCTAACTCATACTTTGTTATCTATATACTTGGCTACACTCTTGTTATCTGGCTGCACTCTTGGTATCCACAGACATGGTTGTACTTGGTTGCATTTGAGTTGCACTTTGGAGGACCCTCACCTAGGTTTGCTGATAATACTTTGTCTAGTCAGCCAAAAATGTAATATTGCTTTGAATAGGCAGCCAAAATGTGTTACTGCCTTCCCCATGCCTTTTATCGGGTTGGTCAATAAAAGACTGCCCTGAAAGAAGGTAGATATCACAGTTAGGTTCCCTAGTCCTTACTGTGGCCCTGACCTATCAGCTTGGAAAAGGTGTTCTAATAAATCATCAATATCTAGCCGAGATCCGTGTCTGAGTGGTTTGTCTGGCACTACTTGGGCTGGAACACAGCTTGACTTCATCAGGGTGGATCAAACTTCAGGAGCCTGATGCCAGGTGGTTTACAGCCAGCATATTTAAACACAGTACAACTTGGGGACAAGTTTCCAGGCAACAATCATTCACCATTCTGGCTTTTCAAACAATAATCATTCCATTTCCGAGGGCCCAATAAAGCTTAAGGTGTGACTGCATAGAAACTTCTTTGCAAAGTACATGTAGCCATGAAGATGGGGTTTGTGGCTGAAAGGCCTGGAATCTGATGTGGTCTCTCGCTGACATAACAGAGAGGTCAGCAGCCTGTCCTGTACATGTGACATCTCCCCTAACATGGGTTCTCTTAAACAAGTAGCAGCACCATTCAAGGCTACCTTCCATTAGGTCCCACCTCCCGAAAGTTCCATCAGCTTTCATTCGCATCACAGGCCAGTGGCCAAACCTTGAGCATGTGGAATCACGGAATTTGAGAGGCATTTCAGGTACAAACTGTAACATCTACCACTGTGTTGTACATGCCAGAGTTAATCGAAATGAAGACTGTTTGAAAGCTATATGAAAACCTACAATCTTGCAACCCAAATTAAAAAAATATTTATCATAAGGGGAAATAATGGAACATGTGATAGGATTGGTGGGAGGTTGGGGGAATACTGGCAGTTAATGCCTCCTGAGACCTGGAGCTAATTTTACAATTTTTATTGCCTTTCTTAACTCTCTTTATGTTATCTTTTTATATACCCCATGTGTTCCTCTTTTCTATTTATGTTTCTCTTCTATATTTCCCCTTTTATCATTCCAATAATAATCATTAATCTTTTGTCTTTCCAAGCATGCGCATGACAACTGTCTTAATTCACTTCACATATTATCTGTGTTCGTATACTCTCTAATATGACTAGAGTTTAAATGGTGACTGTTATTTGACTCTCAATCTGTGTTCATAGTGAGTGACACTTTAATAGTGATTGATTTTTGTATATAGTTTTTTTTTTTTACTAATAAAATTTGTCCTTTCACAGTTTTACATGTGCACACTCTGTATTTTGGTCCCTCTCTCAGTTCCTTTCCGCCCCAAATGGTCCCTCTCCCTATAAACCTCTTCCCTTTATTATTAGGTCCCCCCCCATTCTGTCTCACAGAGTTTAATCAGAACTGCTTGTGTGGTTCTGGGTTTAGAAGTAATTATCAAAACCTGACGTACAGGTCTAGACACCATGCTTCCCTCTTCTCCCAGAATTTGTTGATTGCCCGTAGAGCAGCAGCATGGCGCATGGTTGCCTTTCATAGTGCCAGAAGGTGCTATGTGGGGCTCTGCAGGAGGAAGTGATCAATGGTCTTACCCAGTTGTGGACCATGCATCCTATTATATTGACCTTCCAGGTGTGATGTAACCACTGGTGCAATTATGGCATGAGTATAATGGGGGTTAACAACTACTTCCTGGCTGCAATTAGGAACTGCTACACAGGCAGGAACTTATGTTTGGTGCTACAAACTAGTCAAAAGTATGTAGCTGGCAAGATCATGGGCCCTAGAGGAGAACCTACTACAGTTTTTATTTTTGTTTTGTTTTGTTTTGTTTTTGATGGACATGTTGTCAAACTATCTTCTAAATATTAATGTTTATACTCATATATTGTTGCTGCTGTAAATTGTTGCTGGAGAAGCAGCTTCTTCTTCTTCTTCTTCTTTCTTCTTCTTCTTCTTTCTCTTTTTCTTCTCCTCCCAAAGTAATCAGTGGTGATTGCAAGATACTCATAACTGGGCAATGTGTATAGAGTAAGTGACTAATGAGTGCTTAGCCCTGAAGTTGGTCACTAATAGTTCCTACCTTCGAGGCTTGAGAAACATCCTGGAAGAGGGTAGTAAAAGGGAAAAGAAAATATAAGAGCTAGGTTTTGAAGAGAAGCACTGAGAAATACTGTCTTCTGGACATGGCATGTCCACTGCACTCATGAACTCCCAGAGATTGTGGTTACCTACACAAGAACTTCAAAAGTTCAAGCTAGGTAACATTCCAGCATGGGTGGGAGAGGATTATGAGGCTCTCCTCTAAATGAGTAGTTGATAGCTGCTAGGAATGAGGAGTCATTCTTCGTTGGGAATGCAACCACTGCTCAGGTAGAAATCTGATGTAGACCGCCTCTGTTCATGTAGATGATTCCATATCTAAGTGCACATAGCCATTAATTGGACTCAGTGAGCCATAAAAATTAAGAGAACTTGAAGGTTGGGTGAAGATGGAAAGAAGAGTGAGAAAGGGGAGTTTTAAGTGGATGGGATCAGAAACATTCTATACATGTATGAAATTGTCAAAGGATAAACATATTAATAAAAGTAAGAATATGCTTATTGAACCTATTTATTCAATGTTGAATATAGTTATTAACAATATAATTATTTACAGTTTCCCATTCTGCAGTGTTGTTACTCTTTTGGCCAGAAGTTCAAAGCCTTATCTATGCCCTAAGTCCCCAGAGTGAGCAGCACAGGGAATGAGGAGGGGCCTTTAACTCTAGAAATGTAGTGCTATCACGGAGCAGGGACTTCTTCAAAACGGTTTCCTGCAGCTGTGTGGTTGAAGACAGAGAAGGGAGAATTTTCCCAGCATCTGTGTGTTACGTGAGCCCCAGAATGCCTGTTTATATGTAGATCAGTCCACTGATGACCCCAGTGTTCATGGCATGTTCCCCTTTTGGTCTCTGCCCCATTCTGACTCATTGCTTTCATGCCCTGAGACTGGCTGCAAGCTATTTTCTTTTTTGCTCACTCATCCTCCCTCCCTCTTTCTCTTCCTCCAAGTTCTTGCCATAAGACACGGCTGGCCCGAGGCTGGTGGTCTCCCTTCAATAACAGATTGAAAATAAGGATGACAATATAGTATATAATTGAGGAGTGCAATTAAGAGGCAGAAATACTGAAAGTAGTAAAATCTAAATTTTAGATATGTATAACTGAAAAGTCAAATAAAAAAATCCTCTTATTAAGCCTCATAAAATAAATTAAATGGAAGACAGAATTTCAGGACAAATCATGGGCATAGAAGAAAGAGAAGACCCCCTCCTCCTCTGACCTGTCCTGCAGGTCAGTCGAATGAGACCCTAAGAGAGGGGGTGAGAATGGGGTGGGACAAGAGACGCAAGAAATGGAGACAAGAGAGTATTCTGATCAAGTCTCGTTTATTGCTTATAAGGGGTAAGAATGGGCAATTCGGGGGGAAGGAACTAGTTTCAGTGAAAATCACAAAGGAGGACATTCTCAAGGAAGTTCTCAAAGCAAGAGGAGAATTCTCATGCTATACCTGCCAAATCTAAATGGTTGAGCAAACCTCTAACAAACAAAGAACACCTGCGGTCCAGGGGTGAAAAATCACTGTGCCATGCTTGGCACAATGTGCCTCATGGATTCCAAGCAGGCAAGAGTCAAGCAGCCATTTTACGGCTCCACACATTCCTCTGTGTGCTATTTGTCTGAGTCTGGCTTTGAGAAACATAGACAGCTTTGTTTACTGAATCATTTTTTTTTCATTCAGTTTTATAGGCTATCAAATAATCCTGTGCTTTCAAGAGAAGAGGCAAACAGTTTCAGGAACGAACCTTCTTAGACTAAGTGTGTCAGCAAATGAGCTGCCGTAAGCATTCTCTGAGAACATTTTCAATTCTGGGTCCCACACAGACAAGCAGAAAAGAGACTAGAGCTGTGAGGTGCTTACAGGATGATCTATCGCAAAACATGATTGCCTTTTTTATATTCACGCAGAAAAAAGAGACTAAGGATTGATCAAATTTCAAAAGCCTTTATGGTGTCAGTTTATACTACCTCGATTTACCTTCTGCCAAAGTAAATACTTCTTTTTCTTCGTGGCAAATTAAGGCTAAGGTGGCCAGGATGGCCTTCCGAGTGCCTTGCCTCTGAATTCTTCTGCCTTAATTTCTGCTCTTTCCCTATGAATCTCTGGGAGTGTCCCTATATCCTTGTACATAATGACTGATGTAAATTCTGAGTACAAGAAGAATAAAGTGAGGACGGGAAAGAGTGGGATATAAGAGACTGTGTATTATGAGAGTTCTAGGTTCTGTGTCTAACACGGCCTTGACTTTGTTTCCATCCTTTTGTCCTGACTCGAAGATCCTGGAGATGCCGGTGCTCCAGCATCTCCTTTTTGGGCTTTAGTCATGTAGTCTTCATTCTGAGAATACTTGCATCTACATGTATCAAAACTTTAGACTGCAGTCCGCTCTGGGATCTGAGAGTCAAGGTTGGTCGATGGGTCCCTCTTACTATTCCTTGGAAGATTTTATCCTTTCCAGGAACACAGAAACCCAGAAAATAGCAGTAAAGCTATTTTCCAATAAAACATATCCAACTTTACATTTCTGCTCAAGCCAGTCCTTTATTAGCTTATAAAAATACACTATTTGCCTCTTCCTTAAGGCATCCCTATAACCAAACATGCTTTGCTTTTCCTAGCTATGATCCAATACCTTTTGATTCATCCTCATTCCACAAAGCCTGTTTAAATCAATACCGCTGTATCATTTTTTTGGTATTCTGAATTCCTTCCATCCCTGATTTTTATCAGTTTTCATTGAGCGTTACATACAGAAGCATGAAAATGGAAAAAAAAAATGATGACTGGATTAATGAAAGAATGGTGACTGGTGATTTGATAAAAAATCATTTATTTATCAAATCTCTGGAAGTACAAAAACATTGTTTCTCTTATGAAGTTGTAAGAACAGAGCTCTAGTAAAACATTTTTTATTCACAATGTCCTCAGGCATTTCCATAACCTGCGGTAGCAGAAAGAAAAGGAAATGAAGACAGGCGTGGGTTTCCAGGAACAAATGATATCCTTGCCTCTAGGTCTGAACAGCATGGTGTCCAACGAGTACAGGAGGAAAGGAGACCCACTACAGGTGATTACCCAACATGCAGTGCAGCAAACAAGCTGAGGGTCGGAGAGGCATCGCACTTCTCCCACGCACACATTTTTTTTTTTATAGTAAGATGCAATATAAGCAAAATGACTACTAAGAGGAATATTTACCTAGAACGTTATGGAGGAAGAAATTTGGGAGGCAAGCCAGAGGAACTGTGGTTATCCTTTAAAGGAACGTGAGCTACGTACCTGTGCTGCAGGGAGCACTGTACTCAGCGACTGCAAACTCATCTAAGTAAAAGAGGAAACAGAAACAAACGGCGTCACTTGATGTCACTACGGGCATCTGGGATTGCGTTAGTAATGCCCGTGACATTCCCCTGATGCACTGCTGACCGCTTTGGGTATCCTTCCGGGTACAATAAGCCACATTTTCTTTTACCCTAGGTTCCTGACAGTCGGTTGTTGTCTGTCCTTAAATCTCATGGTGTCCTACAACTGGCATAGCTGACAAAAAGTTAACTCTGCAGCTATTTCGTTTTGCTGGTTGATAAATTTAAAATGTGCTCTCTTCCATAGAAGTGAGGAGGTCCAAAGTGTCAAACCTGACGGGGATAATCCGGAGTAACGGGAAGCCGTTCCTAAGTCTAAGTCTCTGTATCAGGAGTTGAAGGTCTGTGTTCAGGCTGCTCACACTCACCTTTCTCATAGTAATCATAGACTTTCACTATGGCTGGCCTCAGGTCTTTTATTGGAATATCTTGCTGAACTGTGAAGGACAAGGCCAGCATCTGATTTGACACCTGGAAGTCAAAAGGAACGAAATGACTTTCCCGGAAGCTTTCTTTTTCACCTTGAAATTAATTGGGGTCCTGTGCAGGGGCGGGAGCTTGATCTGCTAACATTACAGCACATGGTGGAGAAAGAACCCAGAGTAAATGGGAAATTGCCACAATTACTTCTTAAATAACTACCATGAAATCACCACTACCTAGGCCTTAGTTCAGCGGTTCTCGACCTTCCTAAGGCCGCGACTCTTCAATACAGATCCTCCTGTTGTGGTGATCTCCCCAACCATAAAATTATTTTGTTGCTACTTCGTAACTGTACTTTTGCTACAGTTATAGGTCACAATGTAAATATCTGATATGCTGGATATCTGATATGTGACCCCAAGGGGGTCATGACCCACAGGTTGAGAACCGTCACCTCATCACTGCTAGCACATGATTCTGTTCATGAGTGTGTATGTACCTCTCTCTCTCTCTCTCTCTCTCTCTCTCTCTCTGCTTTCTGTTTGACTATTATATCTTCTTTTTGATTTCAGAGGTTTAGCAGAGTTTTGTCTTTGCCTTTACCTCTTGTAAAAGCACAGATGCAGCCTGACAGAAGCGTATAAAAGACAAACCACTGCTGCTTTGTCAACTGAAAATCCTATTACTAGCGGTCTGAATAACTAACTCTGCTACGGCACCTGTCTTTTCAATTATTGGTCCATGTGTGGACTGCTATTACTATTACGTGGTCCACGCGCTGGCTGAGAGGGATGGTATTTTCTCCTTTTATACTATTGATGAAGACGATGGTATAATGATTGACTAATCGCAATAACCACTTCCCTGAGTTATTCAGTACCTTCAAGCTAACTGGTTGACAGAATAAAAACTGGATATTATGGCATTTCTACTCACAGGCTGAGTGAAATATCTCCAAAGAGAGGGCAACCACTGTGGCATTAGAATTCACATGTCTCTAGCATGGAGGCGATGACTCTAAAACACCAAGACAGTCCCTGGAGGACTATTATCTATGTGTTTCTCACCTAACCAGGGCTCTCACCTTATCCAAGTAAATCAAGACACGGTTATTGCTGACTTCTGTCCGGCTCACATGCACAGACTGTTCAAGCTGAAGAAAACGGAGACAGCGCAAACGTTAACAGATGGAGTCCCTGGAGAATCCAGGGAAAATGAGATTATTTTATCATCAAAATACCCTGAAGGTGGAATCTCTTCAAGTTCCCTCATAAGTAAAAAAGTAAGAGTGAAAACGAAAGGCAATTTGGACCAAGGGCCCCCTATTAGTGTGGCATATGAACACACATGTGAAGCTGATTTGTATGAAGAAACGGGGATTCAGAAATTATTCCTTACTCAAGGTTCAAATTACATTATCTTTGTTCATAAAGGAGGCTTTCTCCTTCATGTCTGTTTTCTCTAACTTAAAACCATCTCATTTTTGCTGTGTTATAGAAGTTTATGACATCAGTCATTTCCATATTAGCTCACTGGTTAGTATTTGTGCACTTTATCTTCTTAAGATTCTAAGATCCATGCGATTAGAAAAATGTTGAAAAAAGACAGTGGGTCTTTCCCTGGGAAGGGCCCGTAACTGGTTATCCATTGCTGATAGCCAACTCTGAAATTACATACACACAAGCAACATGGACTTAGCAAGTTCTATTTACATATTTATGTGTTTATATATGTATACATATACATATGTATGTACACTCACATACACATAACAATAATAAAGAAAAAGAGGGCATAGATTTGAGAGAGAGTAAAAGGAGAACGTGGGAGAGGTTGAAGGAAAGAAAGGGAAGGGGGAAATGATGTAACTATATTTTAATTAACATAAGTAAACAAAGAGAAAAAAACTGTTTATAAGTTTCCCCAGTAGCCATGATGTCTAAACAATGCTACAGACACAAGCACAAACACACTTCATTTGGAGAAGGCCTAAGTCTTTAAGACTAAAGGTAGGAGTATTTTAATAACTATTATCTTGGTCTGGGGATGCATACCATATAATATGAGATATGCGATTTGGGGCTTATAGAAAACATACCATCTTCACTGTCGGTGTCAAGGGAACGAAGCCAGACACCATCTTCACATCAGCAATTGCCATGTTGGAGTTGGAACGGCTGCCAGTGTAACTGAAGATCCAGGGAAGGAAAAGTTAGGTTCTCCTGAATTAGTAAACATTCCTTTTCCATGTCTCTATGTTGTACACTCCATGGTTCTGCCACATACTCGTAAGACTTTCTAAGGGTAATGGAACACTGCCCATGTAGTAGAATTTGTATAGGACTTAATAAACCCACAAAGACCTGATCTAGAACTAGAACGTCAAGCCTGTGGACTCAGGTCTGTGTTTTCAGGAAGTTTGGTAGGTGACATGACCTCAAGACCTCTCATCTGTGTGAGTTTTCTCTTATTCATGCTTTCTCTCCATAGTTTCCTAAGTATAGCAGTATTCAAGTCACAGGGGGCTTTGGGGGTCCATTTTCGTAAGTCCTGTGGGCACTTGACTATTGCTATGTACATGTATGCTGTTTTACAAACAGACTAAGCTATGTGTAACTAGACTTACTTATGAACAATAGAATTGTCCATGGAAGCTCAGCTACTTCCTTTTAAGTCCGCCAACATTTTTTTTGTAAAGACCTAGATTACTAAAATATTTTATTATACAGAAGGAAGTCAAGTAATAGACAAAGAATGACGCTATTCATTCATTTACTATCAAGAGTTAGTAATTATTTCAGGGGATTAACTTCTGAAGGTAGAGAAGACAGGCATCATAAGCTCCATTGCCAAGAAACTCCGTTTTACCAATGTAAAAGAATACCTTAGTTTTAAAAACAGATCTAACTATTTGCTATCCAACAGCTTTACTTAGTGAGAAGTTCCAGCAAGAGGATGGGTTGTTTCGCTACAAATGATGAAAATGGCTCCATTCCTCAACTGAGGGACATCTGGGTTGTTTCCAGCTTCTGGCTATTACAAATAAAGCTGCTATGAACATGGTTGAGCAAATGTCCTAGTGTACTTGAGCATCTTTTGGATATATGCGTAGGAGTGGTATAGCTGGGTCTTGAGGAAGCACTATTCCTAACTGTCTGAGAAAGTGCCAGATTGATTTCCAAAGTGATTGTACAAGTTTACATTCCCACCAGCAATGGAGGAGGGTTCCTCTTTCTCCACATTCTCTCCAGCATATGTTGTCAATTGAGTTTTTTTATTTTAGCCGTTCTGATGGATGTAAGGTGGAATCTCAGGGTCGTTTTGATTTGCATTTCCCTGATGACTTTCCTTAAGCATTTCCTTAAGTGTTTCTCTGTCATTTGATGTTCCTCTATTAAGAATTCTCTGTTTAGCTTTGTACACCATTTTTGTATTTTTTTATAATTTTTTTATATTAATCACAGGTTATTTACTTTGTATCCCATCTGGAGTACCCTCCTTCATTCCCTCCCAATATCACCCTCTCTCCCTCATCTCCTCCCTGCCACTTTCCAAGTCCACTGATAGGGGAGGTCCTCCTCCCCTTCCATCTGACCCTAGCTTATCAGGTATCTTCAGAAATAGCTGCAATGCCCTCTTCTGTGGCCTAGCAAGGCTGTTCCTCCCTCAGTGGTGGTTTGGGGGAGGTCAAAGAGCCAGCCATTGAGTTTATGTCAGAAATAGTCCCTCTTCCCCTTACTAGGGAAACCACTTGGATACTGAGCTACCATGGGCTACATCCGAGCAGGAGTTCTAGGTTATATCTATACATAGTCCTTGGTTGGAGAAACAGTCTCATAAAAGACCCCTGTACCCTGATATATTTGGTCCTTGTGGAGCTCCTGTTCTCTCCAGGTCATACTAACTCCCCCTTCTTTCATATGATTTCCTGTACTCTGCCGAAGGTTTGGTTATGAGTCTCAGCATCTACTTTGATACACTGCTAGGTAGAGTCTTTCAGAGGCCCTCTGTGGTAGGCTCCTGCTCTGTTACTTGTTTTCTCCTACTTCCAATGTCCATCCACAAGGACATTTGCTCAACCATGTTTGTAGCAGCTTTATTTGTAATAGCCAGTGCTGGGAGCCAAAGGAAGCTAGTGGAAAGTTACTGACAGCTGCAACAAAGTCATGGGTGAGAGATTTATGTTCTAGGAACTTATGAGACATCTGCTCATGAGGCTAGAGCATCTTGAGATATCTTAGCTAACATTCTTGTGGTATTTCTTTTAGCAAACATTCTTGCGGTATTTTGCATCATAAACCACCCTGCTATCTCTTGTATCATAAAATACTTTGCTGACGCATTTTCCCTTCCTGCCTTCTCCATATAAAGTTGTGTGAAATTTTTCAAATAAACAAGACCTTGATCAGACAGACTGTCTTGGTCTTCATTCCTTGTGTCTCTTGTCCCACTTCATTCATTTCACCCCTCCTTAGAAACCCATTGAAGTCCCACTGGTCGGGGCAAGCCAGAACCTGGAAACAATCCAGATGTCCATCAATGGATGAATGGATACAGAAATTGTGGTACTTTTACACAATAGAATACTACTCAGCAATTAAAAACAAGGAAATCATGATATTTGTAGGCAAGTAGTAGGATCTAGAAAAGATCATCCTGAGTGAGATATCCCAGAAGCAGAAAGACACACACGTTACATATACTCACTTATAAGTGGGTACTAGACCTATAAGATAGGATAAACATACTAAAATCTGTACACCTAAAGAAGATAAACAAGAAAGAGGACTTGGGGTAAGATGATAAATCCTCACTTAGAAAGACACATGTACCCCATTTTTTAATTGGGTTACTTGATTTGTTGCTTTTTTTTAATTTGTTGCTTTTTAACTTCTTAAGTTCTTTATATATTCTGGATATTAGCCCTCTGTAAGACATAGGGTCATTCAGAAATACAAACAAGATGGACATTAGAAGAGAGAGAAAACACGAAACAGGTTATCACAGCAGGAGACTCCTATCATAGGCAGGAGACTCTATCCAACAGTGTATCAAAACATATGCTAAGACTCATAGCCAAACTTTGGGCAGAGTGCAGGGAATCTTATGAGAGAAGGGGGAGATAGAAAGACCTGGAGGGAACAGGAGCTGCACAAGGAGAGCAACAGAACCAAGAAATCTGGGCCCAGGGGTTTTTTCTGAGACTAATACTCCAAACAAGGACCATGCATAGAGATAACCTACAACCCCTGCATAGATGTAGCCCATAGCAGCTCAGTGTCCAAGAGGGCTCCCCAATAATAGGAACAGAGACTGTCTCTGTCATGAACTCATGGGCTGGCTCTTTGATCACCTCCACCTGAGGAGGGAACATCCTTACCAGTCCACAGAGGAAGACAATGAAGCCAGTCCTGATGAGACCTGATAGCTAGGATCAGAAGGAAAGGGAGAAGGACCTCCCCTATCACGGGACTGGGGGAGGGGCATAGGAGAACAAGAGGAAGGGAGAGTGGGATTGGGAGGGGATGGGGAAGCAGTCACA
Organism: Psammomys obesus; assembly: GCF_907164565.1. Lineage (NCBI taxonomy): Eukaryota > Metazoa > Chordata > Mammalia > Rodentia > Muridae > Psammomys > Psammomys obesus. The sequence goes on along the minus strand of NW_026588368.1, from coordinate 6,388,833 downwards.
GCTGGGATACAAACTGAATAAACTGTAATTAATATAAAAAATAAAAAATTTTTAAAAAAAGAAAATGGCTGTTACCGGATATTAAGTGAGATCTCGAAGCTGGTGTGAGCTTTTTGATCCTCACAAGTCTGGGGAAGGGTCTGCAGCACTAGGGCAAATGAGAACTCCTTCTGTCTCGGGAGAACATTGAAGTTCACAGAGGTCTGTGGAACATCAAAGACAGGAGCGTGTTTTTCTCCTTTCTTCAAGATTCCCCTCATCTCCCTCGAGTCTCTAACTCTTGAATTGTGACATTACAGGGAGAGCGCAATGCCCGGGACCCTCATCCTCTACCTGAGTCTCACCTGGAGGTAGACACATCCTTCTCCTATCACCTGTGCAGTGTAATCCCCGGGCACAATCGGCAATGTGGCCCTCTGCAGCAATAACTGGTTGCTATTGTCCACTTGGAATCTTGTAGAAAACACATCTGAAGAGTAGACGGTCACCTGTGCAGTTTTCCTAGATCTTGTGAAAGTAGCTGCTCCATATTTAGACAAAGCATGGAGAGCTGCGACTGTGTCCTGAAAGAAGAAGGAAAGAATTCACTCAGGGGTTGCTGCACTCGGAAGTGATCTCTGTTGCCCCCAAGTCAGAAGCTTAATCCCCACAGTGGCACCATCAGAAAAGGAGCAAAGCTAGTAGGAGGTTGTTCTGGTTTCAGTGAAAATGTCTCACATGCAAATCCCAAGAAGATAAGCCCAATGGTCACCTTAGGGTTCATGTGGGCCCATTAGTTAGTGGAGTGGGAGATATGTCTGACATGGACTATGTTGCTTGCTTTTTGATCACTTCCCCCTGATGGGACTTCCCTACCAGGCCAGGGGAGAAAGAAGAACCCAGTCCTCATGTGAATAGATAAGCTGGGGTGTCGGGGATTTCCCCTATAGAACAGGGGACAGGGGATGCGGGAGGGAAGGTGAGACTGGGAGGAGAGAAGGGAAAGGCCTATGACCAAGATATAAATTGAATTAATTAATTAATTAATTAAAAAAGAAAAGAAATGTCCCACGTAGGCCTATATAGTTGAACACTTGTCCATTCCCCTTTTGGTGGCACTGTCTGGGGAATTTCAGGTGGAGGAAAGCATGCCACCAAGTGTTGGTTCTGAGAGTAAAAAGCCTTGTGCTATTGCCACTCTGTTCTCTGTTCCTTGCTTCAGGTTCAAAACTTGAGCTCTTAGTGTCTAGGTCCTGCCGTCGTGTCTGTGCCTTACTGCCACATTTTCCTACCATGACAGACCCTCAAACCTCTGAAACCACAAGCAGAATAAACGATTCCTTCTCTAAGTGGCCTTGGCTGTAGTGTATTATCACAGCAACAGGAAAGGAACTTACACAGAGGTTGGCAGCGGGGTGCCGGGAAGGGACTACGTTCTGTTGGGAATCCCAGGGAGCCCTTGTGAGTACCGTCATAAAAAAGACCAACCCCAGCCCTGCACAGATCTCTGGCTCCCTGCTTTAAAAATCGGATACCATCTTCCCACGTGTGTTCTTTCCACTGCCAATCCACCGTAAGGTGAGAAAGCCAGCAGGCAAAGCAGCCCACACCAGAGCTCTCTAGACTTTTGGTATCAAAACCTGTAAGCTAAACTAGCCTACTTGCTTTGTAGAATTACTCTCAGATATTTTGTTAAGGAATGAAAAGGGCACTAACACAGGCATGAGAACTCTTGCTTTCCAAAGTTCTGTTAGCAGTCACAGGGTTTCAGGTTTCCTATTTTTGTGCTTTCCTCATTGAGCTATTTAAGCTTTAAAGCTGGAACTTTATAGCTTCAGGTGGACAACATCATATACATGCCTTGGGTTGTATGTTCCTACAAGTACATCAGCAAATTGATCTCAACCTCTCCCAGAGAAACAGGGGAAGGAAATGTGTGCAGATGGGAATGGAATACTTTATTGGCATCAGCTACTTACTTAGTTGGTCCCTTTTGACTACCTTATCTGCTTTTTCCCAGCTTGGTCTGGCTCCTTGTCCTAAATTAAACTCTCCTCTGCTGATGAGAAGCCAAGGCTTTTTGTTATCAGGCTCGGAGTCAGGCTTCAGATTCTCCAAAGGAAGCAAAGGGGGCTCTCCCTTTTCATCAAAATAACGCCCTCGCTCACCTCCCCTTTGCTATGACGTGTTCTCAATGCCATTGACACTTCACTGGGAGGGCGTATTTAAATACTAGATTTCTAAAAAATAAACAAAAACGGATTTTAATAAAATCATTAATTGTTTTCATTCATGTGGAAAAATAATCTTATTTTTAACACAATAGGAAAGGAAAAGATTGCATTTCTCCATATCCTTTTTTTTCTCTTACAGAAGATGTATGCTAACGTCTACTTTCTCTGAAAATAAAGTTTCTTTCTGGGCACAGGCTTATGAATTGTTTAGACACATGAGTATACAGTTGAGGTTGAGAGGTAGGATGAGTAAGGATATCCTAATAAGCATATTCTTGTGTATGAAGAAGAATCTGGGAACCATCAAAAGCATTCAGTTTAAACACAGACCTACAAATGGACACATTTGCAAGTAAAGAACGTTGAGTTAGGGTTTCTATTAATAGTTCAAAAAAGAGTCTTAGCTTTCAAGAAGAATGGTAGGTAAATTTTCCTTCCTTCTTCTGGTGCCCTCATACTGCTGTAGGCACACAGATTTGTTACTGAAACCAGGAGAGCACGATAATTTAGAAATGAGATGGGGTGCCGAAATTTAAGAATTTTTTTATAGCTGTCTTTGAATTTCTTTCTGTTATCCTCTGTATATTAATAATCCTTCAAGTCATCTTGGTCATTTTATTCTCCTGTGTGTTTTTAGTTGGTAAATCTTTCACTACCTAAAGACGAAGTAAATGGTTCCAGTCAACCACTGACCTGAGTGGAGGAGAAGCCGCCATGGGAATTCTGCTGCTTTGTGAGCCACTTCACAATGAGCATCGCAGTGGTCAGGTCCTCTTGGGTTGGAGCTGACGTGCCAGTAAGATAAGCGAGGAGCACGTAAGCAGTCATCTCTACCTCGGCAGAGGGGGCCCGTGGTTGGTACCAAAGGCCCACTGGTACTACATGTTTCTGAGGTCTGGCCCAGTGGATGGAATTGTCTGGGGGTGAGAAAAAAGATATTTATGAGTGACTAAGTATTTCTATTTAATTGTTCGAAAGTAGCCAAGGCAGAGCTAACGTGAGGACTGTTCTTTAAATGCAATCTTTCAAATCTTAAAGAAATGCATTCCCTTTGGTATAAATGTAAATTCGACATTTCAATCCAGTCTAGGCAGGTAGTGTTGGAAGAACCACAGGCTCTCTCACCACTTATGACTTAAGATGGTTATTCCAGTTGTATGGTGGGAGAAAGTTGTCTTATTGGTTCTGGGTATTCTCTGCTTCTGAGGTCATCTAGAGCTTAACTAGCATGTATGAAATATCTTGTAAAGCCTTTACTTCACAGAGGACTCTCCCCTGAATATCACAGAGCACTAAGATAATAAAAGTTTATACTCATTAGATTGTAAACAACACTGTTGTCTTTAAAATACCCGAAGCTGACATGGCTCTTAAGGAATGGAACTGACAAGGGCTGCATGGAGAATCAATTTCTCTTTGGAAGCAATTTGGCAATATTCAGAAAAGAAGTGTCTGGACTATAGTGAGTCATTACACTTTTAGCAGTGTTACTTGGAGAAGCTGGCACGTGCACAGAGAGACAGGCACCTGGGCATCCACTGTGGAACCGAGGTGTCAGCAAGCGACAGGAAGGCTGATGTAGTGGTACATATCTGTCATTCCAGGAGTTGGGAGGCTGAGGCAGGGGCAGAGGAACTGTGAGTTTAAAGCTAACTTAGGCTACCTGGAAAGACTTTGTCTCAGAAATAAAAACAGAGCATGAAAATTAGTAAAGCAAAGTTACAGACACTGCTAGGGAGACTTATTTGCATAGTCTTAAACCTAAAAATCAGAAGGAAAAAAAGTTGAAGTACCAATAGGTATGATACTACATATGTAAAGGTGGAAACTTTATAAAATTAAAAATATTTATGGAGACATACACAACAAATGTATAGGTATATACTGCATATATACATATAAATAAAATTGTGATAATGAATTTAAGATAATGTTAACTTCTGAAGGTATAAATAAAACATTGGATTTTTTTATGCATTGTGAATTCTTTATTTCTTATATTAGGAATGAGTTGCTCAGGTATTTTCTAATTATCCTTTACGCCTTTTGCATCATGTAAAATATTTCTCATTATATTGGGAACATTTAATGACACTATCAAAAAAGACATAAGGTCTACTTTATTAGAGATGTGCATTGTATTTTCTATTTCTTTAAGTTGTCATATAGACTGTGATATATGCAAAAATAGTATTAGAAAATAAAGAGATTGGTCAACCTGACCGATTTGTGTAATGAAATGAAACACCCAAACTTTTTCATGAGGTCACCACGTAAGGGTCGGGGATAGACTAGGAACTGACATCTTAGAAGGAATGACAGCTAGGCCTTTTGTAACACTGACCACATGCCACAGACTCCACTAAATGTTTACATTTATTATTCATTCAAGGGGACAACGCCATGGGGCAAACATTATCCTTGTTTTCAGATGAAGGAACAGAACCACCACTTACTGGGTGGCTTGCCAGAACAGATAGATATCTAGAGAGCTGGATGATAGGTGGTGGTAGCAGAAAGGACAGGGATCACAAAAGGCGGGCTAGGAAAGCTCTGAATTATTTATTTATCTACTTACTTACTTTTATGCACAGGATGCTGGCAGAAGGACCTCAGATGTGTTCTTACCTCTTTTCACAGCTTCCTCGTCAAGTGATTTCAGTATCTCTTTTTTCGTGTCTTCGTCACCAGCAAGGGCAAAAGCATAGGCCAATAGTGCCTTAGTGTAAACATGGCCGCCATGGGCTTCTTTCCTTGTTGACTTCCAGGCTGTGTCCAGGCAAAAGAGGGCATTACGAACAACAGGGTGCTGTGAAGGGGAGCGGAAAGGAAACAGCTATGTGAACAAAGGCGTTACTGACGTTCCCAGGTGAGCACACAGAGTAGAACATAGCACCAGAGATAAAGATGTTTCTCTAATTCATTCTTCTTTTAATTTTTATTTTTTATATTAATTACAGTTTCTTGACTTTGAATCCCAGCTGTAGCCCCCTCCCTCCTCTCCTCCCAATCTCATCCTCCATCCCTCATCTCCTCCTATGCCCCTCTCCAAGTCCATGGATACAGGAGGTCTTCCTTCCCTTCCATCTGACCCTAGCTTATCCAGTCTCATCCAAACTTGTGCATTGTCCTCCTCTGTGGCCTGGCAAGGCTGTTCCCCCATCCAAGGGAGGCAGTCAAAGAGCTAGCCAATGAGTTCATGTCAGAGACAGTCCCTGTTCCCCTTACTAAGGAACCTACTTGTATACTGAGCTGCCATGGGTTACATCTGAGCAGGGGTTCTAGGTTATATACATGAACTGATCATCTGGAGGTATCTCCATCACTGACCTCAAGCTGTACTACAGAGCAATAGTAATAAAAACCACATGGTACTGGAACAGAAACAGAATGATGGATCAGTGGAATCAAATTGAAGACCCAGAAATAAACCCACACACCTACGGATACTTGATTTTTGACAAAGCCAAAACCATACAGTGGAAAAAACACAGCATCTTCAACAAATGGTGCTGGTCTAACTGGATTTCCAACTTATTCTTATGCATAGAAGAAACAGCTCCTAACCAAGACCCAGGAAACATCACAGAAGAGGCAGGAAGAATATAAAAGCCACAGGATAGGGGAGAAGTGTTGTGACGTGTTACCTTCTGAATACGGCGTGGCTAACACACTCATGAGCTTGCAGTAGCTAGGTCTACCTGCACAAGACACTTGATCAAGCCAGCCAAAATTCTGGCCTAGATGTTCCATCCCCCTACTGAGGCTCTCTTGTCACTCAGTAGTTTCTGGAGGGAGAGAGGATTTTTTTTTTTTAATTTCAAGAGTGCAGTCACTGGTCAGAGCCCAGTGTTTCAGTAGATGGCCCCCACACCAACGAACATATGGTCAGCACTAACTGGACATAATGGGTCATCTTTTTCAAGAAAGGCCTGAAGTTGGGAAGGGGTGATTTGAGGAAATGGCAGGGAGTTGGAGGAAGGAAATAGGGAGGGGTAGATACGATGGTATGTCATTGGATCCATGTATGAAAATCTCAAAAAGTAGAAAAGTAAGTGATCTACTACTGACCACTAATCTGGTATTAGCCACATCTTTAAGATTCTTTGGAGAGCGACGATGGTCACAGGAGAGAAATAACATAGATGCCTCCCTCAGAAAATGTAAACTTTTCTACCGTGATAGAACAAATGGATCTGGAAGGCATTTGCACCACACAGAAGGAAAGCTGACACATAGGGAAACCCCAGTCTCGGAGAACAGGACAGGGTTTTTTTTGTTTTTGTTTTTTCATCCAGAACCATCTTTTGACAGGGAATGAGGAAGCACCTACCGAAAAGGGGAGAGACATCTCCAGGAGAGCCATGGTGATATAGGCAGACAAGATGACTTCATTTTCGACTCCTCCCTGTAAATGGGCAGGAGGAAGAGATCTGAGGAGTTCTGAGAATTCCATTAACTAGCTATTCATATTCTGCTGTGTTGTGGAACTTACCTTTTTTTATTTTTATTTTTTAAATATCCTTCTTCCAGGGATTACCTCACAGTCAGTACAAACTCTAGCCTCTCTTTCTTGGTGATATCCAGATCCTATTGTTCTTTGATGGATCTGTCAGTAATTTCTACTCATAACTCGTGTCCTTGAAGTTCTCATAATGGATAATTAAAAACGAGCCCTGAAATCACTGACCTTCATGGCATTGTTGAACAGGTACCCGGAGCTCCTGAAACAGCCGTTGTCCTGCTGCTGCTGGGAGAGCCAGATGAGGGCTTGGGTGATGTGTGCTTCATGGATGAAGATGTATTTTTGAGCTTGAGCAAAACTCTTCAGTACAAAGGCTGTGAGCCTGAGTGAGGTGAAAGTGATTCTATATATGCTGTTACAATGGCTTCAGAACCACTTCATGTCAACATGCTTCACGCTTCATTTCCTTACGCTGAAGAAGCACCTAACAGGGATCAGTGTGCACTAGAGATGTCCCCTCCTTTAGTCTCCCAGAGAAGTACGTTAGACCTAGAATTTGCTTTAGTCATAATAAAGAATCTACATATTTCTGACACTTGTTTTTGTTAGTTCTTTGAGAACTAAGGCAAAGGATTTATACAATCTGAAAACAAAAGAGCATGGGATGGTTCTTGGCCCTCCGCTTGAGGGGTTCCTTACTATATGTAGATGACAATTTTCTCCAGTGTCCAACTATTCTATGAGGTAACTTGAAATTTACTTTTACTTAGGAATACAAAAGTAAGATTTTGCATCATTCCATCCTTCATTCTTTCATGTCTAAATTAATTCATCCTCTTTGAAGGTAAGTGTGACCCAAGAAAGAGAATATAACCTGATGGCTTGTCTAGAAGTTATATGATGTGCTCACTAAACTCCCTTTAAAATTCTTGGTTAAGGGAGTTATTTTAGAAAAGAACATGTTGGTATAACATGACCAGAATAGCTTTTGGGGACACATTTAACACACGTATATTTTAATATAAGATTCTCTGCTTGTTAACTCGCTAATATTGGGACATTCATCTAATATTTAGTTCTAAAAACATGTGTCTTGGTAGAGTTGCTATTGACATAACTAGGGGTACTGCATGTAAAGAGCTGGTTCAAAATGAGAGTTCAAGAAATTGGCTTCCCCTTACCAGGTATTCCCATGATTCCTGCCAGCTTTTTCCCCAAAAGTGCTGTAGGAGCCATCCTGGTGCTTGTAGTTTAATTGTCTTTGGTAACCTGTAATGGAAGGTTAGCGCAACAATATGGCAGGTTAGGTACCCGTGAAAACCAGAAAGATTAGTAAAATGTTTCATATCTCTTATAATTTTTCTTAATTTTTGTCCACATATAATTTTTAAAATGCAATAGGGGTGATAAATAACTCCATCTGATTGAATAATAGAGCTGAAACAAGGCTTTCAACTTTCAGTCCCTCATTCACCCATATTGAGATAGTCAATGGCCTTGGTCTTGATCTCCTCTGTCAGTTGCTGCGTTTCATTCAGATAATCCAGGACATAGATATTAGGAGCAAACAGAACCATATTCTGTTCTCCACAGCCATAGGGCATCTTGAGGAGATTCTGTATGCTTTGCATGGCAGAACCCAATATATCTCCTAGAAAATGGAAGATAATGAAATGTAAGATTATAGCAAAAAAAAATGAGTAATTAGCCATGTTTTTTAAAAAATGAGTAATTTTACAAAGGATGCCGACAGGAAAGAAGGATTATTGCAAACAGTAATTCAAAGAAAAGAAGTTAAAAGTACAATTCCATGTATTTATATATGCATGATGCATGCCTGTATGTATGTACATATTTAAGACAAGGTTTTGCTATGCAAACTAGGCTGGCAACAAACTCTATCCTCCTGCCTCGAGCTCTCAGGTGTTGGGATTGTAGGTGTGTACTACATTTTTGTTGTTGTTGTTCTTTTGTTTTGAATAAATATTTATAGAAAAGTAACACTGTACGGAATGAGGAGTTGTGTTGACATATTTAGGAATCTGTGTGCATATGTAACAACAATGTTAAAAAATAGGTAATAATTAAAGAGAGAGTGAAGGGGGGACACATAGGAGAGGAAGAAAGAGAAGAGGGAAATGTTATAATTATATTTTAATTAAAAATTACAAAGCAAAACAATTTTGCACATGCACACATATGAAAATAGAGCAAAAGTTAAAAAATAGAGCAAAAGTTAATGTTCAAGTTCTCTAGGAGTGAACTCACCCAAAACTGTGACAGAGGCTCTAGGGGAGTCCTCTACCACACCTGGTGGCAGCTTCAGCGATATCTGTTCAGACACCTCGGTACCTAGGGCAAGAAGCACGTCAGCCACAGGAAAGGCCAGTCTGTGATAGGCCATTTAGACACCTCGATGGCCCGCAAACTAGAATGGCACCTTAAGCACAAGCTTCCTCTGAAAAATTGTTCTTTTTACAAAAATAAGATGGTTTTGGTTCTGACCTTAGTAGCTACTGGGAGTCGGGGGTTTTCAGGATTTCATCCCAAACCATCCGTGCTCCCTTGATATGAAGTAGCATTTCCAAAGAAAGTGAGGAGTCAGGGAGAGTCTGGAGCTGACTCTCACTGAGGTTCTGTGGCAGTCACCCCACAGCCTGCCCTGTATGCTCAGGACAAGGGGACTCATTTTAGCTATTCCTTCTGCTCCTACTGCGTCTATTCGGCCAGAATTATTTCAAGCTTAACCTACGCTTGCTTATCAGTAGAGAAGCAGATCTTTAATTAATATGTATGATGCTTGCTTGCATTTGGTCCATAGGCCCACCTTCTAGAATCTTTATAATTAAAATTTTTCCAAGGGATTTTACTTCTGACTCAAAAGATAGAGGTAACATGGTAATGTCTCCTGAAAACAGAGATGCAATTTCAAATTGAAAAAAATCAGATAAGAGTTTTTGGTTTCTCCTAGAAGGGGTTCACTGTCCTTGTTCTCTGGGAATTGCTCTCCTTCCCAGGCCACTGTAGAGAAGGGACCGTCACACAGCACACTGCTGGGAGCCTGAAGAGAAAGGTAAACATTTCCCGAGATTTCACTCCAGGTCTTTCCTTCAGTGACAAAACCATCTTCCGGCTTCTCCTTGGAAGGGATTTGTGAATGCATGAAGCATCTCAGCTTTTGCAGTTCTTCCCAGGGTTTGGCCTGCCTACTAAATCACCCATCTTGGGGAACGAGTGGTTTGCTCCAATTCTCAGGATCCCTGACACCAGGGAAAACAAAGAGAAAATGTGCAATGGGTGTGAGTGGCTATCTCCCAGGGCTCAGCACAAAGAGAAAGAATGAAAGAATTCAGCTCCTAGTTTTGTCCTGAAATATGTTTGACTGAGCACTCAGCGACACCACTTTTCCCAGGGGATCGGGCCTTTAATGACTTCGTGGTCCTCTGGGAACATGACCGGCTGCATGGGCCTTTCACACTGCCCCTTCTACCGGATGGCTCTAGAGACAGATCAAAGTGTCCAACAGCTTCCCTGTCTCTGGAAGCAAAAGGACAAGAAACTTGCTTGGCCCCTGGGGACAGGGACTGACAGGATGAAGAGAGATATGTGCACTATGAGGAAGAGTGTTTCCTCTCCTCAGCTCTGCAGTGTGAACCCAGCTCCTGGACTCTCTAAGAGAAATGGAGGGATTGGAGCAAACACCTGAGATGCAAATGATTTCCACCCCCCTGCCTCAGCGGATCATCTTCCACCTCCTCTATCTCAAAGCACTGACAGATCTTGGTAAACCCCAAGCTCCTGGTGACCACAATGACAAATGGGGTCGTGCAAACAAACACAAAGATCTGAGAATCATCTGCAACCTTGGTTCTCAACCTGAGGGCCGTGGCCTCTTAGGGGGTTGAATGACCCCTTCACAGAGGTCACCTAAGACCATCAGAAAATACAGATATTTACATTATGATTCATAACAGTAGCAATTATTACAGTTATGAAGTAGCAAAGAAAATAGTTTTATAGTTGGGAGGTCACCACAACACAAGGAACTCTACTGAAGGGTCACAGAGTTAGGAAGGCTGTAACCACTGCTTTAGAATGTGCAGACAAATCCCATGAAGAAATGATAAACTCGAAAAACAAACCAAACAGATGTATACAGAAAATATCAGAATACAGACTCCTCTCGGGCACATATGGGATACTCTCCAGGGCAGAGCACATGCTGGGTCAAGAAACAACACTCACTTTGAAAGGCACAAAATCACTCTGTGTATCTTTTCTGACTAGATTGCTTCATTCACTGATTTCCCTAATTTAAGGAAGAATCAACATTAACCTCTCAAAGACATCCCAAAATGGAAGTAGAGGCCAGCCTTGCTCAGGTATCAGTCAGATGAGAAGCTCAGAAAAAAAATCAAACTATGAACCAATATCATAAATAATCATATTTCTTAATAGAATAACAAGTACTAAATCCAATAGGACACTCAAAGGATGCTACAGTGACCACTAGATGCAAAACAGAGCAACCAATGTGGCATATCATATTAGCTGACTAGAAGGTAAAACTCATATGATTATAGTTTAAAAAAAAAAGTCAACATCTTTCCATGGCACGAACCCTCAGTGAAGTAAGTATAAAAGGACATTTTCTCTACATAATGCAAACTGCTCATGAAATCCTCCTAACATTATACCCAGTGGGGAAACCCCTGAACCTCTGCCTGTAAGATCCAGCATAATATAAAGGCCGCCTCTCTCAATGGAGCACTAGAAATACTTTCAAGAATAATTGGATTGGAAAAAGAAGTCAAGAGTATCCAAGTTGGAAATGACCAATTACCCCCGTTTATCAACTGTCTGATTCCAGGTGAAGAGAATCTCACAAGTTCATTAAAAGAAACCAACCAACAAACAAACACACAAAACCTGTTAGAACTAAGAAGCTCAGCGATGCTGCTAGATGCAAAATCGAACGTATGTTTGTATGTCTAGACCAGCAACAAGCTATCTGAAAAAGCAATAAGACAACAATCCCACTTACAGTGGAATAAAGAATTAGAAATCAGTTTAGCCTAGGGAACTTCTACATTGTTCACCTTACTTATGTTTTCCCAGTAAAAATAAAGCACCGTGCTGTGCAATACTAAATAAAGACATTAAAAAGGGAAAACTCACTGAAGTTTAAAACTGTGATGAATCTACATTTCTACATCTTATATAAAAATAAGTTACTTACTTCCACCAAGTCCCAGATCCACGACTCAGGGAAGTAGGTCCGTATAGTCTCCTTGGGAGACTCTGGAGCCACTAGAAAATCATTCATGAGGTTTTGGCCTACGAGATGGTATGCAGCTGGTCCTACCGTAGGTGAGAGAAGACAGGGGCGGTGAATACAGATATAGATAAGAGTTCATGAGACATTGTGCTACCAAAGTGCTGCCATAGACAGATTGGGAAGGTGCGATGGGAGTCAGGAAAGGACATATGGGCAACCAGGAAGGCTTCTTGGAGAAAATGGCATTTCGGCTGAACTCTGAGGTATTAGAACAAATTGAACCAGGGAAAGAAGATACCAAGCACAGAATGGAAGAAGTGTGGCCTTCTTGGACTTTTGCAAAAGAAATGGTTTTGTGGGATCCCAGGAAACTACTGCCCTCTGTGGAAAATGGAGAGATAGAGGGTGTTGAGGGAGGAAGAGGACGGTAGCCTAAGTTGCCACTGACATGTTCATCTATGGTAGCAGAGGAAAAATACATATAGCAGTGGTTTTGAGAAACAACTTACAGCAGTGGAGGAATCAAGGATAGAAAACTATGTACTGCATACTGAATGAGAATGTCAGTCAGCTCTCCCTTACTGTCACTTTCAGTTCCTGAAGTGTTGATAGCCACTTGACACCAATAGACATACTGGCAGACAGTAGACAGACGGGCAGGGGACAACAGGTTCCCTGTAATTCTCAATACAATCTAGAAGTAAGAATATCCGACTCTCCGTAGTACATTTCACATAGAAAATGAATTTACTCGCCAAACATTTTCCTAGATTCTTTCTTCCTCTTCTCCATACTTAAATGCATGCAACCACTAGAGAACAATGGCCTAAGACTAAGTTCGCGCTGCCTGCTAGGATTCAGCAGAGAAATGGTTTGCACAGCTGAAGACGGTGAAGAGCATCCACTGATGCTTTAGGGCCGTTGAAGAAGCTCTTCACTCGGCTGAGAGCGCTGCCCTGCCTGCTTTGGGAGCGTTTTAGCACAGTTAGACTGCAGGGAACCTTCCCTTTTCTTTGAGCCCCCTCATCGCTACCAGCAGACACGGGTTCTTGGTGGCTGATGGTCTGACTCCTCAGAGTCCATTCTTTCTTTCCACAGTGCCTATACCAGGCCTGCACTTCTCCTAAGCCACTGCTCACACCCTGCCTTCCGTGCTCCGCAGGCTTACACTGGGTGGAGGCGTGCCCGTAACAGCTCTGAGCTTACATCATCATGAACACTGCAACAGCCTTGATGTCTCCGCATCAAGTCTTTCGTTAACCTTGGTCACACTTTATTCTTAAAATGTTGTCTTACTTGGTTCCGTATTTTTAGGCACTAACCTCTTTGAGTGTGTCCGAGCCGTTCACAGACTTTGGGTTTATGGATCTTTGAGTTGGTGAAAACCTTTAAGCCCATTTCCTACAAAGGAAATGACCACCCAGTTAGTACCTCTCCATTCACACCTCCTTCCGTCTGAATTAAACTTTCTGTGTTTGCACACGAGGCAGGAATGACAGCACGCTTGTGGCGTGAAGGTCATTTTGCCCCTTAAAATCACCCAACAGCAATAACTGTATACATACCTATAAATATTGCAAAGCAATGACCTTCAATGGAAAGAAAACGTCATTAATCATTAATCAAAATGCCTGGCCCTGATTCCTCTGTGCTTCACATATCTGTTTCTGCTGGTGACCTCGGAGAAGGTACTTGATCCCTTTACTCTGTTGGTTTCAATGGTGTTAAGGAGGCACCAAAACCTGTATTCCACACAGGGTGCTTTGAGAACCTTCACACCTGTCTCCAAGAGAAGATGCTTACCTCCAGGAGGCCGTACACATCCTCTTCATTGGTGTTCTCCACCAGGGAGTAGAGTATCCCATTGATGTAGATGTCGTATTGCTTGATACAATCTCTAGAGTCTTCTTCCCGCTGGTCAGCACCCTGGGGGAAGCCAGTAAGGTCCTTCACAGGTAGCAGATTGTAAACCTGCAGAAAGGGTGCAAGGGCTAACTGGTCTGTGGCTCTCTGTTATGTAACCAAGGGAAAAGCCCAAGGACAGCAGCACCCAAACCCAATGTACTTCCGACTTAATCAGCCGGGGAAATACCTGTTTACAGCATTCGGCAGCAAACACTATACTCAATACCAAAATGGAAGGAGACCTTCATAACCTAGGAACTGGAATTGAGTTGTGCTGTGGGCGATACAGTGTTTTGAGCGGAAGGAATGAGTGGTAGTTCTAACACTGCCTGGGAGCAAAGGACACATGTTCCCCAAGAGAACAAGTGCTGTGAACAGCCTCCATGTGAGAGGAAAAAGCACTTCCGGAGACAAAATGCTCCAGGTCATCCTACAGTCCCTAAGGGCTGAACTCTGAACTTGGCATGATGCTTTCAAACCCATTTAGGGGAGAGAAGTAAGACAGACATAAAGTGCTCACAGGTGCATAGAGGCGCGTTCACAAGGAAGAGATCCTGGCCTAAAAAGACAGGGCTGGGAGCAGAAGCGACTCCTCCTCAGTTCCTCCCCAGCAATCTTCCTCTCTGCCTTGTTGTCTCCAAAACACATTATTATCATTTCCATTACAAAAATGTAAGGTTTTGTTTGTTTTTTGAAAGTGTCTCTCTGTATAGCCCTGGCTGTCCTGGACTCACTTTGTAGACCAGGCTGGCCTCGAACTCACAGAGATCCACCTACCTCTGTCTCCCCGAGCGCTGGGATTACAGGGATGTGCCACCATGCCCGGCTATAAAAATGTAAATTTATAAGACACAAATATCTGGCTTTCCATAGATCTGAACTAGCTCCCCAGCATCTAGGACAGCTCCAAGAACACAGTCGGCATTAAGTACGTGTTCACTGAATGTCTTACACTACCAGGCGAAATTGTACTGTTAGTAAAATACTAACAAAGAATTGAGAGGAACACGTCCTGTCCCAAATGCCTGAATGCTCCTTTTTTACGATTATAGAATTACTAGACTATCTATTCTCTGTGTCCATCGGAGTTGCAATCATTTTAAAGCTCTGACAAGTACAAAAATCATATTACACACACACACACACACACACACACACACACACGAAACAATGCTATTTTTCTCCTTATTGAGATGTTCTTAGTATGTCCTTTCAATGTACATTTTTAACACCTCTATTAAAAATAGCAGTTGTAAAGGCCAAGCAGTATGCCCTGGTAAGATGGTTCAGCAGATATATCTACCATGCAAGCCTGAAGACCTGAGTTCCAACCCCCAGAGCCCACTGTGCAAGGAGAAACCTGCACATCAACACACACCATAAATATACACATAGTAATATAAAGTAGAAATTTACAGATCAAGAACTTTTATTTTCTTAGGCTTCTATTTCCTTTTTTAACCTTGTTTGTTTGTTTGGGACCAGGTCTCTCTATGTGGTCCTGGCTGTCCCAGAATTTACTACAAACATCAGGCTAGCCTCAGACTCCCAGAGATCCTCCTTCCTCTGCTCCCCGATTGCTGGGATTAAAGGTGTGACGCCACATTGGCTTTTTAAAAACGTGTGTGTGTGTGTGTGTGTGTGTGTGTGTGTGTGTGTGTGCATGTGTGTGTGTGTGTGTGTCAGAAGGTAGCCTGTGTCATTCTTTCCTTCCACCATGTGGGCTCCAGGGATTGAACTCAAATTATCAGGACTGACTGCAAGCTCCTTTATTCATTGTGCCTTCTTCCCAATCCCATGCTTACTTTTTTAATGAAGTGTAAAGATATCATTTGCTTTTGTAAGCTTTCATAAGTGCATTAGCAAGAACATATTCCAGCTGGCCTCCATAATGAGAATGTGAAGCTTTAAGAAAATATAATCAGTATATGCTGACGTGCAGTCACGGGTAATAGTGTACCCTTTCATTACGTCCTTTTGCAACTATGTTATTTCTCAATGTCACAATCATATAGTGATTCATTTTTCTAAATTTTTTCAGTAATGATGCTCAATTTGTGATGTTCCTTATTTCAGTTGACTGCCATTCTTATGAAAACAGGAATATGAAATACCACTGGGTCTGTGTAGTCTTGGAGCAAAGAGGCCACCCAGACCTGCTTCGTAAAGTTTGTCATCTTCACGAGGCTTCCTAAGATGTTAAAACTAGCTTGAGAACAAATATTATTGATTTTGCAGAGTTATGGGTTTTGGCCACTCTGCTCTCTTTTCCATAGGCATCGTTATCATGACCTCCCAGTTCTGCAATCAGAAATGACCCTTTTTGTTTTGAACATCTGTCCATCTCTTGCAGAACTTTTTCACAGCTTGCCTCTTGCCCTCCTCAGCTCAGCCAAGCTCAGTGGCTCAACACAGTCACAGCTTATGTAGCCACGTGTTCTGGAGCAGGACATGGACGCTTGAATCATAAGTCTTTCTGGTTAATTTGTATTGTCTTTTCACCTTTTCAAAATACTGGTTCTCTGCTTAGTTCCATATACTAGACAAAGCAATGGCATCATTTTTTTTTTCACCTGCAGACGCTAGTAATGGGAGAGAGGAAAGGAGGCGTACAAGAGATCATTTGCAAAAGGATCTTCAAAGTGTCCATCAAAGTTCAAAACTATCAACCTTTAGGAAACTATAGTTGTTTATTTTATGCTTTTACTTATTCTTTGAGAATTTCATATAGTAGATTTTGATCGTTTTCTTCCACCTTCCTCAGTGTAACTGTGGTTTCTTATGTTACTCAAGTATTTCCTCTCGCTTCAGGACCGTCACGTGGGTTGTCTCGCATATCCAAGACTGACAAGGACTCACCAAGGATGGAGAGAGCTCAGCCTCAGGCTTTAGGAGCAGCAGGCTATGGTCCACAGCTCGCAGGGCACAGAGGGAATTAGGAGAAGCCATGACGCTAAGGAGGGTATGGGTGCCGGGAAGACTGCTATTCGGGTGGAAGGTCAAAGTCACCTGAGGAAAGAAAGGTCAGAAAAATCAATATCTGAATTCCACCATGTGTCCCTTACACTCCCCAGGTATTCCTCACCTTTCAACACAGAAACACTTCAGACTCTTTCACAGGGGTTGGTTTATGCTACTTGAATGAGGCCTCCCCCCTCCCTCCCCTTGAACCTCACTTTGGTTTTCAAGATTCAGTTGGATGACTGTAATGGTCTCTCCAAAGGCATTTTTAAGTGGCCATCTTGAAGGGTCAGTCTTTTACCTCTGATATACAGTGGGTGCTCATTAAATCTGGGTTTGTGTGACGCAAAAAGGCCTAAGCATTTTCATTTGGGCTTTGTGTGGTCTTTAAACTTGCTTGCGAACTTCCAAATATTGCATCACAGAGTGGGGGAAAAGGCCACTGAGAGAGGTTACAGGTGACGAGTCAGTGCTGCACAGACAATTTTCAAAGGGAGGCAATAACATGACTCCTTAATCCGAGTCTGCAGTGACCCTGTACAACCTTGCTAGGGTGATCATTTAACCCACTAGTCCACACAGGTATAAAAGAATGGGTAACCCGGAGAGGACAGAGCTCCACAAAGAGACCAATAGAACCAACAAATTTGGACCACAGAGAGGTGAACCGTGGAGAGGGGCCAGGCCCCCTGCTCAGATGTAGCCAGTAGGCAGCTCAGTCTCCATGTAAGTCACCTAGTAAGGGGACCAGGGTCTGTCTCTAACATGAATTCTGTTGCCTGTTCTTCGATCACTTCCCCTGGTCAAGGCGGATCACAAAGGAAGAGGATGCAGGCAGTCCTGAAGAGACTTGATACTCTGGAGTCAGTTGGTAAGGGAGGAGGACTCCCCCTTTCTAAAGAGTAGGGGATGGGAATAGGGGGAAAGTGGGTGGGTGGGGCCAGGAGGAGTCGAGGGAGGTGCCTACGATGGAGATGGGGAAGTAAAATGAACAAACTAATTAAAAAAATGGAACTACTAGTGATAAATGTTGACATTTTATTCTTTAACGCACCCACCTTGTTGTTCAGACAGTTTCCAATCTCATATTTGACAGTATCTGCGACTACTTCTCCACCAGGCAGAATGGTAAAAAGGAGCAGTCGAGCCAGAGGAGCCAGGTCTGTCTCCACCGGGATAAATATGGAGAAGTGGCCTTTCACTGGTGCAGAGAGAACGAGAGGTAGCCACGGGTTAAACTCATTCCGGGTAAAAAATGAGAGTTCCTTTATTACGTGGAGCCAACGTGGGCGCCTAGGCTGGCCAGTGGGCACCTAGGCTGGCCAGCGGCTGCTACAGTTAGCAGACATCACGAGCAGTGCACAGAACAAAGGCATGACAAGCTTGCAGAACCCTGGCCTCGAAGAAGACAATGACACAAAATCCTCCTTCTTATATAAATCATATGTATTTTTTTTTCTTGTCACTTTTGAGCTCTAGCTGACTGACACTGCCCTGGAAAGCTAGCTGAGAGAGAGGAAGCATCAATTTCACCATCATTCATTCTTGATAGCTCACGTTAGGAGAGAAATAAGCTCTGGAACCTGTGGCAGGAGGTTAACATACTGCGCTCTTGCTTTTTTTCCTTTTTACCCTCCGGGAAACATGGCGGTATCCTTGTCTCCTGAAGGTCTACACTCCCACAGAAGCCTGCTTTGAAACCTGTGTAAACCATGGCGTTTGCTTTAAATGTTCTTGAGTCTGCTGCACCAAGAAGTTATAGTAAAGCATTCATAGTTTTCTAGTAAGTCAGTGTTTGGACCCCAAACACAATGGGGTTTCAAATGTTTATTATTCTGTTATCCAAGGGCAGAGTCCAAAGGTAGAAATGACCAGCTGACCCTTTGTAACTCATCGCAAACTTCAGAGGAAACACACACACACACACAGATACAAAGACTTTAGCACAGAACCAGGTAATTGGAAAGCACCCCAAAGTTTTCCTCCTTTCCATTTACACAATTCTAAAATGTCCTTCATACGGAGAGGAAGATGTACGAACATTTCTAGCCGGAAAATTTGAAATAACTACAGCATACTCGTGACCCTACCAACATTTTAACAAACCTAAGAAAAGTATATTGGAAAAAAAAAATAAAACTATTTGATAAAGGATGGCAGAAAACACTGCATTCCTCCTGGCTTCCTCTTTATTGTGACTAGATGGGAAAGAGCCTGTTTGGAAGGCTCCCGGCCGAGCAGCAAGGTCAGGTGGTGGGCATGGAGCAGAGCTGATGATGCCATACTCACTGTCTCCGGGCTCCACAGGCAGCTCGTGCGTCCCTGAGCGAACGATGCCTCCCCTTGCCATGAGCTGCAAGACAGGAAATTAAAAAATTTCCAGCAGAGATCTTAGCCGGGCTTCCATTCTACACGCTTGTCTTATTGAGCCCCTGCTGGAAATGATTAGCCCCACGAGAAGTCAGACTTTAGAAAAAGAAAAAAAAAAAGACTAAGACGCCAGGGGCTGGAGAGATGGCTCAGCAGTTAAGAGCACCAAGTTCAGTTCCCAGCAACCATGCTGAGCAGCTCACTGCCACCTGTAACTCCTGCTCCAAGGGACCAGATGTACTCTTCTGGCCCTCCTGGGCACTCACACACAGATACGCACATTAAAAATAATAATAATAATAATAATAATAATAATAATAATAATAGTAATAGTAATAAGTTTTAAAGGAAGCCAAAACAGTGATGTCTACAAGTCCATAACCCCGCGCCCCCAGGGAGCTTTATCTGCAGGCGGAAGATAAGGCGCCCTCCCTTCTCACCAGATAATAGAAGACTATCTTCTTCAGTTCCTGCACAGCCTTCCCGTTTAGAATATAAAGCACCTGGATGTGCAGCCATTGATCACAGCGCAGTTTGCCAGGCGTGGATACCAGGTGCACCAAGCTTTGGCTTGGTGAGAAAACAGCACTGGCTGTGTGCTGAGCCTCCACATGCTCCTCTGTCAACCATCGGAACCCATAGCAGACATGGTTATCCTTGTACTTGGCCTAAGGAATTAGAAAAAACGATGTCATTTTTACTAAGATGGTAGATCAGGGACCCCTGGCCTCACAATGTCCTCACAATGTTTATTCCTCCTCCCTCTATAGTAAAAGCAAGAAAGGCCCTTATTTGATTTATCTGTCTTGAATATAGGCATGTTCTGTGGCTTTTTTTTTTTTTTTTTTTTGCCACAGAACATCATGAGTTTGGTATTTATATGTCAGAAGAGAATAACATGAGCCATAAAGCTTGCTGCTTTTTTGGCTTGACGGTGCCTCTGCTCCTTTGTCAATGAAGAGAGACACCAGAGCTACAAAACCTCACCAGGGAGGGTGAACACAGTCACCACTTTGCAAGGCTGTGATGCCTTTGGTGACTAGTTCCCATTGGGTTTTATGAATCAATGAAATGGCATAGCCTTATAGATTTGAGAAAATGGCTGCCAATAGCAATGGCTAGAGCGGAGTTTGGAGATTTAGCTGGTGTGCTTTCCAGGCCTATCTTAGGTGTGTGAGTGAGTGCATTCCGTAGTTCTGAATTTCATAATATTTAAATCAGACCAAACATCCTACTTGTTAACAAAAAAATGTTATTTTTTATGGCAACAACATTTACAATGTTTTCTTCTGGCTTTTTTGAAATATATAGTACATTATCATTAGCTACAACTGGGCAGCAGGGTGAACAATAATGTGTACATAAGAATGACTGCTAAATTTTATAGAAACACCAGTTTATTCTATTTTATTTTACTTGGCACAATATTTTCCATGGTGCATGTACCACCTTATAAAATACAGCACCCATAAAGCTGGTAAAAGTTGACCTTGAATTGCCTCTAAGTTATAAAGCACATTTCTCTCCATAGGACTAAACACAATTTGGAGAGTTCATCTCTTTAGGTTGCAATTTTATTTTCGAGACTTGCTCATGTCTTTACAAGCTCTTTCCACACTCACCCTGACAGTTAGGGAGGTGTCCATGATGTTGTCAGTGTTGATGGAGAACGACACCAGGCCATCCTTATCCGTCGTAGCATTTAAGTAATGGTTTGCTTCATTTGCTATGATGGAGATCATTTCATACTGAATAGGGGTGCCTCTCCCATCCTCCAACAGGACCTGAAGATTAAAAGCAAAGGTCTTTCTTTAGGCATTGCATGCACACAGTGCCAAGCACTGTGGGTATCATCAGGAGGCTACAGCGTGGTAAAGGAGACAGATGTTAAATAAACATGTAACTAATATAGACTTACTGAGCAGTAACCAACGCTAGGAAGAAAAATAAGAGTCTGAAGAGATACAAAGCAACAAGAATAAATAGGAGTGATCTAAGATGCACTGTGGCTAATTTGCAAAGACTGTGCACTATGTATAACTCACAGAGAATTATATCAAGAAGAGAGTTACATTGCAATAGAAACTTAATTCAGCCCTCCAATTTATTTGCAATTCAGACATTGTGGTAGATAACTTCCCATGGCTTAACATTATGGCACAGCATTATATATGTATACAAGCAAAACGTCCTGACACGGGTGCCACGTGCTTCTCTGTTTGATTTGCATGTGTTTCTGCCCTCCCATCCTAGATGGTGAGCCTGCTGGAGAGTGGGCAGTCTTTACAATGTACTTTGCCTATGACAAAGGCAAAGCTGAGGAGGCACACTCATCCTTAGAGCAGGCTTTAAAAACCAAACGGTTGTTAATAGTGAACTCAGCCAAATGAACAAATAAATGATGCGGCCCAGTCCATAGTATAAAGTTGCTGACATTTTTGCTATAAGCTACTTTAAATTTTTTTTAATTCTGTTAATTGACACAAGGTATTCATAAAATCCAATGTGAAGTTTTAATACATAGGTAAGCGGTGTATAGCGATGAGCTAAAGATAATTGGCATATCAGTCATCTCGTATATGTTATAGCAGAAAAAAACAGGCTGACATGGATCAGCACCCTTAAATATCAATACTATCTAGGTTTATCATGAAAATGTCAGCTGTGTGTGCAAACACAAGAATGGGCACACAACTCCACCCTTTTGCTGTCTGCTGAGACAGTCTTGCTGCAGATAGTAAAGTTACTTCCCAGCATTAAATTATAAAGACTACAGTATACTTCTGAGAATTTTAATTTGACTACTCTTTGACTTCAGGAAATGGTTAGCTTCTAAATATATTCTGCCACAATAACTGAACCTTCCACAGTGTACTCTAAGTCTAGTCCTGTCTTCCACATGAAAAAACATTAAAAAACAAAGAGAAAGAAAGAAAGAGAAAGAAAGAAAGAGAAAGAAAGAAAGAGAAAGAAAGAAAGAAAGAAAGAAAGAAAGAAAGAAAGAAAGAAAGAAAGAAAGAAAGAGGAAAGAAAGAAAGAGGAAAGAAAGAAAGAAAGAAAGAGAGAAAGAGAGAGAAAGGAAAGAAAGAAAGAAAGGAAGGAAGGAAGGAAGGAAAGAAAGAAAGAGGAAAGAAAGAAAGAGAGAAAGAGAGAGAAAGGAAAGAAAGAAAGAAAGAAAGAAAGAAAGAAAGAAAGAAAGAAAGAAAGAAAGAAAGAAAGAAAGGGGGAGGGAGGGAGGGAGGGAAGAAAGAAAGTTATTTTCATTTCCATCTACTCACTTGCCACACACAGACACACGCATCTCTTCATCCAGGATGGTGATTGTCTCTGGAACTTTCACTTTGACTTCAAACTTGGGAAGCACTGTAGGTTACAGTGAAGGAGGTTAGTGGTTGCTCTTCAGATCTGAAGACTTCAATGTTTTCCAGTTCTTTGTAACAGTTCTCTAATGATAGGTTGGTATTTTGTAAAGGTAACTCCATTCTCCAATTTATCTATGTTTACTTCATCCTCAAGGAAAGATTTTGATTAAGGAACTATGACAGTTCATTGTAATCTTAAAGAGTCTCTCTCTCCCTCCCTCTTCTCTCTCTCCACTTCCCTTCCCTCTTCCCACTCTCACTACTGAAACAGTATTTTATTTTGGTCATCCAGTATTGCTACAAACAACTAAACTAAATGTCATTTTATTCTCAAATCACTAACACCCCACTGGACTTAGACATAATCGATTCTACTCTAAGCCCAAAACATGATTCATGGGAAGCAGAACGAATCTAAATTAGCACAAACTCTGAGCCCTAAAGGTCTCGGTTATGAAGGACAACGTCCCATGATTTTCCATGAGCCATACCGAATCCCTTCACAGAGAAGGGGTGCTCTATGGTCCTGCCCGATTCTGTGCGTATTGCCAACTTGTAGGAGCCCTCAGGAGGCTCTGAGGAGAGGGGGAAGGACAACTGTCTGAGGCCACTCTCTAACTTGACGCTCTGCCATTGTGCAATACGATTTCCTCTGGGGTCCTGTAATAAATGAACCACAATTCACAGAAGTGCAGAGAACATCCGAGATTATGAAAGAAATCTATGGAGACTCCCATGTTATCAAAAAGAGGGAAAATGGTAGGCTCAGAGGGCAGCTGAGTTCCAGTCACCCATCGCTGCGTGAACTGGGGGCTTCTTCTTTCCCCAAAGTCTCCGGCATATTGTCAGACATCCTGAAAGGAGTTTTCCCCTGAAATGACTGCTTTCTTCTAATTGTGTACTATTTATGTAGCTCACCTGAACATACAGTAGAGGAATCTGAAAGAAAAGAGAGAAAGAATGTTATGTTCTCAAATAGACCCAATTCTAGCTTACATGGAATAATTCAACATTTACAGAGTATCTATCATCTATCTATCTATTTATCTATCTGTATGTAGTCTACAAATTAAGCTTTTTCAAAGTTTTAATTAATTCATTTCAAGCAATTAATAGGTAATGTTAAGAACTTTGTTGGCCATGGGTAATGGTGGCAATATTGTGTCTATTGTTAGGAACAGGACTTGTTAATGTTATCTAAGTGCGTGTAGCATCCTATTCAAGAACATTCCTTTGCTATGCAACTTCACAGACTGGAAAATAAATACATGGAAATGGAAGGAACTAGTCTTGGACAGAGTTATTAATATGCATCATGAGGCGCTTCTAAGAATGGGAAGGGATAGGAATATCTCCTCTGCCACCAATGTTTATTCACTTAGATAACATTAACATATATATATATATATATATATATATATATATATATATATATATATAGGGTTTGATATGTGTATGCATGTATGTGTGTATAAGTATATATCACACATACAGGTTAACCTGACAGAGCGGTGGATATCATATTCGATTTCAGGTAGACTAAAGGCAGAAGCTGAGAGACAAATATCCAGATTACAGTAACAGTCTTGTTTACAGATGTTGGGATAAGTTGTAACAATTCAGGTAGTAAGAAATAGAATTTTTTTTTTCTAAGCCAATACGATTTTGTGTGAAGTAGATGTGGGTGTGAGAAACTGAGAAGCCAGGGTCATACCATTTCATCAAATCTTTGGAGCTAAAGGAGAATTGATTCTTTTTTTGAGATGGGAACACGTGGCGGAAAAACTCAGCTGAGAATGGACAGCTGGTCTGATGCCCACATTGTGGCCGAGTCACAAAGGAATACACGTTCCCACTTCTTTCATAGCAGAGACTTTGGCGTGTTTGAAAAACATTTAAATCTCTAAGAAATATTTGAACTTAGATTTTTGGGCAGCTATTCATTGTTCGTTTTCTTACTTTTCCTAGTTAGAAGCTGAAGGATAAGTTTAATTATTTGACAAGCAACTGAGTGCCAGACCATGACAGTACACGTTACCTACCGTCTGACCTGGGATAATGTTTTAGATCAAGGCCCTGCTCTATTGCAATGAGAGAAATCACTGCGCACACTGTTCAACTCTCCCTCCCTCTACAACTTAAGCAGCCATTTTACACAAACAACGATGATTTTATGTAAGTAACAGGAGACTTACCAATTCATTAAGGGGGCGAAATTTTTCATCCAATGAAACAACACAAAATTTCACTGAAATAGAAATATTTTTTCGGTGATCCCTAGCCCTTGACCAGTCCTATCCATGGGCAACAAAAACTGTTAAAGAACAAGGATCACAGCAACTGTGAGGAGCAGGCAGAGCCAGAGGAGTTTTTAGATGCTGCCCTGATGGTGGACCTCACCATACCTGTCTGCGTCAGTTTGTAGATGGGCTTGTCAGTCTGAGCAAAGACCAGACTCTCTTTCCTCTTAACCAGCACCGTGCTCCGTTTCCTGAATTTGTGAGTTTCTCCTTTTACGCGGACAGTGAGAAACATCACCTCAGTGGATGAAGACTGTGGGACCTGAAATACAGAAGAGGGTCTGAAAACCCAGTGTGTCTCTCCAGCCTCGTCCTCCTCTCCCCTGCAACCCCCGTTCTACATGTCTGTGGCGATCTCACGCTTTTTCTTATTCTCCTCTGGGAAGTTGGCGTGGGCAAGCATTTTGATACTCTAGAAATGGGAAAGCCTGGGTATGAGATGAGGGGATACGTTAGTAAGAGAAGCTGTGACTGAAAAATCTCATCTTGGTTTGTATAGAAAACAGTGCAGTATTGACCCAGCTCCACACTGCCTTCGGCAAAGTTATTATACACTAACAGGACGTTGTGCAAGCAGGTCTTCAGAGCCTTAATGCTATGGGGAGAGGGGACCATTCTGTTAGTACCAGATTGCAAGAATCCTGCTGAGGGTGCTTTCTTCAATCTTTATTCTTAGAAGAACATGAGGCATTTTTGTCCATCAGCAGTGGTGGCTTATGATTAACCTTGACCCAGTCTGCTTTAGGAATTTTATAAAATGATATTAAGCAAAAGTCATGTTTCCCCCCTTTTCTACTGCATGCTTAAAAGAAAAAAAAAAAAAGAGGAATAAAATTTTCCTTTGACTGTTGAATTTATTTTCAATATGCCTGTAATATGTAGGTGGAAACAGATGTTTACCCTTAATCTCTACGCTCGTTTGTCACCTTTGAATTCTTAGATGACACCCCTTCCACCCCCAGCCCCGTGCCCCACCACACCACACCCCTGCCACCCAGTTTCCCGATGCTTCATCTCAATAATACTAGATCCCAACTCTCTAACTGCCCGTAAGCCAAGTGGCCAAACTCACAAGGAAGGTAACACAGTGGAATAACTCCTTGTCAACCACAAGATCGGTGAAGAGGCTTTTGTTTCCCTGGACAGACTCCACGGACACTTTCACCGTCACTGTCTCGTTCAAGTGGATGAAAAGGAGGCAGCCCCTCTCGAGGGTGCCTGCGTGCAGCAGGGAGGGGACCAACACCATGTAGATGCTGGGGACCAAAGAGTACAGTTAGAGGACTGCGTTCCGTCAGTCCCATTACCATCATCCTTAGTAATTCAGTAAGGCATGACAGACACAAAACTGCTGGGTGGCGTAAGAACTCCCTCCCTCTCTCCTCCCCACCCTCAGACCATTGTAGTGAGCGTCTTTGTTGAGAGAGAGAGAGAGAGTACGGGCATGCACTCGGCAAGCCTGTAAAAACGTACACACCAAGGGCTTGCTCCTGTTTTACGGATAAGGAATCTGAGCCTCGTCAAAAGCGAGTCAGCAGTTGAGAGTCTAGTTGTGGGCAGACGACAAAGCCTTTGTGGGTTACCTAACCTGGATGCCTGTTTGCATCATATGCATTTGCCTTTCCCAATGCAGAGAAAAGCTCCATTCAAAGGCATTAGCCCTCTGGTAACTCAGGAACAGGGCAGACGGTTTGCACCATGGCTGAAGACTGACAGTCCAGCTGCAAACCGCGGCTCTCCAGATTGCTTTTAAAGGGCATAGCCTCTCACATACTCTCAGGTTAACTTCTGTTCTCATTACGATTTTAAACAGTAAGCAAACACACTCTTTCGAAACTCTAAAATGAGGCTTGATTTCTCTTAAATTAGCTGTTAACTTCCCCATAGAATTTTAAATATTATAGGCAGTAATCACCCACTTAAAAATACGTATTGGGAGACGTAGTGGCACATGACCTGAAAGACTGAGACAGGAGGATTTCAACCAGTTTGAGGCTGCCAAGGCCTACATAGCAAGAGCCTGTCTCAAAACAAATAAACAAAACCACAAAACAAACAAATGAACAAAAACAACAAAGCAATAATAAATAAAATTTTTGAAATGGTCAAAAATTATATTTTCTGTGCCACTTTCTATCTAGAAGTTTATACTATGAGCTCCTTACGCGTCAAAAATATCTCATGAACTCTTAATTTTTTATTAATATGTAAATATATACCTGTGAGTATATAAGCTTAACAGTAACTCTTCTTTTAAATGTGTGACCATGAATTCGTAAGTGTCAAGTGTTTTTTTCATGATTGAGTTATTTTCAGAAGTCCTAATGCACAACTTACCAAAAATATAAATCATGATACGTATGTATTAAATTTAAAATTAAAATGCTTTCAAAGCACATCTTTATTGAGAATTGTGCGTGCTCCTTCCACTATGGACATTAATAATCTTTAGCTGGATATTCCTCGTTAAAACAAAAAAAAATTTTTTTTTGTTTTGTGTAAATATAAGCCCTGAGAAAAGCAGTCTCCGGTATGAGTAAGTAAATGGTGAATAACTATGTCTTTGTCACCATTTCTTCCACATCCTCTTGTACGACCTACCCTAAGTCACCCAGAACCGTCGCTGTTCTAGCTGTTCGTGTATTCTCCTTGATCCTTTCTTGGTTCTTTGAAACACAGAATTCCTGACTAGCTGATTTGCACACTAGTCCTGCTTGGTCACTAAAGTCGTTTTGCTTTCTCAGGCACCAACGTCAACATTTGAAATCTTTGCTAGGGATTTTCAAACCCCGGCACAAAGCGCCACTCTGGAGAGGTGCGTCTTTATTTTAGCTAACAGGGCGAGGGAGGTGAAGGAGCCGGCAAGAAGGACAAAGCTTCAAGGGAGACCCCCGAGGTCCTGCGCATCGCGAGGGAATTTGGATATTCCGAAATCCAGAGAGCTCAAGAGAAGCGATGGAGATTCAGTTAAGGAGAAATAATGGGTGGGGAAGGTCTGGAAGACCTCAGAGCTGCAAGGAACCTCAGAGGTGAGGAGGAGGACGGTGATGGTGTTGTAGGAAAGGAACAGAAGACCCCAAATTCAAGCTTCCGGCGTTCTGTGGAACTCACGGCTTTTGTGATGAGGCGGCATCTGTGGGCGGCGGCAGCAGCAGGGACAGCAGGACCAGGCTCGGCTGAGGGAGCCTGCGCTTCCCCATGCTGCGGGGAGGACCGGAGCCCCGGCTGCCTCGCGCCGTGCTCCCCCGCTGGAGAAGTGGTCCTTGAACTTGCTGCGGGGTAGCTGGGCTTTATGCTGTTCTTTGTGCAGACAGCTGGTTCCACCCACACAGGTTCTCTAAACAAAGCTGAGGTCTTTGAAG
Organism: Psammomys obesus; assembly: GCF_907164565.1. Lineage (NCBI taxonomy): Eukaryota > Metazoa > Chordata > Mammalia > Rodentia > Muridae > Psammomys > Psammomys obesus. Next base: position 6,360,617 of record NW_026588368.1, on the reverse strand, counting down.
GTTCCCTGAAAGGGTCATTGATGGCCTAATTACTGACAAGGTTAATTCCTGCCCCGTTAGCCAGAATTCCCAGAAGGATTAACCGCTCTCTGGTTACTGCTCACTTTTTCTGTTTTTTACAATAAAGCTGATAATCGGCTTCTCCACCCCCGCAGCACCCCGCAGTGCCTTTTTATTGATACCCTGGGTTCCTGCCTGGATAGTTGGCAGGAAGGCTGCCGCTTAGGCAACGCTGGGGAGGCGTGAATAGTTCACTCCCAGCGGAGTGTGCCAGCCAGTTCTGGGCCACATCAGGCCTGTCTTTAACGTGAGGCCCACTGTCAGCAGCCTTCCATGGAAAGAATTTTGAACCAAACTAGGAAGTAGGTTTTGACTTTAGAGATATTGTACACTAGGTTGAAGAGGAAGCTTTGGGGCCAGGAGAAATGATTGTTTTTGTTGTTGTTGTTTGTTTTGTTTAAGTTTCTGGTGCTGGAAGACAGGAGACAGAAGAATCCTGGGCCAGCCAGTCTAGCCTCAACTGCATTTCTAAACCTCAATATAACGTTAAAATTGACCTCAGCCTTCACACACACACACACACACACACACACACACACACACTCGTTTCTGTTTTAAGAAAATGAGAGGTAACAAGTTTTCAAGTCACCCCAATCTACTGTGCCTAAGAAAGGCCCCAACTGTCTCCACCATCACTGTACAACATTACGGCAGGACACTCTCCTCTCTAATCTCTAGGTCATAGAGGCAATTCATACATCCACGCACTCATTCTTGCAGCTCCTTGGTTCTTTCTAACCATGCATTGATCCTCCCTGGCTAGAACCTAGCGATAGAATGTCAAGGAAGTAGAAGCAAGAATGCACAGAAGTTCTGACATTCTTATGGGACAGGGGAATAGAACAGATTTTTGAGAGAGGGATGCAGTAGCCAATTATCATCAGAGAAACTGAAGACTCCCTGAGGACAGAGGTGAGAGGCACACAGCCTGAAGTCCGTATGTGGGCTCCTAAAAACAGTGAGCTGGGAGGAGGGGAGCAAAACTCTCAAGTGAGTCATGAAGTGTGAGTGTGGGTAGTCAGAGAAAGGGGACAGGGGAGGGCCACTCTAAGCTTCAGAATGACATACAAAGTAAAAATGTTCATTTTTGTTAGGAAAAATAATTTAAATATTTCTTGTTGGCGTACCCTATTACTTTGTAACAGCTTTTATACTCCCTCATTTAGCCTGGTATAGTGTTTTTCTTCCATGAAACATACGCTTAATACAATGACATTTTCTAGAACTTGGATTTTTCTTGTTTATGAAGCAAATGGAATGAAGACTCTTCATAGATATTTTACATCGTCCCTTAAAATGTGTAACTACTGTTTCTAGGTGTAATTCAATGACATTTTTTTTTGTAAGAACTGCAAGTTGAACCTCACATTCTGTCAAATAAAAAGGATGTTGTTTAAGGATGTTCTAAAAGACATTGCTAAAGGATACTGCAAATGGATGGTGCTAAATAAAGCTTCAAGGAGATGTTGCTAAAGGATGCTTCTAAGGGATACTGATAAAGGGTGCTGCTAAAGAAAGCTGTTTAAGGATGATGTCAAAGGATGCTTCTAAAAGTTGCTGCTAAAGGATATTGATAAAGGGTGCTACTAAAGGATACTGCTATCTTATGAAAGAAGGGGGAGATAGTAAGACCTGGAGAGGATAGGAATTCCACAAGGAGAGCAGCAGAACCATAAAATCTGGCCACAGGGGTCTTTTCTGAGACTGATACTCCAATCAAGGACCATGCATGGAGATGACCTAGAAGCCCTGCACAGATGTAGCCCATGGCAGTTCAGTATCCAAGTGGGTTTCCTAGTGGTGGGAACAGGGACTGTCTCTGACAGGAACTGATTGGCCTGCTCTTTGACCACTTCCCCTTAAGTGGGGAGAAGCCTTACCAGGCCACAGAGGAAAACAATGCAGCCACTCCTGATGAGACCTGATAGGCTAGAGTCAGATGGAAGGGTAGGTTCTTCCCCATCAGTGGACTTGGAGAGGGGCATGGGAGGAGATGAAGGAGGGAGGGGCGGTGGAACTGAGAGGGGATGAGGGAGAGGGCTACAGCTGGGATATTAAGTTCTGGAGCATCACCATGAAGCCACTGTGGGGGCACTAAGTGCTGAGGCTCTGTGGGCACACTGAGTTCTAAGGCATTGTCAGGAGCCTACTGCGGGCTCACTAAGTGCTGGGGCACCACCAGGAGGCCCCTGTGGACACACTAAGCTCCTGCCATCAGCCCCTTCTTCTCATCTCCCTTTCTCCTTATGAACTGTGTTAGTCATATTTCTACCATCTTTACAAAAACCATTAGAAAGTGTCTGGCTAATTCTACTAAGAATTGAGAAGTGAAGAGAAGAAAATAACTGGAATATTTTTAGTTTTTCCAAATATTTATTAGGTGATAAAAGTAAGTCATACTTATACTAATATACAAAAAAAATGATACAGAGAATGTAAGATATGTGTTGCCACAAGTATTTAAGCCATCTCTCTCCCCCTCCCTTTCCCTCTCTCTATATGTATAGATAAATGATATGTGTGTATCATGTATATTATACATACAGATTTTTCTTGTTTCCTTTTCATCAACGTCTATTTCATTATTGGTGAGTAGCACATTTAAGAGTTTTTTAAATACAGCTTTTCCGCCCGCCTCCCTCCTCCCGAGCACCGCTCCGGCTGCACAGCGCTAGCTCCACACTGTCAGGCTCGCGCCACCGTCCCCAGCCGCCACCATGATCATCTACCGGGACTCATCAGCCATGACAAGCTGTTCTCCTACATCTACAAGAGCCGGGAGATTTTGGACGGGCTGTGCCTGCAGGTGGAGGGCAAGATGGTCAGTAGGACAGAGGATAACATCGATGATTAGCTCATGGGTGGAAATGCTTCCGCTGAAGGTACCGAAAGCACAGTAGTCACCGGTGTTGATATTGGCATGATATTGGTTGATATTGGTCACTTACAAGAAACCAGCTTCACAAAAGAGGCCTACAAAAAGGACATCAAAGATTACGTGAAATCACTCACAGGCAAACTTGAAGAACAGAAACCAGAAAGAGTAAAGCCTTTTATGGCTGGGGCTGCAGAGCAATTTAAGCACACCCTTGCTAACGTCAATAACTACCAGTTTTTTATTGGTGAAAACATGAATCCAGATGGTATGGTTGCTCTCCTGGACTACCGTGAAGGTGGTGTGACTCCATTCATGATTTTCTTTAAGGATGGTTTAGAGATGGAAAAATGTTAATAAATTAGACCTATCACCTGTCACCATAACTGGCTGCTACTTACCATCCACTCAACACCAGGACTTAAGACAAATGGGATTAATGTCATCTTGAGCTTTTATTTTGACCGTGATTTATTTGGAGTGGAGGCATTGTTTTTGTAAGAAAAAACATGTCATGTGGGTTGTCTAAAAATAAAGAGAGTTAAATACATTTAAATAATGTAGATGTGGCTGCATGATGGCAACACGGATAACTAGATAACCAGCCAACTAGAAGCCAGCCAACAAATAACTATTTAAAACACAGTTCTTGTTTAATCAGCCTCTGATGTGATCACCTTCTTGGGGAGAGGGGAGGGCCTGATGGATACATGGAAATATATTAAGGCCAAAGATAACTGTTCCCAGAAATTTCTTTCAACCGAATGAAGCCTCCAATTCCAAGGCAAGCCCACGTTTGTAACGTCCAGTATTAAAGCGTGTCCTGTCTGCCAGAGCAGAGAGTGTAAGTTTCACTCTAGGCGTGAGGGTCTGAGTATAGCCCGCTCCAATTAAACTAGGGTTGCTGACCTTCCCAGCAACAGTAGCAGGACGAGGCATCCCGGAAAAGAGTGCAGTTGGGGACCTGATGTCCAAGCGAAGTTTTCCAGCGTGTCAAAATCTTTACATACTTTCTGATAAACTGATTCTCCAAATTCTGTCCCATGGCTGACATTAGTGTGTAACTGAATTATAGCCCAACGCAAAGTTACGCCTTGTCTATCACCTTTGACGTGGCACCATCAAAGTTTAACTCGTACCCAGCAAGCCAGCCCTCTAACCAAAGATTGCTGAATGTGAATTGCAGGTACAGCAAAATAAAACACAACGTCACAGTCAAGATTTTCACTTCCTCTCTTGTAAGCAGACTTGATTTTACCGATTTTCTTTCTGTGTTCATTGAAAAGGTCATATCAAACACCCGTCTCAACCCTTGGCAAATCTGGCCTTCAGTTGCAGCCTCTGCTCCCAGAGTGTTCCATTTGTCTGTGAAAGTCTGACCATACATCATTTGTATTTGGTCGCCAAGGACCCAGTAACTTTGTCAGCATCTGTAATTAGATGAACCAGTTGTTGAAAATTCCACACCACTGCGTGACTTTGTTTTCACAACCAGCTTTACCAACCCCAACCCAAATCCACTGTTGAAAATACCTCTGGCAGCTTTGCCAAGGTCAACATACAAAGGAGGGATATGGGAGTGGCTGTGGACTGGTCCATATACATCAATCTGCCATGGTGAAACCGCGGTGGAGTTGAGAGCCTAGGCAGTGGCAGGAGAGGTTGGGGGGTGGAGAGGGTGGCGCGGGGGGGGGGGGGGAGGGGGGTGATCTGCGCCTGTCCCAAGGGGTGCTGCCTCCCAGGCTTGGCTCTTGGCTGAAGCCGCTCACTGGAAGTTGCACTGCAGCTGCTCTAGCTGGAGGGTGCAGATTTAATTCCCATCACCTGACTTTGAAACTTTATATCTGTTTATCAACAATTCTTTCACTTCCCCTCCCCATAACTTCTAATAATAACATCTGCCTTCTGCTTCTGTGGCTTTTGGTATTAGGCATTATAAATAACCTAATAGTCTGATTTTTAGCATAAAGGGCAGTATACAAACTACTACAAACACCACAACATTTTACATTAAGGACTTGACCATCCAAGGACTTTGGTATCTGATGGTGCCCTAAAACCAAGCTCTCACAGACACTCAGGAAGGGCAGTCTGCCTAAAAGTAGGAATGCTGAAATCAGGCATCCCTTTAAAATTTTTGAGAAAACTTCTTATTCTTTTCAATAACCGATTTCCACAGTCTAACAATCAGGGCACAAGAGTGACAGTTTCTCTACATTCTCATCCATATTTCTTATTTTTGTGTCTTTTTTTTTTTTAAACACGGACCATCAGCAGATATGTGGCATGTCCCTGTGGTTTGCATTTCTGCGTGAAATAGTGGCATTAAGCACTAATCTGAATACCTCCTAGCTATTTGTACCCGGTTTCTGGAGAAATGTCTGTCCAAGACGCTTGCCAACTTATTAACGCAGGCTGATTTTGTTGTGGTGGTTGTGGCTGTACACATATAGGAATTCTTATAGATTATACTAGTCTCTTGTCAGACATATGATTGACAAGTTTGGTGTTTTTTTTTTTTTCACATTCCAGGCTGCTTTTTTTATTTTATGCCTGGGTGGCTCAGAGGAAAAGTGTGGCCTTGCTGAGGAAGAGTATCACTGGGGGCACAACCTCAAGTAAATAAATAAATAAACAAATAAATAAATAAATAGGTGCAAAAATATCGGCTCAAAGACAAATAGTGGATATAACTTCAAAAAATGAAAGATTTGGGCCATTGCTATACAACTCTACAATGGCCAGTAGTAGGTATTGTGTATGAAGAGCTTGTTAAATATGCGTATTATGATGAAAAGAATATATATATATATATATATATGTAAATTTCAAAGACACAAGTTTTGATATCAGTATCAAGAAAATGGAAAGACATTTTCCCAGTTGTTTCCCAATGCCCACCAGTCCCGGGAGACACTGCTCAGAGAGCAATCTTTTCTCAGGCTAATGTTCAAACTAGTACTGAGTATGTGATATATAGTCTGGCCAGTGAGGTTTGTCTTAAGGTCTCTGTTGGTGAGAAAGAACGCCATAACCAAAAGCAACTTGGGGAGGAAGGAGTTTATTTCATCTTGCAGCTTGTAGTTCATCATCCAGAAACATGAGGTGTTGCAGGATAGTTGATCCCATTGCCAACTCCGAGACTGTGAACTGTAAAATCCTGTCTTTTGTTTGGGGTGGTTCATCCCTAGCACACGCCTTTAATCCAAGAGCTTTTCGTACACAGGATTTAAAATATTTAACCCTAGGTCGAAAGGCAGACCGAGAAACCAGCTGACAGGGATTAAGCAGGAAAGAGAAAAGGGTATTTAAAATATCATGGAGAAGGGACTATTCAGCTCTTTGGCCTTTAGCTTTCGCTCTTTTGCTTTTAGCTTTTGGATTTCTCTACTGGGCTGTCAGCTAAGCTATCAGGCCTTTTCTCCATGGGCTGTCAGCTGAGCTAGCAAGGTTTTAACTTTGGCCTTTTGACCTTTTGCTTCTGGGACGTGAGCTGAGAAGGAAGGTCAGCTAGGTACTTTCTCTGCCTCTATGAGCTAGCAGGTTTCCACCCCAGCATCTGGCTCCTGAGTCTTATTGGTAAAAATCGAATGGGTGGGATTTTCATTCATTAAAACAACAAGTCAAGTCAGGAACTCAAAGCAGAGATATGGAGGCAAGAATTGAGACAGAGGCCATGAAGGGGTGCTGCTTCCCAGCTTGCTTTCCCACAGCTTGTTCAGCCTGCTTTCTTCTAGAATCCAGGACCACTGCCCTCAATGTCCTGAGCACTTCCACATCAATCACTAATTAAGAAAATGTATCACAGGCTTGCGGAGAGGCCAGTTTTATGGAGGTGTTTTCTCAATCAAAAGTCCCTTTTCCCAAATGACTCTAGCTTTTGTCCTGTTGACGTAAAACTAGCTGGCACAAGAATCAAGCATAAAACTGCCAGGTGGGGCTCATGGACAGGGACTTTATGCTTTCTAATTGCAGTGTGCTCCCTGGCTTTTCTTATTCTCTCCCCATGGCAAGTAGATGTCTGCTTGGAGTTCAGTGTCTGTCTTGAAAAGTTCAAGCACCAGTGTCAGGACAAAGTTCTGCTTGCTAAGCAGGTACGAAAGACAGAAGAGGCCTGGCTCCTGTCCAGCACAATTGAGCAATCACGTCAAGCTATCAGCCTTGGACCACCAACCTATGGACCTCTGCTTGTTTAAGGAGCTTGAAGCCACTTTCCTATTGTTTGTTGCCAGAGGAATTCCTGGTTAACGCACACACGGATGTGAAACATTCTGGAGATAAGGCAATGTGGGTGAAGACATGAGATTATGAAATGTCACGAGGTGTTAGACAAACTGCAAATAAAGGAGACTAAGCTTGATTGAGGCCAAGAGGTAAAACTAGACAGAATCAGAGCTTGAGTCGCATAAGAAGGAATTCAGAATTAATTTTGTAGGCAACTGTGTAAACAATGCGTGGGAGAATCCATGGCGTAAATGTTGGGGAAGGGTAATAGAGGAATGAGGATTGCTCAGATGAGATCCAAAGCTACAGTTACAACATTAGGGAGGAGGAAAAATACGGACTTTTGATATATTTTACATGACTTTATAACATTCCGGTATTACTAGTGCATTTGAGAAAGAAATTATAATTTTGTGCGCTATCACTTCTAAGACACCACCAACATAAAGGACATAATTATCCAATGTACTGCTTAAGGGGAAAAAAAAATCCAAATAAATAAGCATATATTGATCGTAAAACATATCTTGGCTTCAAACGTTGAGATCTTTAATTTTACCCCAGTGAATGCTGGGGTAGCTAATATTTACGGATACTCTGTGGCAAACATTCCTGAGTAGCACTTTGTCTGGGCCTACTGTATGTGTTCGAAACCTCATTAAGCAGGTGTATATTTTTCTTTCCAGCTTTAGAGGATGACCCCCGGTCTTAAACTGAAATGAAAACATGGTCTTGTTAGTTGCAAATTTGAGTAAAGCAGAGAAAGACTCCTAAATGTACAAAATTTGGGCTTATTTCCAGGGATCCGTTTGAAGATATTCAGTAGGGAATGGGGCACAATATTTAGAATTTCACTCGGTCAACTCTCAAGGATCTACAGAGAATGAGTCTCTTCACTGGGTCCTAGGGGTTTCATTGCCATCAAAACAGTCAAACAAAACCAAACATTTCAGGGCACACTATGTCCCTAGAACTATTCTGTGTTGCACAAAAACAATATAACTTTCTGCTGCTGGGGAGCTTACATTCCTGTGGAAAAAATACAAGCCAAAAATACACAGACAAATAAGTAAGGTGATTTGATGTGATAATAAATTCTGACTAAAAAGATGCTTGCTTTTTCTCATAACCATCCTAAATGTTCTCAAAAGATACGAAGCAGTCTGGACTGAGCGCTAAGAATTCCAGTGCCATTGCCTTTCACCCTTACAGAAAGGGAGGAAGCCAGTTATACAGATTTAAAGTGGAGGGAAAGCCTGTGTTTAAATCCTCAGAAAATGTTCTCAAGACCCGGGAACACATCAGTGTGACTGTACATCATCACAAAGGAAGAGAGCAAGGGTGAAGATACAAGCACTGAATGAATACAGATGTCACTGAAAATAATGGCACTTGAAGAGGGAAGATGGTAGGTTAGAGACATCCAGCATTTCCCAGGAGCCTCATGACCACACATGGAGGTGGATAGTGTGGAAAGGTACAGGAGGAACAAGGACTAGGTTAAGACCCAGAAATTCCAAACCTTAGATTTGTAAAAGAAACAACTGATCCTGAGGGAGTGTGTGAAGCGAAGAGGTAGATGAGGGGGGGAATCATCCCGGTGGGACTTTAGACAAAAGACCCCACAGCCACACATTCACTCTTCAAGAACAGTGCTTGAGGTGAGAGCTGTGTGATATGTGCAGCAAACAGATGCTAGAAAATGGTGCCCCTCATTTCTACTCTGCTCGGCTGTGCCTTAGTGGGGATCCCTCTTAACAGAAATCTTACAGTTAAATCTTTCAGCTCGGGAGTGCGGAGATGCCTTCATCTCTGTACATCCCAGTCTCAGAGGTCTCCACCTTTCCACAGTTTGAGTGTCAGCCCAGAGAATCAGAGTGGTTGTGACTTAGAAACAGAGTCACAGGCACAGTCCTGGCACTGGAGAGGAAATCTGGGGATGATTACATTTGGGAGCTGTGGTGGTTGGAATAAGAATAGACTCATGTGCCTGAATGCTTAGCATTATTAGAAGGTGTGGCCATGTTGGAGCAGTGTGGCCTTGTTGGAGATTCACTGTGGAAGTGGGCTTTGAGGTCTCATAAATGCCCAGTGTAGTATACAGAGCCTGCTACCTGTGGATCAAGATGTGAAAGGCTTCGCTCCTCCAAAACCATGTCTGTCTGCACACTGCCATGCTTCTAACCATGATGATTAGAGAATGAACCTCTGAAACTGTAAGCCAGCCCCAGTGAAATGCTTTCCTTTATAAGAGTTGCCTTGGTTCTGGTGTCTCTTCACAGCAATAAAACCCCATCTAAGACAGGAACTTTGGCCCAACGCCTGAGAAGAGCAAACAGAGGGTGTGGCTACAGAGATCAGCATGGCTGGAGCCTGTGGGAGCACTTGAAACTCCATTCCTCGCCCCAAGATTTCTGTGCTTTAACTGCTTGTTACGGCCCCCAGGCCCAGAGACACTTAATGGAATGCAGCTGACTAGCACTTCCCTAGCATGCACTAGCGTTGTACCTGGTAGGGTGGGCCAAGACGGCAGTCCTCAGGCTCAGTTGAAATGCTCTGAACAGGGCAGAAGCAATTAAGAGGAGGAAGAGGCAGCCTACGGAATGGGAGCAAATCTTTGTTAGACATATGGCTAACAGGCGCTGACATCCAGAAGAGAAAGAGAATTAAAAAGACCAAAACAAAAACCTCAAACACCAAAAGACAAGCAGCCTGTCAATGGATAGGCAAATAAGCTTTCAGATGAAATGTAATGCACGAAAAGATGTTCAATGACTTTAGCCTCCACAGAAATGCAAAGCACACTGAGTTTCCAGTAAGCAGCATATTTTTTTTATCTTTTTCCCGTCTGTTCGCTCTGCAACTTTGAATTAGTAAATTTAGTGTATTTATATTCAAACATTATTGATGACTAGGAGCAATTCAATTCTCCTCACTGTTCTGAATGTTCTTTGTCCCTTCCTCACCTCTCTTGGTCATATTTGTGCAGGGAAGATTTGTGGTGTTAATATTTGATTCCTAGCTATCTGGGTTGTGTTTGTCTGCTCCTCCAGCAGGGCTCACACCTTGATTTGATTTCATGATGGTAGGCAATCTTCCTCACTTCCGACACAGGATTACCAAGCACCCTTCAAAAAGTGCACCTGGCAGTCATGAATTCCATCTGCTACTATCTTGAAAGGCCTTCATTTCTTTTTCATTTCTAAAGGATACTGTTGCCGAGTATAATATTTTTGTCGGCAGTTATTTTCTTTCATGACTTATGCCTAACTCCATTCCCTCCTGGCCAGAGGGTTTCTGCTGAGAACGCTGTGATCAATGAGATAACCCTTAAATGTGACTTAGTGATTTTTCTCCTAGTGATTTTAGAAATTCTTCTGTCTTGGACTTTGGTGGTTTGACTGTAATAAGCATTGATTGGAATCTTTTCTTATCCTCTCTGTTTAGAGTCCTGTGTGTATCCCGTACACAAACATACATATCTTTTTTTTAAGATTGGGGATTTTAAAAGCTATCATATTTAATCAATTTTATATGTCCTGAACTTTTTTCTTACCTCCTTAATATAATTCACGTGTGGTTATTTGCCATTTAATGATGCTTTGAAGGTCTTGAATGATATCTCCATTGTTTCCTGTGTATTTACTGATTTGTTTAGTTACTCATTCATTTCAAAAGACTTGTATCAAATTAGGATATTCTTTCTTCTACTTGAACTATTCTGTCATTGAGGTTTTCCTTAATTTATTTAAAATTTTTAAAATTATTTTATGCATATAGGTGTTTTGCCTGCATGTATGTCTGTGTACCACATGCATGACTGGTACTCACAGAGGCCAGAAGAGGGTGCTGTGTCTTCTGGAAAAGGGATTAACAGAAGTTGGAGCTGCCATGTAGGTGCTGGGAATTGAACCCAGGCTCTCTGAAAGAGCAGTCAGTGCTCTTAACTGCTGACTAATCTTTCCATCCCTTTGTATTTGTTTGAATATATAGGAACCTTTCTACTCCCAAGACTTCAACTTGATACTTTTCAAAATCTCCCTCCTTTTCTGGGTTAATCACTAGATTAATGGGTTCCTAACGTGACATATGTATTCATATTCTCTTAGCACTCAGGGGGCTTGCTTAAAATCACTCTTTGACATTGTCATTTCATCCATATTGACTTCTTTGGAGTCTGTTCTTTTTCAGGCACAATGTCATCTTGTTTCTTTATCTATGCTCCTACCTTGAGACTTACACAGCTGATGGACCCGTGTTCTCCACCAGTTTTTTAGAGCCGCTTAACAAGTTTCCTTCTTTTAAGGATGCCGGTTTCTTGCTGAGTACAGGCTTTGAGTATTATATACGGTATCCCTGTGGCTAATAAAAATAATAATAAATAAACTATTAATTATTAATCATAATAAAACAATCTAAGTATTACTAAAATGATTAACTGTTTATTATTTAATTGTGATTTATTCTTATTACAGCTAATGAATGAAGACATTGTGCACCATGCTAGAGTTACAGAGACCCACCATCTCCGCGGGCCACCCTAGAGAAGTAGTACTCTAACAAGTGAGGCCGTTAGAGGAGGTGCTCATCGTATACTGACTCCCGCAGTGGCTGTGGTGGCCACGGCTGTGGGAAAGAAGTTTCTCAGGCACCACTGCTGGTGTCAGCAAGTGCCTCTGGGTAAAGACAACCCTGACAGTGCGAGAAGACAGAAGCATGTGCCCTCTTCCCCAGCACCGTGCTCAGCTGTTGCACAGGGACAGGAGCGCCTAAAAATGCAGCACCCCCTCTGTGGTGCTTACACCCTGGTGTGACATGGCACGGGGTCGGCGAACTGGCAGGAATCCTGTAGATAGTGGGCAAGAAAGTGTGAAGTTTCATTCTGCCAATTCAGCGGCAGTGTGTACCCAAGGGTGTACCAAGGCTGTAGGCCAGGCTTTGTCCCCTTTAGCTGCAAGCCATACCTAGGAGCAGAAACATTTCTAGAGCTGGCCCGAAGTTTGTGTCCGACCCCTTGTGCACACCCCAGAGGCATAGATCAGCCCATACAAAAGAGAATCTGCTCTTATAGCTAGGGCAGAAGAAAGAACCTGGAGCTCCTTTGCAGTTTTGCCATCGACAGGCTTCTTCTGAGTGTGGGACAGTTGGGGAAGTCATCAAGAACAGCCTGTGTACCCACTCTCAATCCGAGCCCTGGCCTGAGTTCACACGTGGCTGGCCTTGATCTTCAGAGAGCACGCATCTGATGTGGTTCATAAGATGTGCCTTACACGCTCTATGTCCTAACACCTGCCCACTAAAGCCAGACAGACTTGGGTCAGCCACTACACTGGGCTAGTCTCTCCTCTTTCTCCAGCAACATCCCACCCCGTAAATAGTTCTCCATTTGCCTCCCTTTCATCTAACTGTTCAGACTCCAAATCCATGGCTTCACCTTACAGTTCTGCCTTCCTACCTGAAGCTCAACAACAAATCAAAAGTCTCTCCTTGACCCACTGTCTTTGCATATCTTAAGTAGCATTATAGAAATCTAAATCACTAAGGTCCTTTCTCATTGGTGCAGGAGCCTGCTACTGTATATCCCTCTCTATGTCATTTCTACCCAACTCTACACTCACTTTATAAAAACCTACATAAGTAAGTCCTTTGAAATGAAAAGCAAATCTGTGCCATGCTCCAGAAACTCTTTTCAACCATTCCCTACCATGCCTCAAGTAAAATCTGAAATATATATGAATATTGTATGAATATTTCTAGCATACATACAACATACACAGAATATATGTACATTAGTACCTATAAAATTAGAGACTGTTTCTATAAGATATTTAATAAATAATTATTGAAAGAACAATTAAGATTAAATCATTGTCTAAAAGAACACTATTAATTTTCAGCTGTTAATCTTTACCTCTACTTTTTCAACTATGGTTTCAGTGTCCATAGTGTTGTTATCTTTCTGGGCACTGTGTTATCTGTAAAGCTGAAAAGCATTTCTCTTGTGAGTTACTGAGTTAATAAGAAAACACACAGTACCAAAGAGGAAAAGTATCAAGCAACTCGAGATTTCTAGGAAAGAATACTTTCTAGATAAAATTTCATTTATTAATTGATGTTCTCTTTGTGGCTCAATCCATGAATTCACTAACAAATATATAGTTCACACTTCTTACGTTTTTGCACAAAGATATAATGGCTACATGGAATTATTTGCCATGTTAGATGGTTGCTGCATCTTTAGTGTGTGCTACCAGGAATTAATTCCTTTCTTTTTCTTCCATCCAGACACAAACAGCCTTTGCTGACTATACACTGAATTCAAGGCAAATAGCTCTTCCTCTATCTTGAAGCAGAATCTTTCTTTGTACATTTGTGTGGGATAAAAATACACAAAAAATAAAAAATAAAAAACAAAAACTGATGGTTGCAGCCTGGATTCTACTTGAACGAACATAGCATTCAGCATAGCAACCAATGGAGTAATTTCTCACAGCAAACTAAACAATGACATTTCCAGTAATAATGGTATTTCTGAGAGCTCTGTGAAAAGGAACTCGACATTATTTTTCATAAACGGAGTATTACACTGATGTCAAAACGTCACAAAGATAATACAAGTAAAAGTAATGTCCTGGATGTCAATGAATGTCTTAAATGAAAAGCAAAAGTATGACAGCTGACATTTAAAAACTGGTGGTTTTATCAAAGTGGCCGAATTGGTTTTATTCCATATAGATAGAAAGGTATTTGAAAAAGTAAACACCAGCTAGCAAAAAAATAACCAAGGACTAGATATATGACTTTATATAGATACAGAAATAGACAAAATGCAAAATGAAGATTTACTAATAAAACATGATAATGTCACAAAAGGGGATATGAGGAAGCAGATCGCCTCCGTTTAGGGATAAGCTTAGAGGAAACTCAGCATAAAAGAAAAGGTCAGTAAAATGGGTTAAAAAAAATCTGCAATGTGGATGAAAAGTTCAGCACATAAACGGAGTTTTTTTGAATGTAAAAAAAAAAAAAGTGTCAGCAGAACTAAAAGCTAGGAGAAAAGGCTGGAGAAAAGGGTCCATGGTTAAAAGTTCTTGATGCTCTTCCAGAAGACCTGAGTTAGATACTGGGAAGCGTGGGCTATGACTCCCTCACTCACAAGTAGCAGTTTGTAAAATCAAGAACTGGCACTGTGGGACTCTCAAGAGAACGGGGCTCTCTCTACTATTCCGACTTCACTCCGTGCTCTCCCGTTCCGTGCCACCACTCTAAGCCGCTTCAACACCCACCCCTTTCGGTTCCAGACCCAGGCAGAGCCAAGTCCTCAAGCTTTTAGGCTGATCCTGGACCCGAAGCCTGAACTGCGTGTCCATGTTGCCTCGCGAGAGGCAGGCGCGAGAAGGAGTTGCATGGGCACACTCTCTTACTGGGTCTGACCCAGCGCTGCCCTCCAGGCCCAGCTGGGCGCCAGATTCCCGGGGTTTTCTTTAGGGCTTTGGCCAGGTCCCTTTCTCCCCACTTTCCTTCCTTTCTCTGCCCAGGCCCAGCTGGGAGCCACGCTAAAGGACTTTTTTCATCTTCATCCAAGCAATCTCCAATCCTACCTTAGACTTCCCAAATCAGAGTCTGAGGGCTTGAGAACAAGACAGACAAATTAGATCACTTTCAAAAGCATATGATTTACTTTTTTAAAACTCTTAAGAAGGTCCCCGCTGCAAATTTAGGCATAAAACAAACACAAATCTAAGGAGTCAGAAATATTTTCAATACAATCAGTGAAAAAAAAAAAATCTCAAATCTTAGAAAAGAGATGCCCACTCGGGTAGAATAGGCACACAGAATATTTAACAGTCAAGAGTAACAAGAAATTCGCCAAGCCACGTTACAGTTAAAAGACTATACAGGACAAAGAAAAACTACAATGACATGACCCAAGTCACATATCAAGGCAAGCCCATTGGAATGATGGCTGTCATCCAACAGAAGCTTTAAAAGCCAGAGATGTCTGAGCAACGTACTCCAAGTTCCGAAAGTTCAAGGATGCCTCTCCAAACTAATGTACATAACAAAACATTCTTGCACAATATAAACAAGCCAAAGAACTTATGACCATCAAACCAGCACCACAGAAAAAGTACTGGGAGAAATATTTCAGACGGAAGAGAGGGATAAGCTCACTACAGGGGGGGAAAAAGTGATACTAGGACAAATGTTATGTATAGTAGAACTAGACAAAAAAATAGAGAGACATAATTGTTAAGTAACAGTGTAGATCAAATGAACCTGACAGACACCTA
Organism: Psammomys obesus; assembly: GCF_907164565.1. Lineage (NCBI taxonomy): Eukaryota > Metazoa > Chordata > Mammalia > Rodentia > Muridae > Psammomys > Psammomys obesus. Next base: position 6,345,164 of record NW_026588368.1, on the reverse strand, counting down.
TAGAATATTTCACCCAACACTAAAAGATACACAATGTTCTCAACATGTTCTCGTGGAACTTTCTCTAAAATAAAGCACACAATGAGACAAAAAGTATATTCTAATAAATACAGGAAAATTAAAATAATTCTTGTTTTGTATCTGGCCACAGTGACACAAAGTTCAAAATAAATAATAAAAGATAACTACAAAAAAAAATACACAAACTCGTGGAGATTATACAGCAATGCTACCAAACAATGACTCACTGAAGAAATGGAGAAAGAAAAACATAACTCCCTGAACTAAATAAAAATGAAGACAGAATATAACTGTACTGGTTAGTTTTTATTGCCACCTTGAAACAAATTAGGTTACTGAAGAATAAAGAATGTCAGCTGAGGAGCTGCCAAGATCAAACTGGTCTGTAGACATGTCTGTAGGTCAGTGTTTGGGTCTGAGGTTAGTGTAAGAAGGTCCACTCTGCTGCAGACAGTACTATCCTTAGGCTGGTGGACCTGGTTTGTACCAGAAAGCTAACCTAGCATGAACCAGGCAGCAAGAGATCCTCCATGGTTTCTGCTTCAGGTTCCTGCTTAAGTTCTGCCTTGACTTCCCTCAGCTCTGGACTATGACCTGGCAATGTAAACGGAATAAACTCTTGGCACCCCGAGTTGCTCAGTCATAGGTCATAGTGTTTGGCACAGCCATAGAGAGTGAACTAGAAAAATAACAAAACTTCTAGGGCACAATGAAAGTTGTTCTAAGACATTTATAGCAGGAAATGTCTACATTCAAAAGCAAACAAAAAAAAATAGGAAGAACTCAAATGAATAACTTAGTGATGGTCCTAAAGACCTTGGAAACACAAGGACAAACCAAACCCAAAAGTAGCAGGTGAGAACAAAAGATGGGCAGAAGTTACTGAAAATAAAAAAAAAAAAAATGACAAAGATTCAATGAAACAGAGTTGATTCTTTGAAAAGACAAATAAGACTGACAAACCCTTAGTCAATTTAACTAAAGAGAGATAAGGTGGTGGGCAAATTTGTGAAAGTTAGAGATGAACAGGGAGACATCACAACAAATATCAAAGAAATTCAGAAAATCATAAGAACATACCTTAAATCCTGTGTTCCAGAAAGCTGGAAAACTTAGAGAAGTAGTTGATTTCTTCATACATCTGACCTACTAAAGTTAAGCCAAGATGAGATCAATAACTAAAGCAAGACCATGACAAGCAAGAAGATTAAAAAACAGTAATTAAAAAAAAAGTTTCCAACCAAAAGATGCTCAGATTCACAGCAGACTTCTACTTCCTTCAGAAATTTTCAACAACAACAAAAAAAAAAGGAAAGAAAAGAAATTGAAGGAATGTTCTCAAATTCTTCCTACAAAGGCAGTATTATTCTAATGTCAAAACTGCATAAAGGCGCAATAAGACAAAATCATACACCAGCATCCCTGGAGAACATCGGTGCAAACATCCTCAACAAATATTTGCTAATTAAACACAACAATACATCAAAAAGATCGTTTGCATGATCAAGTGGACTCAAAGCCAGAAACCACATGGGCACCTCAGTTGATGCAGAAAAGGCCCTTCAGGTGTGCATGTTTGGGGAGGATGGGGGTAGGGGGAATCCAGAATCCCGTCATGATAAAAGATGGGGTATATTTCAATGTAATAGAGGCTACTATGACAAATATATAGCCAATCTGGTACTAAATGGAGGTAAATTAAAGTAATTCCGTTGAAATCAGGAGCAATACAAGGTACCCATTCTCTCTATTCGTTTTCAGTGTAGTTTTTGAAACCCTAACTAGACCAACATTGACAGAAGGGAGTAAAAGGGATATAAACAGGAAAACAAGAGTCAATGTATCCTTGTTTGCAAATGCTATGAGTGTATACATCTGGGACCCTAAGGACTCCACCAGAAAACTACTAGAGCTGAGAAACACTTTCAGCAAAGCATCAGGATATAAAACTAACACATAAAAATCATGAGCCTTCCTATGTACCAAGGACAAACACAGTGAGAGGAACACGAGGAGGCTCTCTCACTCACCACAGCTTCAACAACAAAAGCCAGTGTGAGTAAATATCAATTAGGATGTGAAGGACCTCAGCACTGAAAACTGTTAAACTCCAGAAAAAGAACCTGAGGAAGACTGTGGAAGGTAGAAAACCTCCCACCCTCATACACTGAAAGAATTAACATCGTGGTAAAAATGATCATCTCAGCAAAGGAACTTTAAGGATCCAGTGAAATCCCAACCAAAATCCTCATGGTATTCCTCACAGAAATAGAAAAAAAAAAAAGAAATCTTAAAATTCACATAGAGGGGCCAGAGAGGTGGCTCAGAGGTTAGGAGCACTGGCTGCTCTTCCAGAGGTCCTGAGTTCAATTCCCAGCAACCACATGGTGGCTCACAACCATCTGTAATGAGGTCTGGTGCCCTCTTCTGGCATGCAGGTGTACATGTAGGCAGAACAGTGTATACATAATAAATACATTTTTAAAAATTCACAAGGAAGCACAAAAGACCCAAAATAACCCTAACAAAAAATAGCAAAACAAACAAACAACAACAACAAAAAAAAAGCAATGCTGAAGGAACTACCACACTGGACCTCAAGTTCTGGAGCTCCTGGAATTAAAGCAGTGTGGAAATGGTACCAACCAGACACAGATCAATGGAACACAACAGAGAACCCAGGTACAAACCCTTGCAAATACAGAGCTGATTTTTGACAAAAACACTCCCTGAAGAAAAGACAGCATTGTCAGCACACAGTGTTGGGGAAACTGGATGGCTACACACAGAAGACTAAAACTAGATCTCTCTCACTCTATACGAAAATCCACCTCAAATGAATCGAAGACCTCAATGTAAAATCTGAAATTCCTAAAGCAATGGCTCTCAACCTTCCTAGTGCTGCAACCCTTTAATACATTTCCTCGCATTGTGGTGACCCTCCAACCACCATAAAATTGTCTTTGTTGCTACTCCATAACTGTAATTTTGCTACTGTTATTAATGATAATGTAAATACTTTTAGACACAGAGGGTTGTCATAGGGGTTATGAGCCACAGGTTGAGAGCCAGTGATATAAGCAGAGTTAGGGACATTTTAAAGAGGACTTTCATCACTCAAGAAATCAGGCCAACAATTGACAAAGGGGACCTCATGAAACTAAAAATAAGTCTCTACAGCAAAGGAAACAATCAGTCGAGCGAAGAGGAAGCCTATGAAATGGAGGGGGGGAATCTTTGCAAGCTATGCATCTGATAGGAGGTTACTATCAAGTACACAGAGAACTCAAAAATCAAAGCATCCAGAAAATGATCCAATCAAATAGTAGACAAGAGATCTGAATGAAAGAAATGCAAGTGGCTACTAAATATTTAAAAAGCTGTTACGATGTCATTAGTCATCAGGTAAATGCAAATTAAAACCACTTTGAGATTTTATGTCACCCCAGTCAGAATGGCTGTCATCAAGAAGCCAAATGATAGCAAATGCTGGTTAGAGTATGGAGAAGAAGAACACTGTTCACTATTAGTAAAAGCACGATTGACACAGCCTGTAAGGAACTCACTGTGGATGGCCCTTAATAAGCTGAAAGCAGAATTTCCATATGATCTGGATATAGAGAGTATCTAGAGACCCTATGTCCTCCTACAGGAATTTCTGTTTATCCATGTTCATTGTGTCTCTTTTCACAATAGCTAGAAAATGAAATCAGCTTAGCTGCCCATCAATAAACAAGTGGATAGGGCTTTGCGGTACATGTGTGGTACATACATAGCACATACATACAATAGAATTCTGTTCAGATCTACAGAAAAATGAAATAGTGAAATTGACAGGTGAGGAGATAGAGCTCAGACCCAGAAAGACAAATGAATGTTCTTCCTTCTGCAGATCCAGGCTTGGAATCCTGAGAGCGGTATGTGTAATGATGTCCCTCTAGATGTAAGGACACTTGAAAGTGGGCACTCACAAGGAGGGAATGCTTTAAAGAAGGGGCTTGGTAGAACATGGGCAAGATGAAAGTGGAGAGGGGGGATTTGAGGGTAGAAAGGTTGAAAGAGGGCTGGGAGAGGTGGAAAGGAAAGATGAGGGAGGGATTAACCCAAAACAAGGGTGTGTGGAAAAGCCACATGGATGCCTGTTGTTCTGTAATCCAATTAAAAGCAAGTTTTTAAATTTATTTATTTATTAAATTAATTACAGTTAATTCACTTTGTATCCCAGCTGTAGCCCCCTCCCTCATCCTCTCCCAATCCCCCCCCCCCCCCCTCATCTCTTCCCATGATCCTCCCCCAGTCCAGTGATAGGGGAGATCCTCCGCCCCTTCCCTCTGACCATCTATCAGGTCTCATCAGGACTGTCTGCATTCTCTTCCTCTGTGGCCTGGTAAGACTGTTCCCCCCTCAGGGGAGGTGATCAAAGAGTCATCCACTGAGTTCATGTGAGAGACAGTCTCTTACCATTACTAGGGAACCCACTTGGAGACTGAGCTGCCATGGGCTACATCTGTGCAGGGGTTCTAGGTTATCTCCATGCATGGTACTTGGAGTATCAGTCTCAGAAAAGACCCCTGTGGCCAGATTTTTTGGTTCTGTTGCTCTCCTTGTGGAGCTCCTGTCCTCTCCAGGTCTTACTATTTCTCACTTCTTTCACAAGAATACCTGCACTCTGCCCAAAGTTTGACTAGTAGTCCCAGCATCTGCTTTGATACCGTGCAGGGTAGAGCCCTTCAGAGGCCCTCTGTGGTAGGTTCCTGTCCTGTTCCCTGTTTTCTCCCTCTTCTGATGTCCATCCCATTTGCCTTTCTGAATGAGGATTGATCATCTTACGCAGGCTCCTCCTTCTCGATTAGCTTCCTTAAGTGTACAGATTTTAGTATGTTTACCCTATATTATATGGCTAATATCCACTTATAAGTGAGTATATACCATGTGTGTCTTTCTGCTTCTGGGATATCTCACTCAGGATGATCTTTTCCAGTTTCCACCATTTGCCTGCAAATTTCATGATTTCCTTGTTTTTAATTGCTGAGTAGTATTCCATTGTGTAGATGCGCCACAATTTCTGTATCATTCCTCAACTAAGGGACATCTAGTTTGTTTCCAGCTTCTGGCTATTACAGTAAAGCTGCTACAAACATGGTTGAGCAGATGTCCTTGTTGTATACTTGAACATCTTCTGGATATATGCCTAGAAGTGGTATAGCTGGATCTTTAGGTAGCACTATTCCTAATTGTCTGAGAAAGTGCCAGATTGATTTCCAAAGTGGTTGTACAAGTTTACTTTTCCACCAGCAGTGGAGGAGGGCTTCCCTTTCTCCACATCCTCTCCAGCACGTGTTGTCACTTGAGTTTTTGATCTTAGCCATTCTGGTGGTGTAAGGTGAAATCTCAGGGTCGTTTTGATTTGCATTCCCCTGATAGCTAAGGATGTTGAGCATTTCTTTAAGTGTTTCTCTGCCATTCAATATTCCTCTATTAAGAATTCTCTGTTTAGCTCTGTGCCCCATTTTTAAATTGGATTACTTGATTCATTGCTGTTTAACTTGTTAAGTTCTTTATATATTCTAGCTGTTAGTCCTCTGTCAGATGTAGGGTTGGTGAAGAAATAGAGTTACAAGGGAGCTGTCTGCTCAGACAAATAAATCTACCTCTCCTGGTTATAGGTTTTAAGCCAAATTTTCAGTGCCAGGTGTGAGATCCCTTTTTATGTGGCCTCACCCATCTCCCAGCAACATAGACCAGAAGTAGGAAGCTTCAAAGAACAGTTCAACAGTATGAAATAAGACAATAGCGGTGATCATCATTGGCTGGATGGTTGATGAGCAAAGAAAAGCCCAGAACCTACAAAGGAAAGAACAGTATAAAGCAACTTCTGTTTCTCCACGGTTCTTTCTCCTTTCACCCAGCTTGTTTTCACTCATAACTTAATCTTTCCAAAAAACAAAAACTTCACTATGTTTCCCCAAATACTGAAAAGAGACACGTAAGCATGGAAGCCTTAGACTCTCAAAATGTTTGTTACAACTAATTTATATACTAATTTATTATACTAATTTGATAAAATTATTTATATATTGTTATAATTTATAATAATCTGATACAATTTTATGTGTGTGATTATTTCATAATCATATAATTATTTATATATGATGTTTATAAATAATATTTTCTATTATTTATAAATATATCCTAGTTTTCTCATAGAATAGTGTCAGAATTGTGTAAAAAAAAATAGAAAAATTTCAAGAGCTGCAGAAAAAAAAATCCACTTGAAAGGGACATAAGGGAGGTTTACCCGAGGAAGGCAGAAAAGAATGGAGAGGCTGAGTTCTTGGAGACGTTCAATTGGGAGTTCCTAATCTCCCTACCAAGCCAGTGTGCTCTGCTTGGTTGCTGTTCTTTGAATCACACATTGTTTTGGTTCTTGTAAGATATTTTGGGATTTTTGAAGAGCTAGCCTGCAGCCCAGAACTCTCCACCAGGGGGCAGTTTTGCCTTGTCCCCACTGAAAATAGGCCATGCCAAGCGCATCGTGGGGAGAGGCCAGATTTGGACAAACATCGCACCATGCCAAAGACAGTAATTATCTGGCTTCAAACACCAGGTTAACTGATGGTGAGAAACTTGCTTTGGAATTGTCCAATGAGCCAAGGCAGCCTTGGAGACAACGAATGTTTGTGCTCAATTCCACACTGATAAACACTAACAAAATTTAGTAAAAACTGTTATGAAAAGTGTCTTTTTTTTTTTTTTTCAAATCCCCATCACCCTCAAATTTCCTTAAAGACATCTTATAGGATTTAGTTCTCTTTTCTTTATAACTATTCCGTTTCAAGCTCTCCAGTTGCCATGTCATCCTGGAGGATGCTGGGTAGAGGAGAAAAGACCGTGGAAATTCTGTTGTTCACCGCGGGCAGTGCTGAAGTTAGGCTGTGGAAGGTGGTCGTGTCCACTTCACAAGATTGGCTAAGGTTAGAACCAAAGATCTGCTGGTGCCCTGGGTTTCCAAAGTCCCTTCCCAATAAAATAACTGAGTTCTTTTAAGAGGAAAAGAGCAAGTAAGATGGATCAAACTGTAATTGGTAAATAGTAAATGAGCCTATATAAAAAGGGGTTCAAAATAATAGTGGCAATAAAGCAGGGTCCCTTTTCCATGAGACCCTAAAGCTCATTAGCTTGTACCTCCAAGTTGAAGTAGCTCCGTTGAGTTCTGTCAGACTAAAGTGGAGACCATTGATGGAGGAGGAAGCATAGGGCATCTTTATCAATCTCCCAAATGCCATTTTATTTGGACATATTGGAGTAAGAAAAGTGATGAAGACAGTTCTTTTGTTGTTTGTAATACTTCCTGTAAATCAGAGCATGCATCTAAATGCCTTTAAAAAACAAACTATTGACTGAGTTTTGTGAGCATCTTACCAGAAATATTTATCTTTTGAGATGTCATGTACCATAACGATCTTCAACTCAGTGTGTGCAGAAGGTGACCTTCAGCCTCTGATTTATGGGTTCCTGGGAATCCAGCCCAGGGCTCCCTGTGTCCTAGGCAGGCATTCTTCCAACTGAGCTCTATCCCTAGTACCCTCTGCAAAGTTTTAGAAAAATAATTGAAATCATTGTTTCACTTCTCTTCCTATGTACCTTTCACTGAAGCATACAGGCAGATATATAAAAAATATATGCATGTGTGTGTAATATCGTGGGTTTAGTCAAAAAGAATAACATCCCATAATTTATGTGTACTCTGCTGCCTGTGTCCTGTAAGGCACATGCTGTGCTAGAGAAGATATCCTGAGGTGCTCTGATGTCATAGTACATGGTCTGATTAAAGAATTCCAGACCAAGCACTTCTTCTAGAAAGGGTACACTTTTTTGTGTGCAAAACACGATCTTTGTAAAATGGGGGTGTGTTGCTGTTTGCTGTTGGCGTTTGAGCTTCTTCACCTAATGTATTCAGTATTTCTCTGTTTCAATTTTGGTTCTGTACTAGAGTAAAAGCACAAGCCCAGATGATTGTGATTTAGATACGGCTTTCTTGAGTCCTCTCCTCCACTGTGTCCCCGGCTGACTCCAGGCAGGAGGTCTTTGGGAACAATATGATGCTGTGAAAGCAAGAGAGGTGGTAGTGTCTAGCTAGGGTGAAGAGAGGACAGAATGATCCCTGAGCTGGCCCCTGCTGGGCAGAGATCTAATTAATAGTAAAAAACAGATGCCTATCATATTTAAACTGAAAAATATTCTCATGTAAACTTAAATAAAACAAGAGCACTTTTGCTTTTGGGTCCAAGGGCATTACCAGTCGACTTTAAATGCCCCATTAATGCACTCTCCAAAGAGCTCATTGATTAAAAATAAAATAAATTTTTAAAAAAAGCCTCCTCGCTGAGTAAAGGAAACAAGATTTGCCTTTTGGTGGGGTGTTATTCCAGAGAGCAGGCAACAGTTTTCTTTGTGGGGAAGGGCTGGTGCCTGGGGTGGCTAGGAAAGGAATCCCAGGAGGGCTTTAGAAACACAGGCAGCCAAGGCTGCTTCCTGTCTACTTATTCCTATAAACAGACGAGACCATGTGAGGAGAGCAGAGGGCTTCCTTGGCATGGCCTTGACATCCCATCCTGTGCTGCAGTGTGTTCTTTTCTGCTGTCAGATGGGAATTCTCCTCACCTACCTCTCTCGTAAAGTAACTATTTCTTGACTCTATGGAGAAGGGTTAATGCAGTCAGCCTTCTATCCAAAGGTCCAACCAAATTCAGGTTGAGAATTTTTATTTATTTTTTTAAATTCATCTCCATTGAGTATGTAGAGTTCATCTACCTTGTCATTATTTCCTGAGAAATACACTATAAGAAATAACTCTTACATTGCACTAAGTACTAAACTCAAGATGACTGATTCAAACTGGCTTCTTTCAGCTTCTAACTGAATTGCTCTTCTTGGCCTCATACTAACTTTGGTAATATGTTCTAATCTTCTGACCCCTTCTCATTCCCTGGCTCATTCTGTTTTCTTCCCTGTCTAGCTTCTTGGCAACCTCTCTCTGTACAACAATCCTAGTAAAATGCTTCCTCTCTCTCTCTTTATCTCTCTCTCTGTTTCTGTCTCTCTCTGTCTCTCTCTATTTCTCTCTCTCCCTGCAGTATTCTCTTAAGTCACCTCTCTTTTCTCTCTGGTCTCATGAGAACTGGACCTATCCTATCTCCAACTCATTCTGTCAAATCTTTCTCTGATTTGTCACTTTCTCTGCCCCTCGATTAGACATCACTTTCAAGCATGGCTACTCCCTTCTACACACTAACCTTATCTGTATTCCAGCCAGGTCATACTGTAATCCAGGGCGTCTCTGCATTCTAGCCAGATCACATAGACCTAAAAGGTTTCTGATGTGATCCCTTGCCAGTGCAGCCCTGTTGCTGGATTGAAATTCCTCTACAGATTTTAAACCTTTAAAATAATGTTAACCATCAATATAACATTAGACATCACATTTACCCCTTCAGTTGTACCCTGAGTCAAATCCTTGACTCTGTGGTAGGTACCTGTTCATATGGGGACTTGACCACTATCTGCTTAATAATTCCCAAGTGAGAGTTTATATGTCTAGTTAAAGCATTAAGGAAGCAGAGGCCAACAGTAATGAGCAGGAGAGCTAAGGGCACCTGGACTGACTGGCCTGGCTTACATCAGCTTTCAACAGGTCCAGGTCTTACAGCCTTTTGGAGTCTGCAGTTCCAGGATGGATGGATGTCAGGTGAGTGGAAATCTGCTGGGACTGATATAGACGGACTAGAGACCGAGGTTAAAGTTTAGGAACTTGAAGGAAAATCTTACGTTTAGAACCTCCCAACCATGAACAGGCAGTAGGGAGGGAAGCGTAGGCTGTTGATTGACAGGTGAACTTAACTGGAGTTCATTTGACCTGCGACAAGTGAATCCAAGTTATGACTCCCTGAAGCTTACACAAATTTGAAGTTTATTTTAAAAAATAAGTTTTATTATCACTGTTTGTAATTTGTACAGAAATCCACATTGTAAAATGAAACAACAGCAACAACAAAACCAGTAGATCCATGCCTTTGAATCACAGCTAAAGCTTTGGGAACCGTCCCTCCTCCCCCAATGATTTTGAGTTAAAAGCATTAACACATTTTTTTCTCTCGAGGTTGTATATTTAGAGAGATTGGACAGAGATGTTTTTAGCGTGATGAGAAGCACCTTTTAGTCTACACGTGGAAAAGAACCAAAGGAAATCTTAAAATTTGAACTTGTGACTATATTAGCCAGTGCTTTGCCAGAGCCACATTAATAGCCTAGCAGAACTCCATTGATTAATATGTTAAAACTCTGAACCTTTGAAGTCTTGACAACATATATCATCTTTAAGTTTTCTTATTGTTATTTTTTAATTATTTTCTCAGATCCTTGCAACTTACATAAACCTTAAACCCTTCTCCTTTCAATCGTTTATCGTGAGACACAAGTGTTTTGCTTACTGAGAGTAGTGACTGCAGGTTCTTTTAAATGGAGGAATGGTAAGCAGGTAAAACGTGGAAACCTGTTTTGCATGTTTGCCTTTCTCATTCAGGAGACCTAATAGCTCTAGAAGAGGCATGGCCAGCTGGGTGTGGTGGTGCGGCCTTCAATCCCAGCCACTCAGGGAGGCAGACAGGCAGATCTCCGTGAGTTCAAGGCTAGCCTGATTTACAAAGCAAGTCTAGGACAGCCAGAGCTATTACACAGAGAAACCCTGTCTTGAAAAACAACAACAACGAAGGAAGGCCTGATTTTCATGTACGAAATGCATTGGTCATGCAGCTGTCACTAAACTGATAAAGCTATCGTTGGCCCTCGGTGCCATCAAAGATATGAGAAGGATACATCTGAGCAGGAAGTATAAACAAGCCAAATGGGACTCTGTATCAATAAAAAGAAGTGACAGCTACCTGAACGATTACCATAGGCTCCTCCTCGGCCACCTCAGTAACCTCCGTGGAGGTAGAGTGCCTTCAGTCTCCAGTGGTCATACAGGGCAGCATTAAATTAACTCTATGACTCCCACATAGGGCAGCATTAGCTGCCAGACCCACCTGTGGGTGGGGAGCGTGAGAAAGACTGGACTACCTTGGTGAGGCAAAAAGAGCCATTCAGTTGCTCAGCAGGGTCCTGGAGGTGAGTGAGGCACAGGGAAGTTGTGCCCAATGGTTAGTTAGCATTACCACAATCCAGGTGGAGTCATGTTCTTTGGAGGAGACTGTGGTACATGGACCGTGCCACCAGAGGAACGGGCATGGGACTGGTGCATTGGCCGGGAATATTCGGGTACTGAAGAGAATTTCTGGACACCAGCTATTGGAGGATTCATCTGAGCTCAGAAGCAGGTACCCACGGTTGTGTTTGTCTTTGTCTCTCGTCTGTTACGTGTTCATTCTGAATGCTAGTTACTCCGGCAGTGGCAGGGCCGGACCTACGGTGGCAGCGTCAGGTTTCTGTCTTCTCTGAAGCTTTGCTTCTAGTCTGGCTCACGAGCATTGGAAGAGTAGTTTGAGTCCACTCGGCTGGGTGGGCCCATTGAGGCGGGCAGCTGTGCCAATAATGCTGGGGGCCACAGGATGGCTTTAGGGGATGCCCTAACTGTCCCTTCTCTGAAGTGGGAAGGAGCAGAGAGATTCTGCTCCCCAACAATTTGAATCTGAGCCTGAGCACCTTGGCTAGATAAAGGTAGTGACTGAATCTAAGCCTGAGCACCTTAGCTAGATAAAGGTGGTGATTCCTATGTTTCTTGTGTGTATTTCTGTGTGCCTGTTTATCTGTGGACTTGGACTGATGGACGACAAGTTTTAGACATGGGACAGTTTGGTCTTGGACGCGGAGCCAACTGCCCAGGGCTCGGGGACACGCACTAGCAGTGCACTCTTCACGCTGTGATCGGCCTGAGACTAGCCACTGCTGCTGGTCTCATGGGGAAACCACTATGGCGTGTGGAGCCCCACATGCCATGGCAGGAATGCTTGCAGGTGGCTGAGGAGATGGACGGAGCTGGCCGACCTGGGGCTGGAGCTCAATCAGTTGTGCATGCCTCTCCGGCAGCTAAGGCAGCTCCCTTTCCAGCGGCTGGGAGCTGTGACATAAAAAGATATTGCCATGGCCCCTTGCTGAGCTGGGCAGCCACATGCGGCGGCAACTTTGGAGCATGGGGGAGGCCGGGCAGAGAAGCAGGTTCAGGGCCGGCCTTGCGGGAAATCAAATCAGGGTAGGAGGAAAGCAAACTAAGGTAAACTGCAGAGCTCATGGCACAGGTCAGCCCAGGCACAGAGCCAGCAGAGCTGCCTGGCTCCTCCACTCCACCTCCTCCCCTCCACCGGGGCCAAGTGGAGGGCGGAGGAGCAGAGCTGGGGCTCTGAGCAGAACGAGCAAGAGCTCACCCAGCCCTTCCTCCTCTCCCATCGAGCGAGCTTAAGTTGATTGCTGCTAGCAAACCATGCAGTGGTGAAGGGAGGTAACTGCACTCAACTGTAATGTTTAAAATTACAGCTAAGTCCAATAAAAAGAGTTTATTCCATCTGTTTAAATACATGGCCATTATGATTGTTTCCAACTGATCTTAAGTGGTTACTATGATCAAAAGTAATTGGGTATGTTTAAGGTTAAATTCAAACTTGTTTAAAATGTATATGTGTGCCTATGTGTTTATAAGGTTTATGAACACATATGTTTAAAAAGCAACAATATAGCAACATACCACGTGGTATGTGAAGTGCCTCACCGCCATCTTGAGATTGCCACGTAAAATGTAATGTGACCTGTGACCACCATCTTGATAGTCACATGGTATGGGGAAAAAAAAAATTATTATTAGTCAAATAATTTTCATTTCCTTCTAGGTAAAAAGGATGAGTTATTTTAAATTGGTATTGGTTTTAGAAATTAAATTGTTTGCACTGGTGAATTCTGGTTTTAAAATCTAGTTTTGACTTTTAATATTTGACTTCTAGTTTTGGTTATGCTTTGTGACTTCTCTCCTATAAAGGGGGTACCTTATTTTGATATTGCAAAAACAGGTTTTAAAAAATGTTTAGATGTTTAAGGCTATAAAACGTTTAAAGTTTATCAGGCATTTTAGACAATGATCTTGGGTAGTCTAATAGAAAACTTGAAACAGCTTCTCGATCCTTTGAGGGAGAACAAAAAAAACTTTGGTATTTATTTTATTAATTTTACTAAATTAAACCAAGACATATGGTTTGAGCTAATTGAGAAAATTGTAATTTTTGCAGTGTTTCGTGCAGAGAGCTGTTTGTTTGTTAAGCTACTTTGTTTATTGTAAAACATGTTTCCAGCCTGGTCTTCACCTTGAGACTGAGAAAAGAGGAAGTTTCACCAAGTTCCTCAAAATCTGTTCTAAGTTCCTTAGAGTTTGTTTATGTAACCTTGGACTGTATCTGCTACAGGGAAGTAATTTTAGAAAAAGAGTTTAGCAGTTTCAGAACTTCTTTTTGTATTAATGTAACTTGTTTTTTGCTTTGCCTATAAAAAACAAATTATGGATGCTGGGCTCCAGCAGGATCATGTCAGAATGGAAAGGATTTTGGTGAGAGTTTTTATGTTTTCTAAAAAGCAAGAGAGAGAGCAAGAGATATTAAAGAAAAAAAAATTGCTTGTCTAAAATAAGAATGTCTGGTTAAGCCAGAAAAATGAAGCTAGGAACCTGAAGGTATATAGAATGTTGCAAAAGGTTAGTGTATGTATAAATAACCAGAGGGTAAATATGATTTGAGAAAAAAAATGTATTTAAAAATATGTTGTATTTCATTTAAAAGGCTGGTGATTCTTCATTGAAAAATGTTTTCTTATGTTCTTTTAAGGGGGAAGAATTCTGTCTGATAGGTTTGGTGTGGCCAGACTAGTTCATACAGTTTAAAATTGTTCTGTACTATTCTGTTATCAGTTGGTTCTAAAACTTATTTCATCACAATGTTAAAACTTTAGGTTATGGGAAAAAATTGTAAATGTTTCACAGAACTTGTTGTATCTTGGGAGGTAACACATGGTTCAGGGATAGAGGGTAGAGCTGTAGTTTTGCTGCCATATTTGTTTAGGGCTTCCAGATAAGTTTGGTTACACGTGGCCAGCCTCCATGCTGGTCCAGAGAAAAAGAGGGTGGAGCGATGAGTTTGCGATCATCTTTGTTTAGGTCTCTCAGTTATGTTCAGTCCTCTGATTAGTGTTAAGTGCAAAGCTCTTTGCTGTTCAATTGTAATGCAAACTGGTAGGATCAGCAAGATGTGCTAGCCTCTCTATAAACTGTATCTGATTAAAAGGTTTGCTTTAATTTTAGCTCAGGAAGAGCAGATTTAAAGTTATGCTAACGACTGCAGTTGGTTAAGATGTTGAGCTTTACCTAGTGTCTTTGTTTTAGGTTATTTTAAGGTTACGCCTAGGATGGGTAATTATAAAGCTGCCTGTGTAGATATAGTTCTAAAACATGTATCTAAGGAATATGCCAGAATTAGAGATTATAGCATTCTGTTCTATAGGACACAATTTAGAGCAGATGATAAAGATAGACAAAGAGTAATTCAGACATGCTGGCCCTCAAGCTTGTCAGAGATCTGATATATATGGCATTTTAACATGTGCAAGCTTATTATGACAGAAAGTCCCAAAATCCTGGCAGTAGCTCCCCAAGGTCTCCAAGAAGATTTGGGCACGACAGATGATGATGACTCCGGATTGTGGTATGCCAACCACTGGGCAATGCTGCTCCAACCGGCCGACTGCTAGGGCCCAGCCTAAACTGTGGACAAAGCCATGGACACCTGGAGAGGCACTGTTTCACATTTCGAGAGGCAAGGTGAGATCAATCTCTCATGTTCCTCTTTCCACAGAAGCAGTCTCTCATCTGTGCCTGGCTGGACTGCCTCTTCTCATGATGCCATGAGATTACAGGAGCCAGGGACCATGCCTAGGTGATGGACTAACTAGTCATCTCTGTCATTTTGATTGGCACATAGACTGATATATTTATTTAGCTTATAATTTATCCTTCTCAGGTCTCTGATCACCTTGGCGACTAGGCTAAAGCCACCAATGAAGCTTGGCCATTTTTTGTATGCTCAGTATCTACTTTTATCTTACATTTCCATGTCCCACTGGCAATTTAGGCAGAAATACATTAATGGCTTTACTGCTAAACCCTGGGTGCTTGGACTTTTTCTTGACAAAGCAACTAGAAGGAATAGGTTTAAGATATTCCTGTGATGACTTTTGGGTCAGATATATACATTGGACAGATATTTTAGCATGATGAGAAACACCTCTAAGTCTATCTCCAGAAGACAACCAGGAGGAAATTAAAATCTCAAGCTGGTGACTGAATAATAAGCAGTCAGTGGTCCATCAACTTATCAGAACTCTATCGATCAATGCCAAAACTCTGAACTTCTGAAATCTTATAACATAAGCACAACAGTAGCAAAGGGGGGGGGGAATCTAAAGTATCTCTCATTTTTAACATGCTTTAAATTACTTTTCCATCCCCCTCGGGAAGTTAGGGTCCCCTAGGGTGGCCCCCCTTGGGCCTAACAGGACTGTCAAGCTGGAGCATGTTCAAACCCTAGGAATCTCAAGCTTGAGATTTAAAATCTCATCCTGAGACTGCAGGAGAGGGGCAGCTCCCTCCCTGTTTCCACTCCTGCCTCAGAGCACTGTGGAAACCTGGTGACCTCCCAACCAGGTCAAGTAGTCAGTCATGTATCTGACACCTAGATGCAAACAGAGCATCACCAGCATGTGTGTCCCAATCAATGGGAGATATTCACCCCCCAGAACACTTCTCTATTTCCCAAGGTTTATATAGTACTTGAAACATACACACACAAACACATACAGGAACTTGAGCTGTTTCATCAGTAAAGGTGTGCATAAGCTGTTTCCCTGAATACTGTCTAAGAGTCTCTGATTTACCCTTGGAGAAAGTCTTCTCCCGCCAGCACTCCTAGCTGGACTGGAATCCTGTAGACATTACCCCCTCCCCACCCCACCCCCACCCTCATTGATCCCAGACTCCATTTCATTCTTCTCCTCTCAGCATCCCGGCACCCCAGGGAGAAGTGGAAAGCAGAACCACGGGAGACTTTATGGCTACCCCTAGGAGCTGACATTTTTGACTAACACAGGAAGTGTTTCTCAGTGAACACTTTAAATGCCGTACTCAGCAGACCTCTGAAGAACTTTTGAAGGCTATCTATTAATACAACCGACTTTAAATAAACTTTACTTGTTTTTGTTACCTTTTTAGGGCTTCCTCTTGAGGACATATACAGAAGGTTAAGCAAAGGTGATACCTGTTGATGAATTGCATTTGTTCTTAGCACAACTAAGCACAGTTCTGAGCATGTCCAAGACTGTGCATTCTAATTAAAGCCTTAAAAATTACAATTCTCAAAAAAAATTTACAATTCTCAAACCCCCTCCCACCGACATATGGCATGGGTAGGCAGAAGACACTGAGATGAGCAAGTATGTGGAGAGATGGAAAAGAAAGGGAAGGTTTGTATGCTCTAAAGAGAGGTAGAACTGGAGATACAGGGTGGTGAGGATCAGCCTGGTGTGAGAAGCCTGCGCTGCCACCTGATGCCATGCTAATGGCCTGGACCATGTGCCACTGCTGCTGCAGTGCCTTGTCTGGGTCCATGGCTGGCTCTGATGGTATGGACGTGGGAGGGCCAGCCCCAAGAGTGTGAGAGCAGGACAGATGGCTCTCCCCTTGCAGGGGAAATGCTGGAGAGCTGACCCTGGTGGTCTAAGACTGAGCAACTCAGCTACCACCCAGGTCCAGGGCTTTGAGTTGGCCCATTCCAACATCTACCTTATCTATGAACTTCAGGAGCCTGTGAAGGAGCCAGTCCCATGCAATAAAAGCTGCAGGACCTCCATGACACAGGGTGACAACAGGAGACCCAAGAGGAGTACAGGTAAGGATCCAGTATTGATAGTGTGGCAATAGCCAGAGGCCTAGAACCAGACCGATGACTTATTGCAACGAACATTTATAAGTAAAGCTGGGCAAAAGTTGATACTATATGACACATTGCGACATACTGCAGTGAGATGTTTTTTCTCATTTATTTAAATTATTTTTGTTTTCTCTTAGGGGAAGGTCTCAAGGGCAGAAGACAGGCATAGAAGGACAGGGAGATGAGTGGGATTGGGGTGCATGAGGTGAAATTTATAAATAATCATTGAAAAGCTAAAAAAAAATATAATTCTTGGACTGAGGCTCTTTTAGTACCGAAATAAAAAAGGCAGCCCACAGAGAGACTGTGAATCTTAAGGAGAGATAGTCCATAGGCTCTTGCCAAACTGCTTAGGCCACTGTCTCGATACATCAGAAGACAGGAATATCTCAATTCTTGGTGCTCATAGTAGTGGTCCCAACTCCTGAGCTTCTCATCTCCTTTACTGTAATTTTAATTTTTTTATCCCTTTTCATCCTAGTCCACCCTGTTACTCAAGCCTCTGTTATTCTTCATCTAGAAAAATACAACTCTCTGTCATCTTAATCTGTCCAAAACTATGATCAGATCTTATCTCATGACATTAAACCTCTATTGGTCATTTTAAGTCATGTTTTTAATTAGCTCAAACTAGAGATGCAGGTCTCTCATAGTCACTGCCAGGTTGGCATCAGACCCTGGCCAGAAGCAAGTAGCTCTCAGCCAAGAGGTGACCTGGGCTGATATTTTTTTTTCTTTTGAGACAGCTTTCTTCCTGAATCTTTCCCATTTGGTGCTGCTTCTGGCAGCATTTTATGTCTTGGTCCTTTTAAATGGATTTCTCAGACCTAGTCCTCTCGGACCTGTTTTCTATTAGCTCAGAATGTATCTGGTCAAATCCCTCTATTGAAGTGAAAACTAGAATCGGCCAAATTACTAGAAAAAAATTTTTGCATATATCAAACTGCTGACATTTGCAGACTCAACGAATTTTGAAAACATTCAAGGACAAACCCCAAATGTTACATGTCTGGGGTTGTTCAGAGATTCACCAGTCTGACCAATAATAAATTTTCACAGAGGAGAAGCTCTTGTTCGGATTTTGACACAGGGCTCTTCCGGGAACTCAGGATTCCGGAACACAGCATCCAGCCACCTCGGTCAGGGGTCTATAATGGCAAAGAACACAAAATCACACTCTGTGTAGGTCCGTGGTTCTCAGCCTTCACAATGATGTGACCTTTTCATACAGTTCCTCATGTTGTAGGGAACCCCCCCCCCGGCCATAAAATTTTTTGTTGTTACAACTATAATTTTGCTATTGTTAATAGTGCAAACAGCAAGTCCTTCTATGGAAGAAAAAAAAAAAACTATCTTCAAAGCCTTTTAACTCCCATTCCCATTCTGATCCAGGGCCCCCAAAATCTACAGTTCCTTTTCTTTCTTCCTTTTCTTTCCTTTACTTCCTTTCCTTTCTCATGTTCTAGCTGGAACATTCTACCCAGTGCTCCAAACCACACTTTTTTTTCACTTATTCACATTAGTTTTATGCTTATATTCCTTATTTTACATTTAAATACATATTTAATTAACAATAATTGTGCATATTATGGAACATTCTGTGGCATTTCAGTACATGTACATAAAGATCGGGTCAGGACAGCTGGTTCATCTACACCTCATTAAGGCTGTATATAATATGTGGATACAATATAGTTTACTGAGTCAGCCCCTTGTAAAAAGAAATGCTGGGCCGATTCCAATACTTTTTGCTGAAAGATTCCTCCTTATGCTTTATTTTTAAATGATTGTAATGTGGTGTCATAGGCACCATAATCCCAGCTACTCATGAGGCAAAAGCAGGAGGATGGTGAGTCTGGGTCCAGTTTATGCAACACAGTAAGTCTGTCTCAAAAGAAAACAATCTGTAGACTCACAGAGAGTCCCCAAAATAATATATGGAAAATTTGGCTGCTTCACCAAGTTTCCCCCAGTGGTGACATTCCATTCCATTTATCTATCTATCTATCTATCTATCTATCTATCTATCTATCTAAATTAATTTATTCTTCTCTCACACTTCACAACCCAACCACAGTTTTGCCTCCCTCCACTACTCTCAGACACATACACACACACACCCCTCCCCTCTCACCCAGATCCAGCCCTCTTCCATTTCTCTTTGGAAAAGACCAGGCCTCCCAGTGATATCAATGATATAAGACTAGGTACAAACATTCGGATCAAGGCTGTTCAAGGCAAACCAGCAGGAAGAAAAGGGTCCCAAGAGCAGGCAAAAGAGTCAGAGACACCCCCGCTCCAACTCTTAAAAGTACCACAAGAACACCAAGCTACACAGCCATATGCAGAGAACCCAGCACAGACCCAGACTGGCTCCATGATTGCTATTTCAGTCTGCGAACACTCCATCACGGATGGTGGGAGTATAAACCTGTACGGCCACTGTAGCAATATTTTCCTCAGAAAAGATGGGAGCCTTCACCAAAAAATCTGGCTAAAGTCTCTCACAGGCTGAGGGTCAAAAATTTCAACAAAACTAACAAAAGTCATGGAGTGTTTTCTACACAAAGATAGTATTCCCTTTTTTATAAAGATATTATAAATAAGAGCACTTAAATAGCAGAGAATTGTGTGGAAGTCCAAAGTGTCTATGAGCTTGGAGTGAACTTTACTCTTTTCCTACCTATAAACCTGTAAAGAGCCTCAAAATGACATTAAGAACCTTGTTTACAGTAAAAAATAATAATAATAATAAAATAAAATAAAAAAAGCCTTAGTTTCTTTTTGACCTAGTCCAGTGAGGAGTCCTCTGACTCTTGTGACAAGATGGCTTTATCTCATCCACCCATAATCCTGTGCAGTGTTTCCTAGCAGACACCCTATGCTTTCATTTGCTGGGAAAAAAAAAAATTTTTTTTCTTAGAAGCTCTTTAAACAATTCAACTTCAGGAGCCATCAAAAATTTACACACACACACACACACACACGTTCTTTTGTCTAGTGGTAAGACACATAAGCATACCTCTGTCTTGAAAAGCCCATGCCTATATGTTTATATTTGGGGCATATACTGCCCTCTTTTTAAGCATCTTTCTCCCTTAATGCCCAAGCTTACATCTATATTAAAATTGTCTCTCTTTTTATAATGAACCCTCCTGATTTGTCTCAGAATTCTTGTCCATAGCGAAGTGAAGAAGTGAAGAATTCAGGTTCTTTTGGCAGCTCAGTTCCTGTTCCCTTTCCCTGTTGATGCTCACAGCACAGCACTGCTAGACTTTCAGGCCAGACCTTCAGTGTCAACAAGTTTTACATGCACTTGCTTGTGACTGTGGTTGATACAAGTAGATCTCATTTGTAGAATTAGGCAACAGCACCACCAGCAGGTTGTGAAAATGTTCCTGCCACTCGGTGAAATTCCGCTGCGCTGACCCTCTGTTGACCTACCTCATCGCTGCTGGCAGTCACTAGTTTGCTCCCCATCTGTGTCGCTTTGTTACTTTTTTCCGTGTTACTAATATACATGGAAATGTGTGGTGTGACCTTTTCCGTTATGCTGCTGTTTTATATGGAACTAAACTTGATGTTTAAAAGAAAGAGAAAGCTGCATACAGCCTTTTTATGCAATTCAAGTCTTAGGATTAAGAAGTGAGTCTTCAGTGTAATTAACCTGCTAGTACTGGGAGTTAAAGAAGTTACATTTTACCCTTGTGAAAATGCCATAGAATCCAAATCATAACCGGGAGGCTCAATGACTCAGAGTTTTCTCTTATACAACAGTGGTTATGTAAGAGAACGACAGTTTTAAGATAAAATCCCTCCAGACATGCTGCCCATCCTTCCTTTATCGACAAGGTCCACCAGCCCATACAATGAGCCTGGGGGGTGCAGCCGTGCTCTCGCTTTTTGTCTTTGGATGTTTTGATGCAGCCCTCTGAGCCCCATTCAGGACCCCAGCTGCTGTTGACAAGCAAGGAGTGACCATCCTTTGAATTTGCTCATTCAGCTGTAGCCAGCCACGGAACATCATGACCTAGATCCCTGCTGCTCTAGGCTGGATCATAATAAATGCCTGACTTGTTGAAATGAAAAGATGCACTGCTAGCACCAATAGCAACAGTAATGGGCCCCAGGGTTGCCACAGCCATCCTGAATGCCTTTTCCCATTGGGGAATGTCCCCAATCCAGTGCCAGTAATCAGAGAAAACTCGGGGCTGTAGTCACACATTTTACCTTTTCCTTCAGGTGGCTAGAAGTCCTGAATCCAGGCTTCTGTTTTCTTTAAGATACGTGTATCAGTTTTCTTGTTCCTGTAGCAAATCACCTGACAAAACCAACTTAAAGAAGATTTTATTTTGGCTCACAGTTCCGGGCTACAGCCCACTGAACTACTGAAGATGTTGCCCCAGGAGGAAGAGACCCACGGTCACGTTGTATCTACAGTCAGGAAGCAGAGAGCAAGTGGGAAATGAGCCAGGATACAAAACTTCAGGGCACACCCACTTGTTCCAACAAGGCTCCCTCATTTCCTGGTTCCCACATCTACCCAAATAGAGCCACCAGCTGGAGATCAATTGTTCAAATACATGAGCCTGTGGGTGACATTTCACATTCAAAGCGTGACAATGAAAGCCATGACATGTTGCTCTACCACAGAAGCCCTGATTGCCTTCCTCAGAACAGCCCATGAGATCTCACTCTCTCCCTAAATCAGTCTGCCAGTTCTCTGGACACCTGCCTTGCCTCTCTAAAAGTCCAACAACCCACTTCATGATTCATCACAAGAGCCACACAGCTTGTCTTTCTTTGGTCCACTAGTCTGGGCCCTTAAACACATTCAGTGCTGATCCTGGAAGACATTACTACCTCTCAGAGGGTCATTCAATCAGTACAGGAGGATGACAGGGAACAGTGGTCAGGGAGGAGGTATCTCAGACCCAAAGGTGAACAGAAAGGAGGAGAGTATGAAGAGGCCACACCAGGAGGAAGTCTAGATGATAAAACGTAGGAGAGAGGATGTCATGGAGATTTGGAGAGCAAAAGGTTATCAAGGCATGTAAATTTTCTAAACTGCCACATCTAAAGAAAGGGGTTGAGCGTCCAAGAAAAACCGAAAGGAAACGGGAGAAGGGACACCCACACAGATTTCACAATAGTGGACCATCCTGTTTAGGTTTGAGGGGGGACTTTTGTGGTGACCCATCAAATTCTGGGGAAACTGAATAACTAGCTCCTATAACCAATACAATGAAATAGTTGAAGGGACCCTGGCCAGCTTGAGCATGGCCCCTGCAGGCCTTGCCCTTCTCCTCCATTCCCTCTGCCTTGCTAAAAATCTGTTAGGTTACATTCCTAAAACTAGCCACAAAGGTCCACTCCCTGTTTTGGCCACTTCCTCCTCCTGAATGCCCAGCTATCAAAGTCCTGAAGTCCATGATTCAGAAGACTCCTTTGTCTCTCACCTGTCCAATCAAAATTAAGCACTTCATTTTAACACAGGGTTTCCCATTTTACCTTTATAAACTTCTATTTGCCTATGGGCCACTTTTGTCTCCTCTATCCAGAGACATTCTTTGTTCGTCCCCCTATCCCATCTCCCTCTCTCCTTTCCCTTGTTCCCTTGTTCCCTTTTCCTTCTCCCTTTGTCCTCTATCTCCTGTGTTTGTCTTTCATTCCTTGCTGTCTGTCGTCCAGGGTAAATACATCTCCTTTGGGCTGAGAATTTGGTCTTGGGGGTCCTGAGCTGGTACTTTCTTAACAACACTCTTACCAGGTAACATAACCTGTCTGTCGTTCATTAGGAGTGATAGTGAGGGCTGGGCATGGTGACACCTGTCTTTAATCCCAGCACTCAGTAGTCAGAGGCAGGCGGGTCTCTGTAGGTTCTAAGCCAGCCTGATCTACAAAGCAAGTCCAGAACAGCCAGGACTCTGTTATACAGAGAAACCCTGTCTCAAAAAACAACAACAACAATGAATGATAGTGATGGACCAATGACCCCTGGGCCTCATCAGTCAATGATAGCCAATCCTAGGAAACTCACGAAGCTTGAATTCCCTGATGAGGATCTTGTAGGGACAGAAGTATGGCGTGGGAACTAGAATCTCTCTGAACACAATTTTATTTCCAGTGTGCTTTCTCCCAACACAGGGGGCAGGAGCAATGCAGCAGCCATGGGCTGGGGAGAGCTCTTGCCCAGTGGCCCAAGGGAATGGAGAGGATATCACTCTTTTGAGTTGTCCTGTAGTCACCCCTGGAATAAGGGTGCAGCTAGCATTTGGTGTTTAACCTGCTCATTTGAGGATTTGAGTTTTAAGGTCCTTCTGTTATTAGAGACCTTGAAGGTGACTTTCATATGTCTGAGCGGCGTGGGGTCTGACCTATAATCCTTGAAGCTTTTTTCTTATACTGGATGCTGACTGAAAAAAAGTAAAGGTATAATCTCCCTTTCATCGCTGTCTGGAGAGAGATTTGCATCTTTGGTTTCTGATAAACTGGAGAAAAATAAGGCCACATTTCCCTCAGCACCCTGGGTGTCTTTTCGGTTTTGTCATAATTGAGTGGTTTAAGAGTCTCCTTTTTTATTCCTGCCAGGAGTCAGGCATCATAAAGCCCTGGGAGATTATCTGAACTGGGTTGGTAAAGGAGACAACGGGTGGAGTCACCACAACACCAGCTGCCAGCTGCGTTACACTCCTGAGCATGAGGAGAATCGACACGTACTTGAGCTGCCCTCCAGATCTTCAGGCAATAAAGGAAAAGCCATAGTGACACGGGTGTCATTCTAGGTGAGGTCAAAGTAGGGGTACAACAGTCATATAGCACTCAGACAGGGAAAGACAGACAGACAATAAACAATTTGACAGACTCCTGGCTTCTTCCCCCACCTTCTTGCTGCTGAGTACACCCTAAACTAGCTCACCTGGGCCATGAGCCAATCAACCGACTCTCCTCCGTACAAGATGGCCAACCCCACATGAGAGAGGAACCCACCACAGGCCACCAAGACAGGCAACAACAAACCAAGCTAAAATGTGAAAGGAGGGTGGCTGTTGAATTGTCAGGGCCTTCTCCTTTAATCTCAGAATTGAACGCCCCCTCCCCCCACCAAGGTGAGTGTTGTGAAGTCCCCAAGCTGATAATTGGGTTTCTCCCTTTTCTCTGACGGAAAGAATCCCCTTTGGAAGATTTTTAGCTGTGAAATCTGTGTATCAGAGAGCAAGAGGATTTTTCATGTAGTTCTGGCTGAAAGCCCATACAGGCAAGCCCCTGCTGGGACATTTGGAGTTAACTACTCACAGCTGGCTAGAGCCTTCATCCTGAGCTGTGTTCCCATTGAGATTCAGTTTTTCACCTTTATCTTGTTAATAATAGTCTCTGACCCTTCGGTGGGATTCCTGTCAGCAGTTTCTCTTATCTCTGTGTCTATCAATTATCTAAATCAGAATGAAAGGAGCTATTAACAAAGAAGTCAAAACTAAGAATTTTTTAAACAGATTGAGCCATTTGCTGATCTAGATGCTATCTTCCCTTTAACCAGAAACTTTCAGCTAGAGACTACATTGCTCTCCCTTCTGGCCTAAATGTGGTCTGACTGGAAACACAATTCTGAGAAAACTGGACGTGGAAACTAAGAGAGATAGTTTGGAGAATGGTCTCATATGATATTGATCCATCTGTGCTATTCCTGAGTACAAAAATCTACTCAAAATGGATAAAAGGCTTTATGTATGATTTGAAACTATTAGGAGAAATATAAGGAAGAATACTTCAAAACACAAGTATGGAAAAGAACTTGCTGAATAAGACACTCGTGGGCCAGAATTGAAAGACGGGATGCCATGAAATCCAAAAGAATCTTTGTAATGCCAGGTTCACAGGACCCTCAGAGACCACCAGGAGACGACTCAATGCAATAGCAAGAGAGCTTTATTACAAGAACGATCAAACTCGGGACCCAAGTCTCACAGATGCAGCAGTAGAGAAGTGGGACCTCGAGCTCTGAGTGAACAGAATTTTTAAAGGGAAAGTCTGTGAGCAGGGGGTTTCCATAGCAGCAAGCAGGGGGGGGGGGGCACAAGCCTTGGTGTTACAGAATTGGGTGAAGTTTAGCAGGGCACACAATCACAATGACTATTTTTCTAAACCATATCTGAAACATTGGGGAGAATTTTCCCACCCATTTTCCAACCAATTCTCATTGATTATTGCCAGAGAGTTTGTCTCTATTTTCTATGAAGCATTTATTCTGTGATATTTCCTGGAGGCTGTTGCTAGGAGAGTTAACTCTGTTTTCTGCCAGGTGCACATTTTGTGATATTTCCTGGTACCTGAATTCAGCTCTTAGTTCAAAATGGAGTTATACTCAGGCTAACTTAAATTCTTCATCTTCCACAGTGAAGGAAACAACTGGAAAGAAGAGACAGCTTATAAAATGGGGAGGAAAAAGTATTTGCTAACTGTTCATCTGGCAAGGGACTAATAGCCACAATACACAAAGAACTTTGAAAAATCCAGTAAATAAACAGGCAAAAAAAAAAAAAAAAAAAGTTCTCAAAAGAAATACAGCAGCCAGTTAATAACAGGAACAATGATAACCTTATCCTTAGCCACAAGGGACATGCAAACCGAAGCTACAGTGAGAGTCCATCTTGTGCCAGTGACATGGCTACCACAGAGAAAGCGATGGCGCCCGGGAAAGGATTCAGAGACTTGTTGGCAGGACTGTGGATTAATGCAGCCACAATAGAAACCAGTACGGAATTGTCGCAAAAGGTTAGAGGTTTTGATAGCTGTATAACGAGCCAGCTCTGCCACTCGGAGGCGTGCACCAAGAAGGGTCAAGGTGCGCATAGCACGGAGACATAGGGGCCCACGTGTTGAATGCAGTACTTTTCACCCTAGTTGTGGACAACAGATGATGGGTGAAGGAAACGTCCATGTACACAACAATCAGCCAGTCAGTACCAGTTAGCCAGGAGGAAGAAAGCGGTGCCATTTGTGTTTGGTTTCAGGCATCCCTAAGTCCCTGCCTGCTGCCGGCTGTGGCTGGCATACCCTGCCCTCTGCCCTCAATTCCAGGGGCAGGGGCTTTCCCTCCCCTTCCTTCACTATACAATCCAGACATTTCTGTTCCCCTCCCTCTCTTCTTTGGCTCATTCTCTCTTCCTTCTCTCTGCGTTCCCTCCCCGCCCAAGCCATCCGATCCCAGAGTATTATACTGGGACGCCACTTTCATAACCGTGGGATTCCGGCAAAGGATGCTAAGATGGAGGCCGCTGGATCTAAACCTCAATTCCCAGCCGCCCGAGGGGTGACTGCGGGGATTTTCCCAAGCTGCATTTCTCCAGGTTTTTTGGGAACTGTGCTTTTGCCGCTGACCCTCCTCCACATACTGTAGCTACTCTCTAAACAGTTGGCTGCGGGTCCCGCCCAGCCCCTCCCCCTCCCTATCCCACCTCCTTCCCATCCGTGCACAATTTTGATGGGTGGCAGCAGCAGTGGAAAAACCAATACCACTGACAGTGTTTTTTGTTTGTTTGTTTGTTTGTTTGTTTGTTTGTTTTTCTGGTTTTAGTGGGGTTTTTGTTTTTTGTTTTCTTATGTAGCCTTGGCTGTCCTGGACTGGCTTTGTAGACCAGGCTGCCCTCAAACTCACAGAGACCCGCCTGCCTCTGCCTCCCCAAGTGCTGGGATTACATGTCTGTACCACTGAGCCCAGCTAGTAACAGTGTTTTACATCGGCCAGCCTTGGCCACTGACAACAGGTGACTAGTCACCATCTTGACTTTGGGATCAGGAGGGTGGAGCCTTGGCTTACAGCCATCTTGGCTAAGGGCAGTCACATGACTGACAGCCATCTTTGTTGTGGGAGAGTTGTGGCTTTGCCACCATCTTTATTGAGGGCTGCCAGGTGAGTTCAGTACCTTGTTGACAGCCAAATATAATTTTCCTGCTTAGTTTAGCTGTTTGAATAAACCGAGCCATACATAAAAGGTACTTTATTTTAATATTTAATATTACTAAAGCTACAAAATTATTACAAACTGTTAAGGATAACCAACAGACACAAGTTAGTAGTCACCTTATAAATGATCAAATCTTTTCATGTGTTCAGAAGTATATTTGTAGTAAAGCCATGCTGAGAACTGATGCTGTTAATTAAGCACTATCTAGTCTCTTGTTTTATGTTTTCGTGGTTAAGCCTAGAATGAGTAACTAAAAAACAAAATTGTTTGGGGTTTTGTTGTTGTTGTTGTGTTTTTTGTTTGTTTGTTTGTTTGTTTTGTTTTTAGCTCAGCTATACTTAATAGATTATTGTCCTTAGACTTGTCAGAGAATGCAGAATATGGCATTTAAATTTTTAATGAAAAGCTTACTATGCCAGAGACCCCAGCTTCTAGCAGTCACCCCAAGGCCTCCAAGAAGATATGTGTACAATGACAAATTACTCCACCTGGATCATGGTACGCTAACCACCAAGAAAAACTACCTGAATGCCTCGTTAGCTGCTAAGGCCTGGCCTGAACTGTGGAAAAACAGGAAACCAGGAGAGCTGATTGCCCCATTTTGCCTAGATGAAATAAGGTCAGTCACTCTCCCAAGTTCCTCCTCCACAGAAAGGCCTCCTAGATTTGCTGTGCCTGGCAGCTGAAGACTGATACTGCTTTGGGACCTGTGCCCATAATGAAATCATTAATACCACAGGGGCCTACTGGGAAGTCCTTCTAGGTAATGTGTAAGCCTCTGTCATATTAATCGATATATTGGCCATTTGGACTACACTTCCTGTGGTAATTTATCCTTTTCAGGTCTCTGATGAGTTTGAAGACAAGTTTAACAGCAAAAACTAAGGCTTCAGCTGCCTTCTCAGAAAAGTGTACAGTTTATGTAAGTTAGGAGGATTTAAGGAAGTGTTTGAAGGTCTAAGAATGTGTTTTAAGGTTGGTAAATCCAAGTTATGAAGGTTGGGGGTGGATGCTAATATATTTAAAATTTATCTCTTTGTAAACTTAAATTCTTGTATGCTTCAGAGAATCTACTCGAATCCACAGGTCAAATGGACTCCAGATAAGTACTGTCAATTGACAGCCCGTTTCCCTACTTGCTGGAATGGGAATGGGATCTAGTCTCCTCTCCCTGGTTTTGGGATTCCCCCTGACTCAATTAGTTTTAAATGCACACCTAAATTTTTTTTTTATCCCTAAACTTCTTAATTTTATCTTCTGCCCCAGCATCCTGCCAGGTCCAGGTGTTTCCTCAAGAGCTGCATCCAGAACCCAGGTGCTCCGGCCTAAACCACACAGATTGTGGCAGCTGTTCGTGCAGTTCCCTAGTCTCCCCGATCCTGGACAGCAAGCAGAATGGCCTGTTCTTCCCAGACTTGGCCAACATTCCAGCTTTTTGCTCTTCCACCCCAACATTGATACCCCCAGTGTCAGCAGGAAGTCGTCAAAGATGATTACTTTGATCCTTATCCATTTATTATCAACTAAAGGCTTGGATGTTTGGTTTCAGGCATCCCTGGGTCCCTACCTGCTGTAGGACATGCTTGGCATTCCCCACCCTCTACCCTGAGTCCCCCAGCCCCGGGGCAGGGGCTTCCACTCACCCATTTACTATATAATTCAGACATTTTGGTTCCCTGTCCTCTCTTCTCTTGCTCACTCTCTCTTCTTTCTTTCTGTGTTTCCTCTCTCCTTCTCTTCTTCTCCTTCTTCTTCTCCTTCTTCTTCTTCTTCTCTCTCTCTCTCTCTCCCTCTCTCTGTCTCTCCATGGCGGAAGAGAGCTGATCCCAATAAACCTGTGCTTATATACTATAACTTCATCTCTCAATTAGCTCATCCCAGCATGTCAATCATTTTTTTAGGAAAATTGTTGGTAACTGGAGATCATCATGTTCAATGAAATTATCTGGGACAAGAAATATAAATATCACATTTTAAAAAATCGTTTGTGTAATCTAGGGTTAAAAGGATAGCCCTTGAAATTAGGAATTGGGGGAGGAGGATTATTTGGAAAGAAGGGACCAATGGGAAGGAGAGTATGAGAGGGTAATGAGGCGTGGACATAGACTACATGATATACTTGCATGGGGGTGTCATAACAAGGCCCATCATTTTGTCCAGTGCATATATGCTAATAATAAGGAAAGCTATTAAAAATGTAAAAGATGATAAAGAAGCTTATGTGCACCAAACCCAGCTGCTTGAGGGTCACGGTGGGTGTTTAGAGCTTCAGTGCTAGGCTTCGCCAGCTGCCAGGGCAAAGGCAGGGATTTCCACCAGTCATTCCCCATCTCTGTCCAGTGGATCGTGCTATTCCGGATCGGTCCTAAGGTAACAGTTTGAGTGTTGGAGGACACAGGAAGCCTCCTGTCCTTTATCTCTTGTAGAGTAGCATTAGACATCTGCACAGACATTGGTTAATAAGGCCTTTCATTCCAAGGCCAGCTGGCTTCCATCCCAGCCCCTGTGGACTTAGAACTGGCCATGTGACAGGACCCACTCTGGAAGCTTGCCCTCAACACTCAGGAAGGGTTTTCTGTGGTGTCGGTTGGAGGGGGGGGCAGCATGGAACTCAGTTGTCAATTTTTGCTTTTCCCTTGTCACATCACTGAGATCAGGGTGTGCTTGTCTGAGTTACTCCATATTGTGTAAGTCAGAGAGTTTGCAGGCTATGTCTTGCCCTGAGAGACTCCATTTTGCAAGCAACATTTTATTCCATTCTGACTGTAAACACAGAGGTAGGTTGAGGAGTCTCCACCTTGTTGGATATGTAATCACCATTTGTCCTCCACTACCCATGAGGCACAGGCTCATAATTTAACACCATGACCAAAACCAGGTTGGAGAGGAAAGGGTTTATTTGGCTTACACCTCCATATCACTGTTCATCCTTGAGGGTAGTCAGAACAGGAACTCAAGCGGGGAGGAAGTTGGAGGTGGGAGCTGATACAGCAGCCATGGGCTGGGCCCTTCCCTCATCAATCACTAA
Organism: Psammomys obesus; assembly: GCF_907164565.1. Lineage (NCBI taxonomy): Eukaryota > Metazoa > Chordata > Mammalia > Rodentia > Muridae > Psammomys > Psammomys obesus. The sequence continues at coordinate 6,315,138 of NW_026588368.1, read as the reverse complement.
TTAAGAAAATGTCCTACAGGCCTGCCCACAGACCAATCTCATAGAGGCACTTTCTCAGTTGGGATTCCATCCTTTCAGATGACTCAAGTTGACATGAGCACATGCATCAAGGAACAGCACACAGAGAACTTCCAACTGTCCCAGGGCTTCTGTTTGTCTGTCTCCACTGTTGACAGAACTTACTCAAAGTGCCATCCGCTTGTCTACATGTTTGTGCATCAAAACCTGCTGTCTGTCCACCCCTCCATCTGTCTGGATCCAGCCCTGCCCTTTGCCCCTATGGCCTCCACATCCTGTACCTCGCTTTTGCAAATTGTTTCGATCTGAGTCTCAGCTCAACTCTAACCTGGGACTTGACTCTATGATGGCACCTCCAGCAGTGTCCAGCAGCGAATCCCCACAGAGATCCCCCTTGAATCTCTACCAGCTTTCTGCTTGCCTCCAGTCCAGCCTCTTTTGAACTCCTCTCCAAACTTTTAGAGCTATTCTATAAGCTACACACACACACACACATACACACACACACACACACACACACCCTTCCATGGGCATATTCAAGTACTCACCTAGAGCATACAATAGAGGGCTCCAAGTTACCAGTGACTCCAGCCCCCCTTCTGTCGCCCAGCAGGGCATGTCAGGTGCTAACCAGGAAAGTGACGTTACTGCTGGCTAACTTGCCCATTCTAGTTTCTTTTGAAAAGTCAACCTTTGACATGAACCTTGTATCCCTCTATTCTAGAGCAGTTGGAGGGTTGCAAAGTTTCCTCAGGTCTTCTTCCAACCTAATCAAGGAACACAGGGTGCTTTGACTGTTAGAGGAGCCAGCCACCCCATGTTTTTCCAGAATTCTTGAAGTATATGGGATCTTGAATATGCATCTGATGAAGGCAAGTCGGCCTTAGCTCAAACATCGAAAGAAAGCAACTCTCACCCTGACTCGGGTCCGATCAACCCCTCAGCGCATCCAGTCCTTCTGGCTGTCTTCATGCTTAGGCAGAACCCGCCCCCCCTCCCCACCCATGACAAGCGTCTGATGCAGATGGATTTGTTGGGTCCATCCAAGGCTGAGTACCCACCACTTCGTGCTTCTTTCCTTGGAGAACTTGCACATCTCAAATGGCTTGAAGTCCTCCCTTCCAGGAACGCCACTGCTGTGGCTTTGGGAGATCCCAGCTTTGCTTCCGGCAGAGACAAAAACTTATCGCTGATCTTCCTGGAAATGGCGATCAAAATGCCTCCGAGTTTCTTGGGGCCAGGGATTTGGGATTCTGTGTGGCTTTGCACTGCGTCAACTTGGTGTGGCTGAAGCATGCTCACCAGAATTCCCTCCTAGAATGCGCCCGTGCCTTTCTACTTCTATTCCATCCTAACAGCTCATTCCCCAATGTTCACTTACTATAGCCAGGCCTGTCCTCATGAGTGTGGAGATAATTCCTTAGGAAATGCGACATTTCACTTAAACATTATATCCAAAGCAGGGAACTTTTAATCAGAGTAGCCATTTAAAAAAAAAATACCAAAGCCACTCATATGAGCAATCCTCCCCCACTCCCTTTACTCATCACTGGACTGTTTCTCTAGAGAACCCTGAAGAATAGATTAGGTGAGAGGAATCGGGTGTTTATGCTACTCCCAAACTATACATTGAAATCTTAAACTCAAAGAGGACTGGACTGAGATCGGAAGCCTCTGGGAGTAATTGGGATATGATGTGGAGCCTCATGAATTCATGCCTTTATAAAGTAGGACCGGGCAAGACCCCTCTCCCCTTATCCTTACTGTTTGAAGACATCTGAGATGACATTATGTTTAAGGCAGGAAGATCGTCCTCACCACACAGCAAATCTGCCTATACCTTTGTATTCCCTAGTTTCTAGTCCTGAGATAATTAAATTCTGTGGCTTATAAAGCATCTGGTATGTAATTTTATTATCCCATCTCCATAGAATAAGCACAAGTCAAGGTGTCAAACCTTTAGGGAGAGAAAGGGATGGTTGCCCTTACTTTCACCAGCACTCTATGCTTTGAACTCTTGTGCTTGCAGCTGATCTTTCCTCCAAACAGAGCTTCCACCTCCCTTTAATCTGCTTCAAGCTTGGACTCTCAGAAATGTCTCCAATCCCATCATGATGTCTAGCTCCTTCCACTGTTTCTTGGCTGCAGTTTTAGTACAGCTGCCAAAGGCCTCTCCCAAACTTATGGGAGCCTTAATCATTCATGTTTGGGGATCTTGAGAAAGCCAGACTCCCTGTCAGAAGAAAATGATCAAAGTCGGAGAGTAAAGTGGCTATCTCGCTCAATCTTTGCCAAGATCTTCAGTCTTCTTTCCTGCCATCTGCTTTTATTCCACCCTTAGGGACACAGTCCTCTCTGCTCCTCTGTTCTCCAGATATCCTGACTAGATGGTGGACATGCTCTTTTTTCCATACAGGGGATCAAAGCCTGAGCCACACTTAGCAGGAAGGAGTTCTTCCATTGAGCTGCACCCCTGCCCTGAACTTGCCCTCCTAAACACTCAGAGTCACTTTTCTTAAACTCAGACAGAGACCTTCCCTCAGCGTTCTTGCTCTGTAGATCACCTTTGACATACACAGCCTTTATCATAGTTGGGTATGTTCCCTGCATCCCTAGTCTTTCCGTGCTTGATTTTGTTATGGGTCTTTTCTGCATCCACCAAATGACTGTGTTATTTCTGTCTTTGAGGTCATTTATGTGATGAATTGCATTTATTGATTTGATGTGTTTAACCATCACACTGTCTCTGGAATGGAATATGTAGTTGTTTAGGGAAAATGATCTTTTGATGGGACCATGAACTTTTTTGTAAGCATTTTACTGAGAAATTTTGCATCTCTGTTCATCCTGAAGAGTTATCTATAACATCTTTTTTTTTTCTGGCGACTAAATGATTCAATTCCTTTGCCACGTCTTTAAGCCCTGTGCTCTGTTTTCCATGTGACTCATTCTGTTGCTGAGGGTTTCTGCTATTCTCTTTCCTGAGGTTTCTGTGTATTTCATTTCTAGCATAATTTCACTTTGACTTTTCTTCTACAATTCTCTCTGTGTGCTGAATTCCACTTTCACATCTTGACTTCTTTCTCTCACTCAACTATTTGTTTTTGTTTCCTTGTAGTACCATTCATGTCTACTATAAGTTGTTTGAACATATTTATAATTGTTCCTTTGAACTCTTTTTCTTGAAGTTCTTCTGAGTGGTCCTCATTAGAGGCCATTGCTGTGGCATTTGGTAATTTTTCGAGATGACATGTTTTAGATTTTGTTTATATTTGTGAACCAAGACTTATATGAATTTTTCTTTTTCTTTTAATTCTTTAAAAATTTCATGTGTGCCTTGCCTTACTCTCCTATGCCCGAAACGAGACACCAAGACCAAGGCAACTCTTATAAAAGAAAGCGTTTAGTTGGGAATGGCTTAGTTTTAGAGAATTAGTCCATTATCATCATAGCGGGAAGCATGGCAGCCTGCAGGCAGACATGGTGCTGAAGAAGTAACCGAGAGCTACGTCTTAATACACAGCCAGCAGGGAGAGAGGCGCTGGGCCTGGAATGAACTTTCAAAACCTCAAAGCCCACCCACAGCAACACCCCTCCTCCAACAAGAAAACACCTACTCCAGCAAAGCCATGCCTCCTAATCCTTCCAAACACGTCATCAACTAGAGACTGAGCATGCAAATATGAGTCTATTGGGGATGTTTTTATTAAAACCGCCTTGTGCACACAATATATCTTGATCATACCAACCGAGTACTTGTCCCTCTAACCCCACCACCACCACCAGGATCCTTCTACCATGTCTTCCTTGTTGAGCAAATTTTTTGTAAGTAAGGCGTGAGAAGCTTGGTTTCTGTGAATCATATCACGGACCACTGCATGGGGATGCAGGTAAGCATGGGAGCCACTTTGAACTTGTGCAGGGCTGGAGGGCACAAGTTCAAAGAGCAAGATGGAAATGGCTGAGTGACTGTGGTGAAGCTGGACTATAGACATGGAGATAAATGTTTTTAGTATCTTAACTGGCCCTGATTCCCTCTTAAGCCTTCTCTTTGACAGGGAGTAGCCAAGATTCCTAGATCAAGGTCAAGTCCTAGCTGTGGCTTAAAGATCATTTATATACTCCTTGGAGATAGATAGATAGATAGATAGATAGATAGATAGATAGATAGATAGATAGATAGAAGGCATAGTGCAAACTCCCAGAATGTTCTGCGACTATGACATAATAACCAGCACCATACAGAATCAACATTAAAAAAAAAACAGTAGATTTTGAGTATACCAATAATAAACTTGTCAAAAAAGAAAAATTTTAAATCATAATAGCCTAAAAAATTCAAATTCACAGGAGTAAGCCTAACCAAAACAAAGACTTCCACAGTGAAAACTAAAATGCAGAAGACATTGAATAAGACACAAGTGGTGGAAAAAAAAACCCCACATTCATGAATATACAAAATTAATACTGTGAAGATGGATGCACCCTAAAGCAATCTACTGATTCAATGCAACCTTCAGCAGAATTCTGATAATAATATTCTTTACAGAATAAAAGAGTCCTGTGGCTCATACAGAAGCACAAAGATCTCAAATAGCCAAAACAATCCTTACAGAAGGAGCTGTGCTCGAAGCATTGTAGACCTGATTTTAGATCATGCCACACAGCCATGGTAACAAAAGCTGCACACAACACTGATGTGAACAGCCACACAGATCCAAGGAGGAGAGCGAGGACCCAGAGGAAGCCTCATCGCTGAAGCCATCTGACTTTTAGCAAAGCAACCAAAACACTTAGAGAAAACATGGCCTCTTCAGTAAGGGGTGCTCAGAGAATAGGCTATCAGGCCCCCATCTCTCATCCTGTACTAAAATCAATTCACAAAAACTGTAATAAAAGACCTGAAATTAATTCAAGACCTGACACTTTAAACAACTAGTCAGAAACACCTCGGTACATAAGCACAAACTTCCCAAATAGAACTCAACTATCCCTGGTAATTAAAGCAAGAATTGGCATACACATTTGTATCATTTAAAAAAAAAAAAAAAAAAGGTTGTACATAGCAAAAAAGTAAAATTAGCAGTGAACAGATAACCTTCATAATAGGAGAAAACATTCCCTATGGGATTGACAGCTATAATATATAAAGAACTAAAAAAATAAAAATCAGTCATCAAAAACAAAAGTTAAATAATCCAAATCGGCCAGGAGGCCAGTTTCCAAAGTAGTATAGTGCCCAAGAAATCATATAAAATATTAAACATTCGTAACTATCAGGGAATAGGAAATAAAAATGGTGCTAAGATTCCACCCTGCACCAATCAGTGACTATCATAAAATACAAACACGGCGATGACGAGGCAGGGAGGGAGGGACCTTGTATGCTGCTGTTGAGATTGCAAATTAGTGAAGCCAAAATTAGTGAAACGGACATACACTAGTTTCTTCAAACACTAGAACACAACGACCATACGAGCCAGCGATGCCTCTCCTGAGTCTACACCCAAGAGAATCCAAGCCAGTGTGTCAGAGAGAGTCCTACAAACCTGACCTGCAGCACAATTCCCAATAGCCAAGTCATAGAATCAGCTCCGGTGTCCAACATACAGTTTTATTCATCCACAAAGAACAAAATTATGTCTCTTCTAGGAAAGTGGGTCCAACTGGGGATCATTATATCAAGCAAAATAAGCCAGAATCGGGCAAATGTTTCATGCTTTCTCCTATAAGTGGAAAATTGATTTATTAACTAAAAATATGAGACTATAGTAGGGCAAGCGGTGGCCCTGGGGACTGGGGTACAAAAGCACTAGATAACTTATGTTGGGTAACATCACGAAATGACCCTGTAGTGGTGAGCTTAGGTGGCCTTGGGCTGGGTCTTGATTCCGTCACTGACTTCAACACTCTCCCCGTGCGCTTTAGTTTCCTCATGCGGAATGAGAGACAGGAGACAGTACTGGCTGCTTCAGGAGATGGAGCAGAAGCGGGGTCTGCCTCAAACAGAAAGTCCCATCTCGTCCAACCCTGAGAAGGATCCACTGAGATCCTTGGGCTCAGGCTGCCTCAGCCTCAGCCTCAGTGGGACCAGCCTCAAACTCGTGCTCCCAAACCCACTGGGGCACTTCACCCATGTGGCGGTGGTGGTAGGGGGTTACTGGATGGTGGCCCTATCCAGCGAATTCTTACCCTAGCCCACCCTCTCATGTGCCCAGGTATTAGAATAGGACAAAACAGAAAGGTCTGAGCACATGTAGTTCCAAAAGTATCCATGGGGCGTCGCTGTTGTACCATCTCCCTGCCCTGCTCTTTTCTTTGTTCTGGTCTTACACTTCTCCCGAAGGAAGCCATTCTATAGTCCCAGAGTTTGCTGTAAATGCCTTCTGAACCCCACTTCCTGCACCCAGGACCGAGAAAACAGCTTTCTCTCTCTTACAAATTTAAATTACAGCATATATGTTTTGGAAGATCGTTTTCATTGCCGAAATGGGGAAAAAACCAAATGGGGAAACAGATAGTATAAAACTTTATGTACAGAAGACTCGTCGGCGTTACTATATTGTAATAGTCTTCCTATGCATCGATTTCACACGGAAGTACATATTTTAAGAACAAAAGCACTTAGTACTACTTCATGCTGTTACAATTTGCATTTTCCCTTGTTCTGCAGGTATAGATTTATTCCACTGCGTCCAGACAGTGGGGTATTTCGATTACACGGGTGCTTTTCACAATGACTCCTGCTTTGTTAGCAACATAGAATGGGGTGGGGAGGGGGGAGCTTATTTTCAACTTCAGAGTCTCTTTTTTTTCTGGTAGACTTGCTTCTGTTTTTCAAACACGTAAACAGAAGGTTACACAGGTTTCAGAAGAGCTTTATTGGGAACTACATTGGGAAGGTATCTTCAGGAAAACCTCATGCTGTTGTCTCTCAACAGCTCCTCCCTGGGCCCACACAGCTCTGGGCCAGCCTCCAACTTCTAAGCACCCCCTAAATTCACTTGCCCGCACATGAAAAAGACCCTCCAAGGCCTCCATCTGTAGAGTTACCAGAAATCCAAAAGTTGAACTCCTCTGGAGAGCCAGCCATCCTTACTCAGGCTTTGCTTCTGGAATACTGAACGGCCCCTCTGGCTCAGAGGCAGCATTTCACAAGTTAGACATAGCTTTACCCTTGAACCCAGCAATCCTGAATCTAAAGTTCACCCAGAAGTTTCAGTCCATACACCCCACTCAGCACGCACAGGGATTCTTCTTGGGAAGGAAGTTGCGACAGGCAGGTCTGTGGGAGGCCTGGGTCCAGCTCCGCCCACCCAAACAGGATGCAGGAGCAGTTAAGTGTGCCAGCCAGAGAGACTGTCAGAACATGCAAGGCAACCAACAACTAGGCAACAGTGCAGGGGTGCCTTTTTTTCTTTTTCTTTTTAAAGATTTATTATGTACACAGTGTTGCGTCTGCATGTACAGTACCTGCACGCCAGAAGAGGGCACCAGATCTCATTATAGATGGTTGTGAGCCACCATGTCGTTGCTGGTACTTGAACTCAGGACCTCTGGAAGAGCAGCCAGTGCTCTTAACCTCTGAGCCATCTCTCCAGCCCCAGCTGTGCCCTTGATGTCATAAAAAGGCAAAACAAAGCCAGGAGGAAAAGAGAACACTGACTGTGTGGGCTCCAGGGACGAGCCTGTTGAGGGACAGTGGTGTCTGTCCTCTGAAACTCATTTCTTTGCTTTTTCTTTTTTTCTTTTCCTTTTTTTGGTCTTATGAAGTTATAAAGCTGTTTGTGTCATTCTCAGAAACACCATTCACCTTAGAGACAGGGTCCCTTATTGGCCTGGGGCTCACAACTTAGGTAAGGCTATCTAGCCGCATAGCACATGGGATCCCCGCGCTCAGATTTCAGAAGTGTGTACCACAAAGCACAGTATTTTCATAGGGGTTCTGGGAATAAACTCAGCTCCTAGTGTTTGCAAGGCAAGTGCTTTCCTGCCTGAGCCATCTCCACAGCCCCTAGACACTCTTATTTGGAGGTTTGGGCTAGGGGCTGGCCACGTGGATCTTTAAAGACTCTCCATTGGTGACTTTCATGCATAACTGGAGTTGAGCTGCTTTGATTCAGATGTGCCAAATTCCTTTACTGTTTAAATAAGGGTGCCAGCCCTGCATGTCACTAACAATCTGGTAGGTTGATTGATTTGTTGGCTGGCTGGGAAATGGGGGAGTAGTTTTCATTTTATTTTGACTTTTAAGGCACGATCTATATACCTCAACTGCGCTGGCACTTACTATGTAGTTCAGATGAGTTGGAACTCCCAATCCTCCTGCCTCTGCTTCCCAAGTGCAACTCCAGGTATGTGCCATTACACCCAGCCAAAAAGTAGTCTTCTGTATGCTGATTTGTCATGAGTCTTTTTCTTCAGCTTTTTTCTGTTATACATGCTCTCTGCCTCCCAGCCTAACCTGCCCTCCCTCCCTCTTCTGGGATGTGACTTACCCAGAAGAGGGCACAGCAGTTTGCAGGAGGTGCTGGTTACCTGAACTTCTGGATACCCTGATGGCTGAGATCAGTATTGACCCCAAAAGAATCCTACGACCCTATGCAGCAGCAAGAAGTGAAGAGGGCTACATCCCCTTTCCCTTCCAACACCCCAATACCTGGGGTGTTTGGGGTGTTGGAGGGAAGGTATAAGCTTTAAGGAACCCCCAAATAAAGTAGTGTTTGAAAAACTAGCATCTCCAGTGAATGGTAGAGCTTTCTCATGATGAAGACCCGTGTTCAGGATGGAATGGGCTGTGTAGCCAAACCCCATCCCTTGTGGTCTAGAGTCGTGCCAGCACACACTTTCAGCTGCTCCCAAAAGCCAGGTAAGTCAAGACTCTGTGACATTATAGAGTCCAGTCAGACCCCCTGTCACTGCTGGTACCACTCATCTGGTCAGTGGGCAGCTCAGGGTCCATGCAGCTGTTTAACTAGCAAAGTCCAGCCTACCCCAACACCCTCATCCCTTAAGTACGTTTTCTCTAAACCACCAAGCATTCCCCTAGGGCATGGCTTGGGAGAACACAGTGCTCATTTCTTTGAAGCTGGTTATGCCAGCACCTGCCCCAGCAAGGGTACAGATCTTAGGGTACATCTCCAAAGACATCCCTAGGGTATCCACTACTCAGTTCACTCTCCATAGTGCCCACCGGGACACTGGGTGTTCGGAAGAAGGCCTCTAATGCACCCCATCTCTTGGATGCCTGCATTGGGACGTATGTGATGATAAAGGCAGGCAGCAGAAGCACCATTTGGGTGTGTTTGGTAGAACTGTGGTACATTCCACCCTGTGGAAGGGAAGTCACGTAGCTGCCACCAGGGGCTTCTGCTTCCCCCGGGCTTCCTTGCCTGTCTCCCATAGATGGAGATGAGGTTCATTCTCTGTAACGTGGTCCCTGGAGAGGGGACGTGTTTCTTCCTCTCTTAAGCGCCAGCACCAAATCTATGCCTGCTGACACCGGAGCAGCCTTCTGCAGGGCCACCATGAAAAATGTTAGGCATGACTGTGGCCTCCATCCCACATCTTGTAAGTGTGGTGGCCCTTGGAGCTCTTCTTAGGAGTTCCTGTACTCACTGAGTCAAGGGTTTGGTTTCTCCTAGTTCCTTATCTTACCACCTCCAGCCTAGAGCCAGGCCCACAAGGTTCCCTTTAAACTTGACTCTCGGGGACTGTGTCTCCAGAATGTAAGACTCAAGGCCTGGGGCAGACTGGGGAGCCTGCATCCCAAAGCCCTCTCCTGGAACTATTCTCCTCTGTCTCTAGATACCCCAGGAGCCAGAGGGAGGAAGCTAGAAGGAGCGGGTGCTGAGACATTTTCCAAGGACGTTCCAGTGAAAAGGTGGGTCTGAGGCTGAGGCCCAAGGCCGTGTGGGCCTGGAAGCTGGGATAGATTGAGTCCTCCCAACTCTGGCTCTCAGCAGCTCTGGGTCAGTCTTGCCCACACTGTTGGCTCCAGGCTAATGGCACAGCGACAGGGCCCTGTTCCTTCCTACCATGGGAGGGAATATGGACTAAGAGATAAATTCTTCCGGCAGTCTGGGCCAGTAGGCAGTGCCTTCACCATTGAAACTGACCCTCTGCAGTGCGTACAGCTTGCTCAAGGTCAGTGGGCGTCTCTGGATTTCGCTCCATGGAGCAGTGGAAATTAGAAAGGTATCATTGATCCAGGTCATTGGCCTGAGTCATAATACCCTTTCCTGGTCGGAGGTGAGAAGGAGGGGGAAGGGCAAAGTAAATGAGCGGGAGGCCCAGAGGGAGGAGGGAGACCGCAGAAGGGGGTGGGGGGATAAGACACGGCGGGTGATGATGTGTGGGGAAAATCCTGAGGAACTAACCCCTCATGCCCCCCATCGCATGTGTCTCACACCAACTGTGTGGTGACGATGGACGCTGACCATCCTGTCTCTAGCCTCCAGAGCTACAAGAGATGTGATCCTTGTGAGCGTGTTCAGTGTCCTGTAGAAGCCGAGGGGGAAAATGGGTCAAGACGAAGAAGAACGATGTTACCCTGAGAGATTCGAGAGCAAGGCTCTATGTCAGTCGTTCTCAACCTGGGGGTGGCAACCCTCCCCCCCTTGGGCCCCTAATGGCCCTTTCCCAGGGGTTGTCCAAGACCATCATAAAACACAGATCTTTATATCACAGTTCATAACTGTGGCAAAATGACACTTGTGAGGTATCAACGAAAATAATTCTAGTGGTTGGGGGGATCATGAGAAACTGTATTAAAGGGCCAAAGCAGCAGGAAGGTTGAGAACCATCGCTCTATGCCGTGACTCTGCCGTGCGCACGCACTTTTCTGACCATTCTGAAAGTTTGGGGGTGTCCCGTTCGCCCCTTGCTGCTCTCCATGCACCTATTAAACCAGCTACCGGCCTGGACCCATGAAGTTGCCTGGCCTTTCTCTGAAGCCTGGGCCACCAGGCAGGTAAAAACCAATTCTGATTGTCTATATCTTTTGTCCTTCCCACTGACAACCCCAAGTCATACCTCCCTCCTCCCCTGTGCTACTCCCCACCAATTGTGTTGATGGAGGGACCGTGTGAAGGCTGATGACCAGTCCACAGGCAAGCCTGGACTCTACCACACAGAGGTGAACAGCTGGAGGGTGAAAGAACAGGAAGGAAGGATTTATCCTGCTGTAACTGTCATCTAAGGGCCAAGGAAGAGAGGACTAATGGGTGTGAACTGTGGGGAGCAAGGTCAGCTCAGAGCCCAGCCTCGCCTCTGTGGCAAGGAAAACCTTTGCTGGAGTCATGCTCCTGAGATTACTTGTATGCTCACCCCTCCTCCTGGCATAGTCTGGATCGAGACCGAGTGGCCAAAGCCACCTTTGACCCTGATTTTGCCGCTGTACAGAAGGTTGGGGCTGCCTTTTCATCCCCATGAACTGCTCTGATTCAAAACATGACTTCTCACAGCCATATTTTGATGGCCGGCCATCCTTCTGGCGACTGCAGACTCTTTCTTTACTTTGTATGCTTGCCAGGGCCTTTATCTTGATCCTGGGAAAATAAAGGCACCTGCTGAGCTCCTGCTAGCCGGCTAGAGAGGCATCAGCCACCAGGGCACAGACTTACACAGAGAAAACCCGGCTCCTCCTGCAAGAGCAGCGGGGCCTGGCCTTGTTTGCCCAGGCCAGTACAGCTGTCCCTGCAATGGACTCTCCCGATTCATCATGGCCCAGGGTCGGCTTCCTGCTAGGGCCTTTGAAGGAGGCAGCGGGAAGAGCAACCTCCCTGCTTCTCAGAAGTCTCCACGCCCTGTCTCCATCCTTTCCAGATAAAACCAGCTCTTCTAGACATTTCACATCTTACCTAAACTGCAGGTGTCCCCATTTCCAAGTCCCTGGCATCCGTAGGGTGCCGTTCAATCCAGATTCGCTGCCTAACCTGGGCCCTGGCCCTCAGCTGTCCACAGGCATTTGAGTTCCCCGGCCTGACTCCAGTTCCTTCCGGGAGCCAATGGCACCTCCTGCCCTCAGCCACTTGAGCAAATGCTAAGACACCTACTCTGACATCAGCAATTACACCAAGGGCCATTAGGCTCTCAGCATGACTATTTTTAGCAACCCCGTGTCTATCACTGAAACATTTTCCCCCTGTGAAAAAATATCCGTTCTTCCTTCCATCTGCAGCAGCCGCCCTGCCCTTCTCTTTTTACCTGTAGCCAAGAAAAGGCCCTGGTCCCCTCAGATGTTTTGCTCAGTTCTTACATTATCCTTCTCTATCCATTCATGTTGCTGTTTCCTCCAGAAATCTCAGTCAGATGAACACACCCTGACTGAGGGCCACGCAGGCCAGTCAGGGCAGAGCCAGGCAGATGGCACACACAGCCCATCCTGTGAAGAGGGACCATGCGCAGAGACAGACGTTTCCCAGCACCTCGGTTACCAAGGGCAGAGGACCCATCAGGAGAAGGGGTCCTTCCAGCTCGGTTCACAGGGTCAGGAGGAAAGACGGCCAGGTCCCCCTCCACCCTGTGCAGCCGGCCTTTGCCAGTGCCCCTGGTTTGGCAGCAGGCCCCTGGACCTTGGTACAGCTGACACCATGATGAAAGTGACTTTCAGGCCCTAGAAGAACCCAGCATGCAGGCAGCAACCCTGCCAAGATGAAAAAGAAGACCTAATCCATTAAACTCCATGCTTCTGGGGAAGTTTCTAAATGTTTAGAGTGCCCTAACTTTGCTTTTTGGCTTCTGTGGTTCCACTTCTGGCTAGCTGTTTTGCTGATTGAAGTATGTCAACCCAGAATGTGGGGGGTTTTTTGTGCTTGAAACCTCATCCTGAAAAAGGCTCAGAACTGCATTGGGGCCCGAACACCCAGTGTAGTCCCCGCTGGCTGTAAACAACTTTCTATTGGCTTGAACCTGTGTCCAAGTATTCCCTGGTGGACACCCCACAACACTAGAGCAGAAAGGCCTGACCACAGAAGAGGTTGGCCACTCCCTTGGGAGCTCTGTAGACTGCAGCCAGGTAGGGAGACTGAGGGCAAGCTGTAGAGGCAGCCTCCGTGGGGACAGCAATACTTAACCTAATGCTGGGGGTGACTCCGGAACCCAGTTGTGGGAGGACACCTTTTCTTCAAAGAGGAAGCCAGGGTCTTCTGAGGCCACCAAGCTCAGGGGCCTTGTGTGCAGACATGCTCAGTCACTCTCAATGCCTCACCTCCTCCCACCCCATCCAGATGTTATTCTGCAAAGGTGGTCCCCAGGAGTGGCTATGCCATTAGAGTCCCAGACTCTGCCTCCAGGATTTGCAGAGCGCACAGATAGCTCTGAACAGAGGTACACAGCTGTTTGCAGTTGGCAGAGTATTTGGGCCCATCCCCCCTTACTGTCATATGATGTTTGGCCTCTTTGCAGAGGAGCAACTTGGAGTTCAGTGAGGTCAAGAGAATGGCCAGGAAAGGACTCCTGCACCACTATCCAAATCCCACCCGGGCCTATTGGGGAATTACCCTATACCTAGCAAATAGCTCGCAGGGATAAATCCAGAGTCCTTACTGTGACTCACATAGGTCACAAGGCCCTGGGGTGGCCTTGCCCCCATCCATTCCACCCCATTCCAGTGAAAGGAATGTTGGCTCGCTCTGGCCACTCTGCTGTCCCTGGCGTGCCAGATACCTTCTCATCTCCTTGGCATCAAATGAGAAGCCGTTTCTCAGACACCCACTTGGCTAGTTCCTTCCCTCCACTCGGTCCCTTCCTGATCATAGGATCCAAGACGCTCCTAACACTTCCATGATTCATCTGTTCCACGGTCACACAGGTACATGGTACCAGCTGTTCCGATGAGCTCTGGAGCCTAGGCTGCCTGGTCCATGCTGTGCCCTGGTGCCCAGACAGTGCCTGCGCCTGGAGACGCTCACTCTGCATCATAAGTGACTAAGACAGATCACGCGCCTTATGCTCGGTGTGCGTAAACCTTGCTTTGTCACGGTATTGAACTGAGCCGCAGCCAGGTTTTTTCTCCCTGCTAAATGTACCCTGATTCCGAGTGCTCTGATGGCCTCCCCTCAACTCTCCTCTGGCTATGCACCCCCAGAGCACCAGTCTCTGCCTGTGACCGTCATCTTTCCCTTCAGTGAAGGCCTTTGAGTGTTGGGCCTTTGAAGGCCAGGCACTGAGGAGGCAGAGGCCAAGGTTAATTCATAAGGAAAAGACTGAAGGTGAAATAGGATGGCAGAGGGGCCCTGGGACCATGGGACACTGAGATCTCTCTAAAGACTAAAATCAACAGTCAAGTATTTGTCCATTCCAAGAGTCCTAGCCACACACACCCTCCCTGAAGAAACTCTGGGTCTGAGAAGGGTGGCAATGTGGAAAGGCAACAGGAATGGGAGAAGAAGAAACTGCCCACTGAGTCCACAACGTCTCCAACACTGAGAATCCCTGTCCACAGCACTGGTACTCAAAAAACGACAGCTTCACCTTCCTCCAGATCCCAGCATGCCACACTCTGCCAAAACATCCTCAGTAGTACACAAGCACCCCCCTCTGGAGTCCATGGAGAGAGGAGGAGGACATGGGGTATGGACAGTGTCCACTCAGTGCCACTGGGGAGAGTACAGAAGGGCTGGCTGCTTCAAACAAGCCTGGGTGATTTCTGGGATGTTTTATTACGTGGGGGATGGTCCTTAGGCACTGGAGAAAAAGAAAAGGTGAGTTCTGGGACCAGTACCAATACAAACCAATTGTACCTCTTTTTGGCCAGGTCATTGGACTGGAGGACCAGAGAAAACACCCCCACAGCCAGGATTTTGATAGCTTATAACAAAGTCCAGTGGACAAAATGTAGCCACGGGGACTGGAGCACACGAAGAGGGAAAACTCTAAGCCCTCTGGAACAGTAGCAGCCCAAACACCCTGCTGGGGAGGGGCTGACTCCAGCCTGGCACACAAGGCTTGGCCCTGTCTAGCTCCTTCAGCGCTTGATGGGAAACTGAAGATTTCCAGCAGAAAACCGAAGTGCACCACAGAATCAGGACTCAGTCTTAAAAGGTCAAAGGATGTTTTAGAGATTCCATTCCCAAAGATAGATGCAAGCCTGGCATTTAGGTCTAAAACTTTAGATGTGCAAACACACCAGCTAGAGGAAATTTGGTTTTCCCAGCAGCTCAGGAAGGAAAGACTGGGGAAGTTCAGTTCGTTGGACACTCAGGAGGTGCCAAATGTATCTTTATGAGCCGCTTAATGGGGGGGGAGGGGGTATGTGAAACCTTGGGGTACAAAGCCTCTCCTCTCTGCTTCTCCCTCTGAAGACACTCAGCAAACACTCCCGTCTTGGAGGCAGGAGAGAGATCAGCTCCAGCTCCCATGAGAGTGGCTCCAGGTTAGAGCCCAAGTGTCACTCACAGATGAGGCCCTCTGGTTCCCAAACTGGGACCCAAGTTCCCTTTCAGATTATAGATACGATATTCACAATTTATCTCCGGTGTCTAGCGCAGAGCCCGACATGTAGCCATCATGAGGGGCCAAACATGTCAAAACAATTGAATAGACAACAGGGGAGTGGAAAGGCTGGTAATAAGTGAGAAGTATGTAACACTTGAAGACACTAAAAGGCATTCTAGCTGGAGTTGAGGGCCACTGAGCGGACGGCAGCTCTTCCACATACAAAGCCATAAAAGGGCTGTGAGGTAAGAAAACGAGACAGCCTGTGCCCAAGGGGTGATATTAGGTCCAGATGCAAGGACTCCAGCTTTGCATCTACATGGGAGAGTGCTCCAGTGAAATCTCCATAGCTCTGAGGTTGCAGCTGGCTGACCTCCTGCCAGGGCTGGGCCGGCCAAAGGTCTTGCCTAGCATGGGAGACGAAGGTACGGCATCCATGATTCCTGCCTCATTTGAGAGCCAGTGAGTGAAGCCTCCAGGTAGTCTAATCTCTTAGGGCCCCACACCAGCCTCCAGGAGCAGACAGACCCAGAACTGGAAAGTGCGTTCTCCCGCTGCTTCTCGGTGACTGGCAGCGGCTGCCTGGAGGTTGTGTTAGGAAGGCATTGTAGGGTACGCTAAACTGTAACGCTGGTTGATTAAGTGTACCGTAAGGGAGTGTCTGGGAGATGCGTGTGCCCAAAGTGTGTGCCCAGTGGCCCACTTAAAGGCAGGCTCACTTTCATGCTTCTAGCTGAAGCTGTAAGCCTGGAGCATGCTTGTCCAGATACTAGTAGGAAGGGGTATACCTGTGGGGGGGCAGGGACTAGCCCGGCATCTGGCAATGCGTCCTTCTCTACAGTCCCTGGAGGGTGCCTTTCCATTCACCCTGTTCAGCAGGGCGCCGGGGTGTTTTCAGACACGCTCACAAGGACTTGGGGGCACAGAGGTGGGTAGCTAGCGCTCACCCCAGCAGTTCAGGTCAACCAAGGAGGGACAAAGAAGGGGTAATAGCAGGGACCACAGTGTCTCATGGGTCTGGGCTGCACATTTATTGACATAGTGTGACCTTGACAGAATGTGAAATCAAACCTTGTATGAAGGAGTGGCCTGGCCATGAAGGCTCTAATCTTCATGAATAGTTAGTGCTCGTTTTATTTATTTATTTATCTATTCGTTATTTATTTATTTGTATCTGGTAGGCCTGAGTTCTCAGTTCATGCAGGCTGGGAGGCCTCAACCCTCAGAGGCCTTTCCAGGCTGCCCACTCCTCGATGGGCTATTTCCTCTGAGGGCTGAGGCCTCTCAGCCTGCCCTGGTCCAGGACACATGCACTCAGCATGCCAGACCTCACAGACAACTGGACAGGGGGAACTGTCCGCCTGCTCTCCGTTCCCCACCAGGCTACCTGCCTTTCCCTGCCTCCAGCCACCACAGAAGCAGGCTGGCTCTTGGCTCCTGCTTTCAGCGGCTCCTCCGCTCCCTGGAAACTCAGGCAGCTGACTGTTGTTGCAGTCTTGAGACCAGAGTGTCGGAGTGTCGATCAGTGGTGAGAAAGGGGGAGGGAAGCCGGGAGGAAGTGAAGACGAGAGGAAAGAACTGAAAGGTGGAAAAGGGAGGGGTGGGCTGAGAGAGGTAGAGGCAAGAAAAGGCAATGAGGACCATATGGACCCTCTCCCAGGAGGAAAAAGTGGGTATCACTGGCTGCCTCCAGGGTGATGCGGCCAGATCAGGACTGTGAGAAAGGCATATGACAAACATGCCACCTCTTCTTGCTCTTGTAATTCCAGCTTCCGCGTGTCATCTGAGTCATGCTAAGCAGGTGACACCTGGGTAGACGGATATCTTAGGTCACCTTCTCCTGAAAGATACAGCCAAGAGTCTGTATCTGCTGGGGGGAGCCCTACCGGAGCTGGTCTTTCCCTCAAGCCTGCATAGCTCTTGCTGGACACCCATCCCACAAGCCCACCCATGAGAAATAAAAGGCCCATAGGACTGTGGATGGATGTGGGGGGGGTATGGCAGGTGGTATGGTGGGCTCCCTGCCCACCCCCACACTCACCCATCCCTTTCCAGTGCTTATCTTTCTGTCTCATCACAGCGTGTCTCTACTGCCTTTGAAATGTCTCTCCAGTCCCCTCTGCCTCCCTGCAGCCTCTCAGGTCTGGCTCAAGTGCACAGGGTGGCCCTAGACCCCAACTTTTAGACCTCCTTCCCTTTGCATTTTCAAGGTTTTCTGTCCCGTTATTTCCCCACTCTAGGACCTCGTGGAATTCCTAGCTCAAGCTCTAAGTCCAGTTGTACTACGTGGACCTCAGGTTCCTGATCTCGGATTTTGGCTCACAGCCCTGCGCATTTCCACACCTTCTGCTCTAGAGCACTCCCACAGCAGATAGGGAACACGGAGAAATGTGAGGTAACCTGACCACAGAGAAGTTCTGCACTCATGCTCAGCAAACTCCTACTCCATAGCCCAACAGCTCCTCCCTCCCCTCCTCAGCCCATCTGCAGGGTGCCAAGCGCCAGAATGGAAATGATTGATGTGCCAAAATCCAACACTACCCCCACCCCACCCCCAGAAAAGGGTAAAAATGAGGTCACAGTCTCGATGAGGAAATGCAAGCACTTCTCAGGGATTCATTTTTACATTCAGCCCAAGCACGGCCATCATCTGGGGCTGATAGCTCTTGGCAGACTATTTCCTCTTGCTTATGGGCCACTTGGGGCACATTGAGTACAAAATAACCACAAAGGAGGCTTCTAACGTCCCTGTGATTAATGTCAGGTTGATGTATGGCCACCATAAGGTGCAGTGAGCAGAAATGATCTCGAAAGATAAGAGCTAACATTTGCTGAATGCTTACTGTGTGCAGGGTCAGGGTGCGGTTCAGTTCTGGATGCTCTAACTCATTCCTTCTTTCCAACAACCCCACTAGACGGTGGTGCCGCTATCACAATTATGCTGATGAAAACAGAGGCTTGACGGGGTTAAGCAATGTGACCAAGGTTACAGTGCAAGTCAGTCGTGGAGCCAGCGTTGGGCCAAGGCGTTGCTGCAGAGGGGACGGCCGGCGTAACTGTTTTGATCTACTTTATTGGGTTCTTAGACTTCTACCTCCCTTCCAACCCTTATTCCGCCCTAATCCCTAAACTCCCCAACACTAGGTAGGAGAGAAAGAAGATTAGAGGGGGAAAGGGGGCATAGTTCTCTTTACACTACTTCCTGATGATCAGGGTCCTTGGTTCCTTGGGACGAGTCCAATCTGTCTCATAAGGGTATCTCCAACTTCTTCTTGTCTCTTAGCTCATGACAGCTTGACAAATCGCAACAGCAGCAGCCGTGAGCAGCAAGGGGGGCAGCAGCCACCGTGTTCTTTGGAGTGCCCCTGTCCTTCTCTGGGCTCTGGCATTTATACTCTGTCCAGAGCCCCAAGAACTGCAAACATAAACGATCTGCAGCTGGCAAAGTTCATGCCCTGGCTAGTGAATGTTATCACCATCTATGAAGCAGCCTCTTATCCTACATCTGGAATTAAAACAAAAATATATTCGCATAGCATAGCTGTTTTTTTTTAAGAAACAAAACTCTCACAACATTCCCCTTTTAGTCCAAAAAAATGGTCTTTTTCTCTAATATTAATAAACTATATGTAATAAGAATAATCATGAGGACTATCAAGAATTAAACTTACAATCTCCAGTTCATATCTATTTGGCAACCTTGGAGAAAGTACTTCATTATCTGTCCTATCCTGGTGAGTCCAAAATTTTGTACCTAAATCAGCTTTCTTATCATACCCCGCATTTATCATCTTTTTAGATCCTAAAACATTTTCCTAAATCCTAAATAACTTAAACTTTTATATCTTTAATTTATAATAAGGAAAACTGTAAGATTATCTAACTATCTAGTCTTCAGCCCCATCAGCGACCTGAGAAGGAAGTACAGAGCACTGCCCTGAGAAAACAGGAAGTACAGAGCACTGCCCTACCTTGATTCTTCAAAGTTGGTCAGGTCAATAGATTTCCTCTGTGTCCTGCTTGTCCACTGTTTGGACAGCATGCTGTCAGCAGTCGAGGCAAGGGCAGTTTTTTGGTTTTTTTTTTTTTTTTTTTTTTTTTTTGTGCAATGGATAGCTTTGTCACATTTGAAGCAAACTCCATATGGAAGTTCTTTGATGTCCATCATCTCCTTTAAAGTTGTATGGGGTACTGCCAGGAGCTGACGAGTGTCACTGTCATTAAAAAAAAAAAAAAGAAAAAAAAACCATCTTAAATGTCATATTCTGTAGATCTCTGAAGTGTCTGAAGACCATCTGTCTACCTAAAGCATATCTGAATAGGCAAACATTGCTTGGCTTTCTATCTCTGTACTATCTACTTAATTTTGAAAACATCTATGAGACTAAATAAAGCTTATTTCTGTAATTAGCTAAGCTAATACCTAACAAGACTACCAGTAAGATTATTTACAGGTGACTAATTACTAACTTGGATTTCTAATTATCCTAAACAGTTTGCAACAGTAGCTTTTATAAGACTAAAACTTTACATTTTTAAATGAGTTGCATTCGTACAACACCAAGCAAGAGTTGAACAAAAATAAGCTTACACTTCTATCAACGAACAATAATGCATATCAATACAAAAATATTTGAGACTGGTAGATTCAATAATGTACCTTTTATTCCGTCATCCTATCTCCCCCTGTCCCCGCCTTTTAAAAAACTTTTATCATCTCCCTTTTCCCTTATCCCCCCCTGACACTAGATAGGGGAGAAAGAAGAACAGAGGGGAGAAAGAGATCCTGAATTCTAACCTTCTTTACTTAGTCTCCCCCTGACCATGACCAATAACAACTTGTAACCAACCTCTCCAAATGACAACAAGCAGTGATAACCCACTGAATCACCCAAACCCACCCATCCCACCTCTTGGGAGTGATGTCATCATGTTCTTAAAATTGATGTCTGGGGACAAATGTATCCTTTGGGGACCCTAAGAAAATTGTGATACTGGCCAAGTTCTGGGAGAACTAGCTGTATCTTTTGCTGTCCAGTCTCTGTGTGATAGGAAAGTACATGGCTTACCTGAAGTCCTGGCTCTGAGGCTGGACCATCTTAGCTAGCCATTTTGAAGTTGTTCTGGATGCAGATTTTTGAGTATACAGCTACTGAGGCCATCTGTGAGGCTGGATCATCTGGAATACTTATCTTTTCTTTATGGGTATCTGGCCCTTTTGTTCTGAAAACATACAAACTTTTAAAAGTAATATACATTTCTGTGTTGACACATGTATGGAATGTGTGGTGTGCACAAATCAACTAAGGATGATTCTCTGCTCTTTAAGCAGGAAAGACATTAAACTTCACGAATCCATTTGGACTATATAACCAAACTGTCATACAAATTTCCATCCATGCCATGTGAAAAGCTGGCATGTAATAACAAGTCATGAGGACTCTGTAGAAGATCAGCATTTACGTCACTTGTTTTGTTGTTGATCTTGGTTTCTTCCTTCATGTCTATACAGCCAGGATTTTCAATAGGCTTCCCTGGGTCAAGCCTAATATTTATTAATTTTGGAGGGCTCCACAGCTTTTCATTTTCTGTTGAACCAAAGGCATAACCTCTCCCCCAACACAACACATCTCCTGCTTTCCATTCCGGAGTTAACACATCTTTAAAATATATGGGCAGGTTTAATTTAGCAGCCCTTTATAAAACCCAGTGTTTTTCAGCAGCTCTGCTACCTGTCTCATTGACATTTAAGAAATTTTAAATCAACAAAGTATTACTTTATCTCTGGGATCTCTCATATTCTCTTTCTGTTAAATAAGCATTTCCCTTAAAGTCCTGTTAGAGCTCTCCACAATTGCTTGTCCTGTAGGAGTGTAAGGTATCCCAATAATATGTTTTAATATTTAAAGAATTATTGCATTTTACTGGATACGTATGCTGAAGCATTGTCGGTTTTAATTTGTAAAGGTATTCCTAAGATAGCCACCACATCTAATAAATACGTAATTGCAGAATGAGCCTTTTCAGAACTCAAGGCAGAAGCCCACTGGAATCCTGAATAGCTGTCAATTATGTTGTACATTCTTTAGTTTTTCCAAACTCTGTAAAATGAAACACATCCATCTGCCAAATTTCATTTCTTCGGTTACCTTTAGGGTTACTTCCAGCAAGTAATGGAGCTTAATTATATAAAAACAAGTAGGACAATTTTTTATAATTTCTTTGGGCTGTTGTCAAGTTATAAGAAACTTTTACTTTAAACTTCTACTACTTACAGGATGTCTTTTATGATCTATCTCCTCATTTCTAATGCCAATGGTCTTGGCAAACCTGTATGAGATTGAATATGAGTTATCTGTATTGGGCGATCTCTGTTTCAAATTAGTTGTTGCAGTTGTATAAATAACAAACCTAATTCTGTGTCATCTGGAGTAAGTTCAGGAATTTCTATATAAGAAGCAACTCTCTCTGCAAATCAAGAGTCAGTACCTATATTAAGAAGTTCTGGAAAGTCTATTGGAACCATGAAAATAGCATACAGTTCTAATTTCTGAACTAAAGCATATGGACTTTGCATTATTTTACTTATATTTTCTGACTTACAACCTGACATTTCTGATTTATTGGCATCTGAATAAAAGGTAGGAGCGTTAGCAACTGGTGTTTCTCTCACTATATGAGGAAGACTCCAATTGAAGTCACTGGTCTTTGGTGTATTTGTTAACTTCTCCCCCCAAAAATCACTGCAAGACTTTTGCCAGCCCTCACTCATTACCCATAAGGAGGTAATTTCAGCATTAATATAAGGCACTACAGCATTAATATAAGGCACTACAGTCTCTGCTGGGTCTATTTCTGTTAACTGATGAAGTCTTATTCTTCCTTTCACAATCGAATCAGAAACTTTTTCTATGTAGGTTTTTAATTTTTTCCCTTGCTTGTATGCTAAAAGCACCCACTATGAGAGAGTATCTTCTCTCTGCATCAGAATTTCTGTGAGAATGAACAGAAGGCAAAATAAAATACAATTCAGCTTTGGATCCAAATGGCTCACAGGTGCATCCTGCAATCTCTTTTCTATGAGCACCAATTCTTTTTCAGCTTCAGCTGATAAACTTTTTCTTCAGCTGATTCTTTTAAGTCTGAATCACCTTGTAAGGTTTGAAATAAATTACTTAGCTCTTGAGTGGGCAATCTAATTATGGACCTTAGCCAATTACTATCTCCCAACAATTTTTGAAAGTCATTAACAATTTGTAATTGGTCTCTTCTGATCTTTACCTTCCATGGCTGGATTTTCTCATAGACTTACCTTGCATCCTAGATTATTAATAAACTCTCTTTTTTTGTATTTTTCTTTTCAGGAGCAATTTGTGATTCCAACAAGGCAAAATTCTCTTCATCAAATATTTTTCCTAAGGTTATCTGCATCTGGAAAAGACAGTAAGATATCCTCTATATAATGACAAATTACATAGATTGAGGAAACTATTCACAAATTATCTCTAACTGGTCCTGGTATCTCTTTACACCTATAGAATAACAACTAACACCTTAGTCTGAGATCTCCTTGACGCATATACATGCCATCCAACAGGTCCTGTGTTGAATACTCAGCATCAGCACACTATTCCAGCACAGTAAGATCCATGGTCTCCTTAGGAGTCTGCAATACAAGTATGTTGTACTCAACCTGCTAGGGTACGTTTCTGCTCCAATCTAAAGTCTTGGGGTTTCCCTCAAGAGAGAATGTTCTCCCTGTCTCACCAGAAAAAGGATTGAAGAAGGGAAGGAGGCAAGGAAAGAAAAAGAGAAGGGAAAAAGGAAGAGAGATGTACAAGCCAGGAAGGGAGAAAGAAAAAAAATTCTGTATAGCATCATGCTGAAAAATACCCACTTTGCTTCACTGAAGCCCATTTTGCCCATGAAACAAAGTGGAAATTTAAGTTCAGATGTAAACAAAGCCCAACTTTACCAGTATGGAGACCATTAGGACAGGAGACTGCTACAACTTGAACCTAGAACCTTTCCAGGTCAAGGAAAACCTAAAGGAAATCTTTCATGAGAAAAGCATGCATCTTAAGGGTTACCCAGACCTACAGTGCGTAGGTGGCGCTGTGCACGGGATGCAGGAGCGATGAAAGAACGGAGTTAGGGTTGATCAAGCAAATGGGTCCATTAGGTCTTTCTACTCAATCCATGGTACCATTATTATTTTGATCTAGAAAAGTGGCAACATCCCATGGCTCATTTTAAGTCATCACTAGGGTGCAATTTAAGCTTTATCAGGAGGAGGACTCATGAACATGAGCGAGATGTGTCAAAGTCCAGCTTTGGCAGGGTTTGAAGGAGGAGGCGTGTATTCAGAACACACAGACACAGGGATCTTCTCAGGTCAAACAGGTTCTCTTATTTGGGGGGAAACACTCACACATATACACACAGACATCACACAAACATATGCACAGATATGCAGACATACACACACACATAGAAACATACACACAGACACCCATACATACACACACACCTGGTAGATGAAGCAACGCTCCAACAACTTTAGATATGGACGTGTATACATACATATATACACATTTGGTGGATGGAGCAAATTCCAACCAACTTCATATATATATATATATATATATATATATATATATATATATATATATACACATTATATGCACATATACATTATATACATATATAGACATATATGTATATATACACACATATATACATACACATATGTACACATATACATACATATGCATATACATGCAAACACACATTTAGTCAATGGAGCAAAGTTTTAACTTTATTATTTTTTTCTCCCACAGCTTACATGCCCCAGCAAAATCTTTCAAGCAGTACAAAGAATACAATGTGATTTTCATATACTACTTGTTTTCTAGTGAATGACAATGAATATAAGTAAAAATGCATGTTCCCCAATACCTGGCATGATCAAATGTTTTACGTAATATGGATTTAAAAACAACAACAACGAATCGTTCCCCAAGAACCCACACACATTTGTAACTGAGCAACTTGTAATCGACCAACAAAGTGCAAGCAAGCAAGGCAATTTTCTCAGCTAGTTTGTCTTACGGGCAAGCTGCAATTTGCTGTTACAGAGAAAGGATCAATTATTTTATTATTTATCTTAAAAAGTAAACTTATAAGAATCATAAATCTAAACTTTTATATTAAAAAATGATCATTTCTACTTTAAATCCTCAGGGTGCACATGTGCTCATTAACAATTTTTTTTTATTAAATTATATCAAGGAAGCTGAGGGCACAAATGCCAAAAAAAAAGAAAAAGAAAAAGAAAAGAAAAGAATCAGTCACTATAATAAGTGCCAATGATACTGCCCAGTGAGGGGCTGGAAGCCCCTTAGAGTTTTCATGCAACCCATAGATCATGAGTGACGTGGTGACCATGACGGCGACAAGCAGAGCTGCGCTCCATAACAGCATAAAGTCCTCAGGACACGTAGTCCTCCGGGCTCTGCCTCTCCAAGCCACATCCATCGTGGTTGCGCTAACTGCTGAGCTGTATCCCGTGAGTTGTGAAGCCATTTTGTGCCCCCGAAAGAGATGCAGCCCCACCTTGGAGGAGCTCCTTCTATAACAGGAAGAGGAATTGGGGAGACTAATATTTTCTCACTACAAGTCTTTGTCTTCAGGTTTTTCTCCTCTGATTACGCTGTTCTTGAAGGTGTGTGTCCTGCTTCCCTTTTATCTTTGTAAGGAGAGAGAGATGGAGCAGGCAGCCTTTGAAAACCACATGTCCCTCTGCCTGCTCCCTGCATTAAGTTCATTTCTCCCTATTTATTGCTTATAAGTAAGCCTGGAGTTTCTTTGCACCATCATTTTCTTTCTTTCTTTCTTTCTTTCTTTCTTTCTTTCTTTCTTTCTTTCTTTCTTTTTTCCTTCTTTCTTTCCTTCTTTTTTCCTTCCTTCCTTCTTTCTTTCTTTCTTTTTTTTTAAGGTATGAGGCTTTAAAGAGCACTTTTTCCACCAAATCTTTCCAATTGAAAGGCAAGCATTCAGGAGTAAGGAATTATTAACGAGCCCTCTAGCCTGTATAAACCACAGGAAAACTTTGTGAAACTGTTTCCTATTCTTACCTCCCTGTAGTCTCCAGGTGACCATACGGAAAGAGTAGGCGGTGACATTGCCCTGCTGGATGCATGAAAATAAAAAGGTGGATTATGTCCTGAGGGATGCTGCTCCCTTTCTCATCAGTAAGGAAGCCGGAAGTTGCCCAGGTCTTCAGCAAGGCATCGGGTGAAGGCTCCACTGTCAGTTAAAGCAGACCAGATGTGTGAAAGCTGACCCAGAAAAGCCTTTTCCATACAAGATCAAAGGCCAGAGACCATACGGAGCCGACTAAAGACTGATAGCAGGCACGTGCTACAAGCAATTCAATCTGGCCAAAGACAAACTTCTGAAAAGAAAATACTAGACAAAGAGAGAAAAGTTGTGCAGCCCGTGGTGTCCATGTCAAAGAAAGTGATTGGATAAGCTGGCACTCAGAGGACGAAGCAGATTGCCCAAACAGTCCCACCTACCATAAGAAAGTTGGTCACATGAGCTGCTAAGGGGTCGGTGAAAATGATTCAGAGTGACCAACGGGAACAGCGCCTCCAAAAATACAAACAAAAAAGCAGCTTCAAAAATTGAAAGAACGAGAGAAAGCTAACCGCTCACTTTACTAACCATCGCTTGACAAATAGCAACCAGGAGCAGCAGAAGCAGCCGCCTTCTTTCTCAGAGCACCCCCTTCCCACTCTGGGCTCTGGCATTTATACTTTCTCAAGAGTCCGAAGAATTCCAAATATAAAAAGCTGCAGCTGACAAAGATCACACCCCTGCTGGTGCACGAGGCAAATCATAATCACCTGCTGTGATTATTTAGTCCCATACCTGGGACTAAAATTAAAAAATAGTCACATGACATACTGGGTTTTTAAAGAAACCAACTCTCTCACTAAAGATGACATTCTTTGTAACATCGGTCACACCCCTTGCTACAGCCCCAGGGAGTCAGACTGGGGTGTTTTTACTGCAAGTCCAGATGGAGGCGGTGATCTCATTTCCTCACATGTGAGGACAACTCTCAAGAAGAGGTAGACTTTCACATGATGAAGGAGGAGGTGGCATGGAGGAGGAACAGGGCCTCTAGGTCTGACATACATCCAAGGATGACATAGGCGATGACCTGAACTCCGAGAGGGACCCGAGTTCATCTGTCAAGTGTATCACACAGAGTTTAAGGAAGGTCCTCCTGTGTGAGATGTGGTGTGGGTATCCAGACAGGAGACCAGGCTTTGGCTCATGTCACTTCCCATCAGAGACAGGACCTGTTCCTATATAGAACTGAGGCCTCTGCAAGGGAACAGCAATCACCACAGCGTCCACTGTGTTACGTGAACATGGGATGAAAATTTGTCCTTGCCCGAGGACTGTGCTGGCTGAGTGTTGGTCACCAAGGAACCAGCAGCTTTGCAGCTCTGCTGTGGTCTGAGCTCACCGACCTAAGGCCCATTATATTGAAGGCTGGTTCACCACATCCAGCACCACTGGGAATGGAAACCTCTAAGAGGTGAAACCCAGGGTGAGGAAGTTAGGCCACTGGAAATCGACCTGTAAGAGGAGAGTGGGATCGCTGACCCTGTCACCCTTTCTTTCTTTGCTTCCTGGCTACAATGAGGTAAATAAGCATCTACAGCCAATCAGCTCTCGCCATGATGTATGATGCCCAGAGCAATGTGGCTAAGCTGAATCCCCTGAATCATCTGAAACTGAGCCAAGAAAACCTGCTGTGCTTTCCTTTAGGTTGAGCGCCTCGGGCATTTTGTCACATCAAGATAAAGCAAGTAACTCAAGTAAGAAACCACGCTGACATCAGCAGCCGTGACCACCTCAGCAGCCTTTGCTTCCTCAGCCACACTGGTCCTTCTCACCTCTGGGTTTCAGTTCATGCCCTTCTGCCTTTCTGGAATATTATTTTTTACTCCCATGTTTTACCATAGAAGGACGTTTCTTTACACATAGCTTCACTGACCCTTCTAGATCAAGCCAAGGCCCCTATAACAAGTGTCACTGTGTGTCATCTGGCCTTCAGAGGTGATAATACCATAGAACCTGGAAGCACAGTCGCGGGCTGGAATCCTGGCTCTGTCACCTAAATCTCTTGGCCTTCTAATGCCTCAGTTTCCTCGTACACAGAGGATAAACAGCAGCGCTGCCTCATACAGTGTGGCAGGTGGAGTCACCTAAAGACACGGCCAGTCTAAGGCTGCCATAGCGAAGCCCGTCACCGTGGATTTGAGATGCTGCGTGGCCCATCGTATGAAAGTTCAAGAGCTGGAGTGTAATAGAGCAACTATCTACCACATGCAAAGCCCTGGGCTCAGTCCCTAGTACCGCAGAAACATAAACGTACAAAGCTAAGTACATTAGTGAGCCACGTCCTGTTGCGCACGGTACAAAAGTCTGGATCACGGCAGCAGGCTTGCTAGTCTCTGCGTTCACCATACCCTACCTGCTTCTGTCATTCTCCTCCTACGGAGGTCTCCCTTGCAGGATGCAGGGTTAGCAGTTCAGCCCTACTCTTCTCGGCCCCTCGGGATGTGTGGATCACATCAAGAGGCCACACGAAGGAAGTGGCCTCACCACGCAGATGTCTGTGGCGCGCTCTGAGGGCCTCGTAACAGCAAAGCCATCTGCAGGTGCATTTCACAGAACCTAACCCGGTGATGAGGAACGGTTGGTGGACTTAGACCTGTTCCTCCTGCCAGAACATACTCTCCGGGCGGCCATGGATGCTGGTCCACGGCCATAAGTGGAGCTGAGCACTGAACCACGCTTACCCCTCACACACCAGTGTTCTGGCAGCACTGGCCAAGGGAGTCAGGGAAGGAGAAGACTCCATCCAGTGAGGAAGTGTAGTGCCAGCGCTGAGGCCTGAAACCTGTCTCGTGCAGGACAAAAGCTGGGTCCCCCCAGGTCAAACGTCAGTCCCGAGGCGGTCCTGCAGGTTGCATCCGTGGAAGTGAAGAGAAGCCTGCCCAAGCCAGGGTCGGCCCTCTACAAGAGTAGCTGGTGGCTAGTCACACCTGCTAGCATGTCTCTGGAGAGCGGGAGGTTCTACAGGATGCCCCCAACTGCCGGGTGGCTGCCTCTCGCCACAGGTCCACGGAGCTGATTGGATGTGAGCATCGTGGAGGTCTGGGAGCACTGGGTCCTCATAGGAACTGGGGTGCCTGTGAATGGAAGCCAGGGCCTCAGGACAGGGGCATGGTGGTACTGAGGTGGAGCTGCTGTCTGCCCGTTTGCAGGTAGGTCATAGCCTGCGCAGCTCCCTGTACACGCTAGTTCAGTCCAACCTCCCCTGCTTGGACAAACACAAAAGGCGCTGGAAGCCGAGGGCAGGAGGGAATCACCAGTGTAGCCTACCAACTCCTGGAAACATGGAGGCCACAGACACTATCCAAGGACCAAGGGCAGGCCTGAGACAGGCAAGGCAATGGCCACTGCCTCAAAGAAGAGGCGTGTCCAGTCCGTGCTCCCCCAGGTCGGTGTGAAGGGGCCAGAAGGAAGGAGCCACATTGTGGGGGTGGAGGACAGGAAGGGAAAAACAAGCCTCTGAATTGCAAGGCGCGGGCAGAGTCTATTTATATTGGGTTTAATTAACTCCGCTCTCTGGTGCCACTGAAGCAGCAATCACACTGCAGACGGCACTGATTTGATTGGCAAGGGATGCGCCAGGCAGAATATTAAGACACCCGGCCCCTATAAATAGGTCTAATCACAGCCCCTCGCTGGAAGATGGTGAGGAAGACATTAATCAGACCTGGCACCCACCCCAGAATTTGCTCTTAAGGTGCCACATCGGGCCCCTCGGTTGCAAAAGAGGTGTGAGCGGGGCCGGGCTAAGTGTGGCAGGAAGGGCTAGGAGGGTTCGTTTGGGCTTCAAGTGCTGTTCGACCTTGATTAATTGCTCTCCTTCCCTCAGCCTCTGATGCTTTCCCACCTCCCATCCCGCACACCAAGAACTGGCATTGCTCTCCGAGAAGCTGTTAGCCCCAGCAATACACATGTATCCCCTATTTCCCACAGCCTAGGGCCTCCACCCAGCTCACTGCAACACCTTTACCAAGTAAGGAGGCTGTTCCGGGCTACTCCTGTAGCTTTCCCAAGCTCTTACTTCCGAGTCTCTGGCTCCTTCCTATGCTCCTGAGGCCAGCACTGTCCTAATCTGAGCTGATGAGCCTGGCCTTCAACTCCATCTCAGGGGTGAGCTCCTTCCGTAAACTCCCATTTCCATAACTGTCTTGGCTTTCCAGAGCTGTGAGACCCATCTTTTTCTCTCTTTTTCTGGTCACCAAGGTGGAGCCAGCTGCTCCCAAACCATCTAGAGAGCCTAACTCCCTAAGACTAGAGACCTGGCCAAGAACGTCTAATCCTGCTGTTGATCATTGTGCCGAGCCCGCTGCTCAGCTGCCAGGCTGACTCAGTTCATGTCTCACGTCTCTAAGCTGTAGGGTACAGAAGGGGAAATGGAGGGGACTTTCTGGGCATGGCATGGCATGGCGTGAACTCATTAGCTACTTCATCTGGATGTGCGTAGTTACCCGGGCTCACGCACCAGTGGGGAGCGCAGACGAACAGCCCTCAGGTCAGGAAGTAGGGATTAATAGAGCTACTGCTAGCTAGTGCTTTACTGTTCTGCCTATGAACATCTCCTGATCAGCATGATCTCCACACGCTGAGGAAATCAAAAGACTAGGCAGGCAGGAGGGTCTTGCAAACAATCAACTCCCCCTTGATAAACACTCTCATCCAACTGTGAGTGCCGTGCTGGAGATGGAGAAACCCAGGGGAGTCCAGAAAGGCAGTTCACCACAGTCATTGCCTCTCCCCAAGGCCTGAAGAGAGGGTAACAGAGAGCATTCTGGGTAGAATGAACTGAAGTACTCCCACCAGCATGGCAGGGCATGCAAGCCCCTGCAGCCTGCACTTCATCGTCTTGGGAGAAGTCGTGGCGAAACACAGTGAACACCAAGACAAGGAGCTTGCGCTCTGGCCCCTCACAAGGTCTGTGGTGCCCAGTACAGTGGCCAGAGCTGCGTGCTTTGTGGTCCTTGGCAAGTGTGGGTGGTCAGATCCAAGAACATCTTGGTTTCTTTTCCCACCATGGTGATAAAACACTCTGATGGCAGGGACTTATGGGAGAAGGGATTTATTTTAGCTCACAGTTCAGAATACAGTCCATGGTCAAGGCAGCAGGAGCTGAAGCAGCGGCTCCCACGGCACTCACGAACAGGAGACAGCACTTCCCCTCATTTCCCACCGTCTAGGGCCTCCACTCAGAGAATGCAGAAAGGCGGGTTCCTGCATCAGCTAATCCAATCAAGATCATCCTCCTTTTCGACCCATCTCCTGGGGGGGGTTGTAGCTTCTGCGTAGGCGACAAGAAACGGAACCATCACAGAGATCTGTAAGTATAAAACGCACATCTAAACCCAAAGCCCTCACCGGAAAGGAGGGTGTCCGTTACCTCCTGAAATTCCTGCTGGTGGTGCATTAAAATGGCCTTTCAGGTATTGGTTAAGCGAAGACTATTACTGATTTCACCTGTGTCTTTTCACCTTCAAATCACTTTCATGGATCATGTAACCTACCTTCTTTCTTTCCCTCAACATTCCTATGATTCTAGAGGAGTGCATCTCCTTCTTGGCAGACAAGAGGTATACTAGACTGGGCCCTGGCCTAGAATCTAATAGGTTGCGGCATTTTCGTTTCTTTGTTTCTTGTTTTGTTTTGATAGGGCCTCACTTTGCAGACCAGTTCCCATGGCCTTTATTGAATGCTAGAGATGCTACAGCTGGATATCAGGTGCACAGCCGCTCCCGCTAACCTCCCAGAACTCCATGCACACAGGTCTGGGCTGTCCTCTCTCCGGGATTCAAATTAGATGCCAGGAAATTGCACATGAAGAAATTCCCCGAAGGGTAACCTAATTCTCCCGAGAGAGATCCCCACTGCCACCCTGAAGGATTGCCCTCAGTGACAGGGCTGCTATCCTAGCTACTGCTCAGCTAGCTGCCCTGTGGTAGTGTTCGGGGCCAGGGTGGGTGAGACTCATTTAAGGCTAATGGAAATCCTGTTTCTGTTGAGAAGAAACAACAAATGTAATGAAAACTGAAAGTTAACCGTGCGTGAACAGCCTGGACGCCTTCGTTTTGGGCCAGCTGCAGTTCATTGTAGGCCTTTGATATTTCCTGCTTACTCGTTTTCACTTTTTCATGCATTCCATGAACAAATGTTCTTGAGTCACGCTGCTTCCCACATTCGCAAGGTAGGAGAGAATCAAGTCCCCAAAAGTGGTTCTCTGGTCTATATGTATACCACGGTACTTGCTTGCATTTGCTGTCTGTCTGTCTGTCTGTCTGTCTGTCTCTCTCTCTCTCTCTCTCTCTCTCTCTCTCTCTCTCTCTCTCAGGGAGTCATCAGTTGACTTGGATGCTTCATTAGTGAGAAATAAAAGATCATTTTTATTTAAGCCCTTATCTGTGTAATGTACCTCTGTCTCTGATTATAATGTGATCCTAATCGCCTCTACTGCCTCCATCACAGCACAGATCACATTCCAATAGTCTGTGCTTGCAGGAACAGAACACCCTGAGTGTGTGCTAAGAGAACAGCTGCCAGCCAAAACAATATGACCAGAAGTCACCGGGATTATCTTAGTGCAAAAACGGGGGCTTCTGCAACAGAGAGGCGCTGGGCTCAGCTTCCTGGCTCACTGCGCCAGTTACGGACAGGAGCAGCAGTGAAGAAAGGGGATTCATGTCGTGGGGCCCCACTGGGAAAAGGAACAAACGAAGGGGTCCGGTAACCCCCGTCTCTGCCTTCCCAGCATTGAGATGAGGTTTAAACAGAGGGCAAGAGACATGCAGAATTAAGCAGTCCTAGCCAGGTGTGGCCCAGCCGCCACAGACCTGTCCGTGTTTCAGCTCCAGGCGACAGGTCATGTAATCAGCTGTTTCTGTTCATTACATGAGGGACAGCCTCAGCCTCTCGGGAAATTGTCTTCTTCTGGGATCAGGGGGTCTGTCCTGTGAGGTTTTGCTCTTCTTGGAGTTCAAAGTGACAAATGTTAAGAACAACAATTTACCTCCATGCTCTCAGCCAAAATGAAGACACAAAATGAAGGCAAGGATGGCAGGCTTTCCTCCTGTGATAGTTGCCGTACAGGCCCAACAGAGGAGTCGATGCTTTTTTAGCAGAAGCAGCTTCTAAGTATCTGTGTCAATTCCCTTCTTCTGTCTGAACATTCCTCAGTCCAGAGGGAATTAGGGTGCTGGCCAGTCTGGCTTTGAAAGTTCCCTGGCCTAGCGGCAAACTAATACAAGAGAAGATGATTTGGCTAAAACATACGAGTGTAAAACAAAGGCAGATGTTTAAGTGTGTAGCACCACTACAAAGGGGACTGGGGAAAGGAAAGCCAAAGACACCTATTAAATAGACTCTGTAGAGGGTCATCTTTCCTGTTAAACAGCTCTGCGTATGCACATGGGTAGTCTATCTCAGATGCACTTTCAAGCAGCTGTGCGGAAGAACCAATTTACCCATAACCTCTTGGCTTTAGTTACTTTTAGAAGGGCCAACACAAGCGACTTCATATTTGTTGCTGACAATGAGGCAAATTCTCCTTATGAAGCCTAGGTTATAAAAAAAAAAAACTAGTTTGAAAACGAAGTACATGTCAGAATGTCAGAGTCACGTTTTATGATCTGCTTTTATGATTCTCGAGAGAAGGATCATAGGAGAGTAACAAAAGACTTTGAAAAGCCATGGTTAGAATTTTGCAGAAACCTTAGCTTCTTGAGTATGATGGCCATGCTGCAGTTAGGAGCACACAGGCTGGATGAGAAGAAAAAACAAACGAAGCACATCATTCACCTTTCTCCGTTTCCTGGCTGTTTACATGTGACCTCTGCCTCTGCTCCCGCTGCCACGGTTTCCCCTTCGTGATGGACCACTGAACCATGAGCCAAAATAAACCCTTCCTTTCTCAGATGGATTTTGTCAGGTTTTTTCACAGCAATGGAGAAAAAATGATTAATGAAAGTGTTTCCTTAACTTTTCTATTTTTGAAGGTTTATATACTCAAGGAATGTTTTCAGTATATAAGTGAGCCTACATCATTAGCAGCACAGCTACACAGAACTCTCTCTCTCTCTGTTTTGAAGCAATATTTAGAATCCTTTAGACAATAGGTCCATAGCACTGACAAATATTGGGCTTTCTAAGTTTTACAGATGTACGAAACAGCACTGGCCACAGACAGACTTGCTGTCTGATGTACAAGTGTCCCAAATACACAATAACAGGGTTCCTACTTAGTCAAAGCAAATGGATGTATGCCAGGCTTGAATAGGACTGCCCAAGTGGCCAGTTTTCCATTTGAATGGTGCTGATTACAAATATTGGAAACATCCTAAAGTTCATTGGCCATTTTCTAACTTGGATGTCCAGAGGCAGAACACATCACATAAAAGAAACCCTTGTTGGTCACTTGGTATGGATCAGAATTTCATGTCTTTTACTCAGATTTCACATAATGTTTACATAAAATGTGGACACACAGTTTTACATGATTTAGCCCCACATACATAGAATATTAAAGGCATTAAATCACTTTATAATAGTAGGTGTTTATAGACTGGTCATTTAAAAGGCTTTAATGTAAGAAGACTCTTAACCTTGACTCACTTAAGACTCAGTTTCCTAAGTAGTCAAATGTCTTACTTAATCAGAAGAAAATGTACAAAAACTTGTAATAAAACAAAGTTTATCCCCTAAGCCAATTTTCTTTTGTAAATGTTATTAAGATGTGAAAATATTTAAAAGGAATCTTTTAGACACATAGAATTTGGTAAGCTTTGCTTCAGCACCTTAAGCTAAAAAACAGAAAAGCTCTTAAATAAATTTACATTTTAAAATATTTCCAATGTCTTTATAAATAGCACTAAATGAGCATAAAGACTTATCACCTAGTCCATAAGTGTGTCTCACACAGGTGACAGCGTGTGTGTGTGTGTGTGTGTGTGTGTGTGTGTGTGTGTGTGTGTGTGTGTTCAAGACAGGGTTTCTATGTGTAGCCTTGGCTGTCCTGGACTTGCTTTACAGACCAGGCTGGCCTCGAACTCATAGAGATCTGTCTGCCTCTGCCTCCCAAAGTGCTGGGATTACAGGTGTGTGCCACTGTGTCCAGCAGACAGCCTTTTTAAACTAGAGCTAGAATGTGGTCATTAAAAGATTTCAGCCACAAGGGCTAGCAAAATGACTCAGCAGGTAAGTGCATTTGCCCTGAGTTCAATCCCCAGAACGCACATGGTGAAAGGAGAAAAATGAGTCCAAATTGTCCTTTGTCCGCTAAACATGGTCATAGCCGTGGCATGCAAACATGCCCTTTGTGTAAACTATATTGGGTCAAAGTTTCTAGCAAATTTAATTGCTTTGAAAATAAAGTTTCTAATTATTAACATTTTGGTTACGGTCAACTGAATCATATGAAACCCCCCCCCCCATTTTGTAAGATTTCTTTTTCATGAGCCTCAGTTTCTAGAATTAACACTGGAAAGCACCGGGTTCTAGCCATTCAACCTGGAAGCTAGAAACAAACATTTATATTTTAGTTGGTCCTGGCTGAGAAATGTCCTTGCATAGCCAGTTTTTCAGGGCACACAAAAAAAAAAAAAAAAAAAAAAAATGCAGACAGGAAACAAACCCTGGCCCAAGTCCAAAAAAGATCAGATTTTAAATTAGGCATGTCAAGAATAATAAATTTACCATAAGTGGGTCTTTTAAAATGCAAATTAAAAAAATTGAAATAGCTACAGGTACATTAGCCAGCAATTTTTAGGAATTCTGAGGGCAGAGTGAGTTTTAGGATCTGGGTTCATCTTGTTGACTGAAGCAGGAATGAATGTTACGAAATGTGTTGCGGTTCAGTAACATGTGCCCTTTAATGGGGATTCCTTCCCTGAATGTCCCCAGTGAGCCAAACGTGTGCTCTTACTTGTGTTGGGAGTGCCACCATCAAGGGATGTGGGTAGTTCATGTTCAGGGATGACCAACCCAGGAGTGAGGTATGTTTTTCCAGGCTACAGTCAAGCAGAACAGACCAGAGGAAGCATTTTCTCTTCTCTTCAGAATTGGAGTGGGGGCGGGAGTAGGGGAAGAGGGGCCTCCATGTAGAGAGCATTTAAATCATGTCTTCCTAGTGGGACTATTGCTACAGTCATCGGATCTTCCAGTCTCCACCAAGCCGTTCATTATAAATGTAGACCAAATGGCACATAAAAACAATTAAACTAATCCATCTTTGAGAAATCATCATACAGTCATAAAGACTAGCCGGCCTGAGTTCATCCTAGCAGGCACCAAAATGTGCAGACTTAATCTTTTTTTTTCATGGTTATGTCAATGGACTCTCACTCTGGACTCCTTCAGTTGGCTGAAGGAGTTCTTGTAACCTCATCAAAAGAATTCTGATCTGAAATGCAGAGTGCAGTGTCAAACATAGGTCAATGTAATTTGTAATCTGCCCTTTACCTGCTAGTTACCCAGACAAAATTGCAGAATTCAGTTGATAGTTTATTACACAGTACAATAGAGTACTCTCGGGGTAGGAGGGGACAGTGGACAAAGATAGCCCTTCCTGGTGGGCAGTGTCCTAATCCAGATGACTCCAGGTCCGTTGTGGCTGACTTTTATGGGAAGGGAAAATGCAATGTCCATGTTCTTTCCCACAAAGTCTCCACTATAGGTTAAAGGTTAGTTAGACCAGATGGTTTATTTTAGTTGTCAATTCAATTGTCAATGAGAAACTGACTCAATTAGGTTGCCCTATGGGCATGTCTGTCTTAATTAGTTGATATGGAAAGACCTAATGAAAAAAAAAAAAAAATGAGTGGCATCGTTCCCTGGGGTTGGGCCTTAGACTGATTAAAAAGAAGAAAGTGAGCTGAGTATTAAGCATCCATGCTTAATATTCTGATCTTGACTGTGGATATGACCAGCTACCTCAAGTTCCTGCCTTCACTTCCCCACAGTGAGGGTGGAGGGACTTGAAATTGTGAGCTAAAATAACCTCCCAAGTTGCTTTTGCCAGGATGTTTTATCACAGCAACACAAAATGAAATTAGTCCAAAAGTTATCTATTAATGACTTTCGAGGCAGTTTGGAATGTCATTCCCTAGCTAGGACAAGGGCCGGGAGTCAAATTCCATTCGTCTGAATAATATTTCAAGCCCTGTCATTTCAGTTGCTGGTTTTACCAACTGTTAATTACAAAAGAAGAGTCCATCACCAGGGACCTTCAGGCCTTCTGCTCAGCTTCTGAGAGTTACACAATTCCTCCTTCTGTGAGCCTCACATATTCCCCCACTAGTTAGCCACACAAAGTAGCAGAAGTCAGCGTTTCCTGTTACACTGGCAATATCCCAGATAATTCAACAGAATACCAAAGTTGTTCAAAGGAAGACCTAAAGACAAAGCCGGTCACTCAAAAGGCAGTTTCCTGGATCATTCAATGGACCTCTAATAGTACAGAGCCCCAAAGGCAAGGAACCCAAATTTGCCATCAGACAGGCTTTAGAAACTCAACTCAAAGAGAATACAAGCAGCTCAAAAGACTCCCAATTGACAAAGAACATCCCCCAACTGACAAAGTACACTCCCCCCACCTGACAAAGAATACCCTCCTCAACCTCCACCCCCACCAACTGACAAAGAAAAGGGAAGGCAAGACTTGGGTTCCACGGATCAGTTGCTGGGGAAAACTTACCGAGGTTCAAACAGCAGGAACTGTAGCATCCAAACACTCACTTCTCTGCTCCACCCAACACTAGTGAATAGAAGCCAATACTGGCCAAAGTGGAAAGACAAGAAAAACGTCCCTGGAATAAAAGTGACCCCTGTAGTTATGTGGGTCTATCCGGTCTTTCCTCTCTACCTGAAGTTGACTTGTTGCAAGTGGCTGATGCTGAGGGAGGCCTTTTCTCTTGGCCATACTCAACAAGGGTGTTACCAGAGCTTTCAGAGCATAACACCCTGGGCTCCAGCAGCCCCATCTGGCTAGGTTTGACTCCCCATGTAGCCAGCCAAAGAAATGAGTAATGGAGAAAAGCACAGGAAAATGATACAATGTGTTCATATCGGGGCAAGAACCAAATAACTGATCCCCAATTCCATTTATCTAGTATTGATGCAAGGTGTAAGCTTAAGGGCTAGGAAAATGGATCAGCAGAATCCCTCTTGCGGAGGATCTGAGTTCAGTTCCCAGCACTCACCGGGATGGCTCAGAACTGCCTGTAACTCCAGCTCCAGGGGAGCCAAAGCCCTCTTCTGGCCTCCAGAAGTATCTGCTCTCACATGCACATAGCCACACACAGAGTTACATGCACACAATACACATATAGGCAGATGAAAATGAAATAAGCCTTGAAGGAGAGAGATTTAGGTTGAAATAAAGGGCAAGCTGTATGTATAACCAGTGGGTCTGACCAAAGCACAGTCCTGCCTACCTACTGGCCCATTGCAGTCCTGCAAGTCTCCACCCTGCAAGGTGGTCTGCCAAATTGCTGCTCTCTTCATTACTGAGGCGGCCTCGCCTTCACGGATAATTGTCCTTATCTGGGGGTGGCGATGGTCTAGCCTGTAAGGTTTTGCTCTTTTTCAAGTTCAGGAGGAAAGAGTAAGGACTCATCTGCACCTTCATCTAAAGTGCAGGCCCGAAGCGAGGGCAGAGATGTCAGGCGCGCACCCTGCTTTTAGTGACCTCATGTGCCCAAGTGACGGGTCAGCGAGTCTGGGTTTCCTTTTGTTTGGTTTTAGATCCTTAAGCGTGTTGGACAATGAGTTCTGTTCGTATTCACCGCCCTTCTCCCCTAACTCTTCCCAGAATCACCTCGGCCCTTCCCTTCACAACCATTTTTGGGTCTTTTTCCCCTCCATCAGGGCTGATTTGTGCTCCCCAGGTATTCTGTGATTTGTGGACTTCCAATGGAATATGCGTTTTAAGGAAAGCAGCTTCCCACGTGCCTTTCCACAGAAATTGCTATCTGCTTGGAAACAGAACCCACAATGAGAGGAGCCTGTGGGGAGCCTGCCTAGAAGGAGCAGCTACCTCTCTAGCCCCTTTTCATTGGTTACAGCTTACTTAATGGCTACTTCCCATTCCAAGGGATCCTGGGAACTGTAGTCTGGCTATGGACCTAAAAAGAGCTAGACATATTCTTCTGCAATCATCACCTGATAAGGTGATGAGAAAATGTCCAAGTTGGTGTGGAGTGGGAGGAGAAAAAACTGTACTCAGTTTGGTGATAACTGAGTACAGAGACAGAGAGGGATGAGGATGAAATGGCAGACAAGGATAGGAACCAGACTACAGTACTAGGTACCTGCTGAGAGATCTTCCTCTTTGCCAGGCTATGCACTGGGTAATTTACATATAATACAATAGCAATGAAATTAGGGTGTCTGCATTGTGGGAGAAAAGATGGGGACATTTATATTCACCTATTTTACTAATAACACCATTTCCTAACAGGCTTGATGTGACTGTGTCTCAGGGCTCCAAGAAAATGGACCCAGGAACAAGAAGAGCCCCAGGAGAGCCGGCGGCAGAGAGAGACTAGGGCGTTAGGATGTCACCTGGCAGCAGAGTGGGAGGAACTGTCTTGCAGGAAGAGGTGTCACACAGCTCTCTCTGACTCACAGCTTCTTTGTATTTCTTTCCTGGTGTTTGCATCTTCTTTTGTATAGAGCTGTAACATTCCTGCAGGAAAGTCAGAGACAGAATCTTCTTTCCCCCATCCTGGGCTCAGACTGTAGGTAAGCCTCTCTCTTCAGCAGAGGTTCTGCTTTGTTGCATCAGCAGGCCACAGGCCTCCCAACCCTGGGAGACAAAATACCTGCCCAAGGTCATCAGCCCTTCATGTATTCTCTTCCTGCCTTCCTTCCTGTCTTTCTTCTCTTTCCTCCCTTTTTCTTTCTCCTCTCTTTCTTTCCTCCCTCCCTCCTTCACTCCCTTTCTCCTTCCTTCCCCTCTCCCCTTCCCCCTCTCTCTTCCTCTCTCTATTCTGCCTCCTTCACTCTCTCTTTCTCTCCTTTCCTCCCTCCTTCCTCCAACCCCTACAAGGCACCACTCTTCATCCCTGGCTGCCCTCAAACTCCCTGTGTAAACCATCGTGTCTCAAACGATGAGATGATCTGCTTGCTTCTGCTTCCTGAGTGCTGAGATCAAAGGCATACATCAGCAGGCCCAGCCCTTTATGCTTCTATTTTAAAACAAAAACTCTGTTGCCCAGGCTGGTTTTACAGTCCTCACATCCTACCTATTTATCTATTTATTTATTTATTTATTTATTTATTTATTTATTTATTTATTTAATGTATGTGTTGGGGGGCATTTTTTCCTGCATACCAAATGTGTGGCATGCCTGAGAGGTCAGAAGAGGACGATGGATAACATGGAAAGTGGGGTTACAGATTGTTTTTAGTTGTCCTGTGGGTGCTAGGAATTGAACCCAGGTCCTCTGGACGAGTAGTCAGTGTTCTTAACCACTGAGCCATTTCCCCAGTCCCCAGTCCTACCTCTTAATAAACGCTCTTTTCAACTGCACTGTGCCAGTTCTTAAAGGGGGTCTCCTGTGCATCTGGCATCTCCTTTCAGGTAGGTGTCAGGGCCTTTGATAACCCTCTGTGAGCCCAGAATGAGCCTGTTGAGGACCCTAGGGCTCTTTTATCAGCTCCATTCCCACCTTCCATACATAAGTTGTGGACATAAGCAGGGGCCGTGGGCCAAACTGACTTCTCCAAAAGGCACGGTGCCTGAGGCCTGCAGCAAGATCTTAATTAAACTCAGAATAAAAAGCAAGCTTTGGATGCAGAAAGGTAGTTCAATATATACTGTTAATACACACACACACTATCGTAAAATATAATTTTAACTGTGAAGTCAGAATGAGGTCGGCTGATCAGAGTTAAGGGTTCAAAAAAGGAATGCATACGTATGTGTTTGTGCATGCACGAATTTATACGCTAGTCCAGACAGAAACTGGGAACCCAGGACTTTCCTCTCAGCTCTCTGACGCTTAGTCTTACAGTCATACCTAGAAGGGCTGGCTGGTTGACAGCATCCATCTTGCTGTCCCAGGAATCCAGAATGTGCTCCCAGGAGCCTAGCAACCTGCCTAGATTTCTATTACAGATGCTGTGCCCTCTCCCTTGCTGGCTGTGCCCCCGAGTTGCCAAAATCCTACATATGCAGGAGCTGGGCACGGGGCAGCGGGACTAATACTTGAAACAGCTCAGGGAGGATTAACTGAGCATCATGAAGCACAACAGCAGTGGCAGCGGCAACATCAGCATCGCTGAGCCCCTCCCCAGTGAGAGAGAGCTGGGTGGCTGCCCTGGAGTGGGGAGGGGAACCACGGATGCCCAACAAGGGCTTCCCAGCAGCCAATGGTAAGGAGGAGGCCCTAAGAGGTGGGACTAAATGTCAGAGGTGGGATTATGTAAATCAAGCCCATTCTAGCCAGAGATCTGAAGCTTGAAAGAAAGACACCAACCTGAAGGAAGGAATTTAAATTATGGAAATTTTAACATGTGAAATGTGAATTGATCCCGTAAGGCCCTCATTGAGCAACCAGATTGTTCCGACAGAGTGAAGCCCGTGTGGAAAGTGGGTCCCCCACAGGCACCCACACTATCTAACTCATCTATCAGAGGCTTCATTGTACTCCTCAGTAGTTAATGTTGCCACCTCCTGTGCTGAGGGGATCTTGAACAGACCTCTACTCTTAGCGATGGAAATCATCATTTGAGATTTTGAAGTTTTACTAGGTGAGAGAGGATAGTCTCTGAACCGGAAAGTTTGAGTTTCTTGGGTGTGAACAGTCAGTAGGATATTTCCCTCCTTTGTGTGTATGTGTTTACAGAGATGGCAGTCCAAGTGGAAAATGGTATGGCTAGAAAGATGGCCAAGGCAGCTGGCTACGCTATATGATCCTTTGTCATGTGTCACACGACCACTTAAAATGATGGCCCTGGTGACTAAGCACCTGAACTGTCCTGTTAACATTAATAATTCCGAGTTATGGGAAAACTGTTAAGTGTGGATGAGACAATGTAGACTTGCTAAATCTACATTTTCTAATGTAAATCATCTGCACTCTAAATACAGACCATGTATTCCCAATTAAAATTTTCAACATATAAATTGAGCCGTGCTATAATTCTAAAATAGACCAAAGCTTCCAGGGTTTACTATTTAAAAGGATACTTTTCAAGCACTTCGTTAATATTTTCATATGATCACGTGTTGGGATGAGAATGTTTGGGCTGTATTGGGTTAAATTGTTGAGCTTAAACTTCACTTAAAAATTCTAATGTAAGTAACTACTAGAAGCTTTAATTAAACCCATTGCCCATATCATCTTTATCTGTGGCAGCCCTTCTCTAACCTTAAAGACTGGACAGGGGTGGGGGGGCGGGGGGAATACAAATCTAGCCAGGAGTGCAGGAAAAGAATTAGCAAGGCAGAGAAAGGCTGTCTAGGTGGTTTAAGATGGGCAAGGATGTCCTGACTCCAGCAGGACAAAGTTAATGCTGTTACATGGAGCAAGACGAGGCCTATTAACTCCTGAGGATGGCCCTGCCACCGGCCTGCATAAAACTAACTGCTCTGTGGGAGGTGGTTTTCCTCGGATCCCCAGTATTCGCGGATCCCCAGTATTCGCGCCGTACCCTACTCACAGAGGGCTCCACAAACGTTTCTGTCAGAGTTACTTTCTCATTGCTGTGACACAAGGGGAGGAAGTTGATGCCGGTGTATCATTCTGGCGATAGAGTCCACCACGGCAGGATGGGCAGGGCGGCAGGACCCTGAGGCAGCTGGCCACATGGAGCCTCCTCCTGTCAGGAAGCAGAGAGAGATGAAGGCTGGTGCAGACCTCACTTTCTCCTTTCTCCTCACTTTACTCAGCCACTTTCTTGAGAGTTTGATTCACTCCAGCACATGCCAGGGTGCCGTACCCATTCAGGGTGCCCTCACAGAAACATGCAGAGGTGCGTCTCCAATATAATTAAACGTATGTCCTGTTAAGTTGAGAATCAAAAATAACCACCGCATCTTAGAAGTCTACTCTTGCCCAACTAGGCCCCAGATTAATAAGAGCTAGTTCCAAAGCGTTGTTCTACACGTTCCCAAGCTTAGGCGACTGTCACCACTAGGTGAGTCGAACGAAAACCTGGTTTGGTTTATGAGACAGTCTCTTGCTATCTAGCCAAGGGTGGCCTGGAACTTGCTATATGACCCAGGCTGGCCTCAGGGTTGTAAATCTTACCCCCTCAGCCTGTGGAGGACAGGGGTCACAGGTATGTGCGACCTCACCCAGTTCCCAAACCTTGCCATCACAGGTTTTTCCCCTACCAGCTCCT
Organism: Psammomys obesus; assembly: GCF_907164565.1. NCBI lineage: Eukaryota > Metazoa > Chordata > Mammalia > Rodentia > Muridae > Psammomys > Psammomys obesus. Next base: position 6,272,151 of record NW_026588368.1, on the reverse strand, counting down.
GGAAACCACAGATCTTTCTTTCCTATGGACATCTTTATTTAAGCCATAACAAGGAGCCAGTTAATCCATGATCCGTCTCCTGACCTATACCGAAAGTGTGAGAAAAATAAATATATGTGACTTTTAGCCTCTACTTTTGTGGTAAAATCAATGCAAGGCAACAGACATAGAATCTAGATTTAGTCCTTCTGCCCTGACATTACAGTGCTAGCCTGAGGGTAGAGGCTGGAAGATTTTCATTTCGTGTATTTATAGGCTTTTGGAGACAGGATCTCAACTGTATAGTTCAATCAGCCTTGAACTCTTGATAAACCTGTCCCAGACTCCCAGTGGCCATGAGGTGACGAGCCTTCCTTCACCATGTGATGGGATATGAGTTTATGTTCCTCACTGCTATGACCAAGTATCTAGCAAGGAGCAATGGAAATGGGTTTATACTAGCTGATAGTTCCATGCCAGGGGAGGCCTGGCTCGGTGATGGTACAGGGGTCCTGGTAGTTTGTCACATAATCACAGTAGATGAAACGTAGAAAGAATTTCCCACCCGGAACCAGTGCCAGCTATAACTCACAAGCCTGTGCCCAGTGACCCTCTTAAAGGTTCCATGATCTCCCAAAACAGTGCCACAGGTTGGGACCCTGTATTTAAACACAAGTGCCTATGGAGGACATCACAGTGTTAAAAAGTATTACAGTGCCTTGCAGATGTATGCACTGTGAAAGTCTGTAGGAAGAAGAGAGAAGCAGAGAAAGTCTTACTCATCAGGCCTCCTCAGCCTAAAGGAATTGGCTTTGTTTGTTTGTTTGGTTGGTTGGTTGGTTGGTTGGTTGGTTGGTTTCTTGAGGCAGGGTTTCTCTGTGTAGTCTTGGCTGTCCTGGACTCGATTTGTAGACCAAGCTGGCCTCCAAACTCAGAGTGATCCACCTGTCTCTGCTCTGCTTCCCTGATGGCTGGGATATGAGCCACCATGCCCAGCTTGGTGGCAACTTTAACAAAAGCTGGATGAGGGAGAAGCAGAAAGCTTAGAAAAAAGTTTCTGCAGCACATAGTAAGGAGCTGGCCCTTTAAAAGACAAATTAGTTATAAAGCTGAAGAGACTTTAAGCAAAGTGTTGAAGGTGCTACTTGACTCTTAGGTTTGTTTAATTATAATGTGAGAGGACAGAGATAAATTGAGGGGCGAAACTGGTTTTCAAGATTTTTAAAAAGAGAACTGAGGACATAATGATTTTGAAATGCCTCCAGCTTCCCACATGACCAAAGGTGCCCTGGTCTCGGCAGGAGCAGAATCTGCTAACTCACAGATGAACCAAAAGACCAGAAGGATGCTGAGCCACACAAAGGTCTGCATCCAGAGATTAGGATTGTGCCGCCCCCTCATTTCGCATGAAAAGATGCGCAAATTCAGACCAAGCCTCCTCTTCCCACTGAGCTACAAAAGTAGTGTCCTCTGGCTTTACTCTGCAGTGAGGCTTTTTGAGAAGCAATCTAACCCTTATTGTTAATTAAGCTCGGTTGTCGACTTGATGAGATCTAGAATCACCTGTAATACGGGCCTGGAGGTGTACCTGTGGAGGGCTAGCTTGCTTAGGTCAATTGAAATAGGAAGATTTGTCCACTGTGGGTGGCACCATTCCCTAAGCTGGGGCCCTGGACTAAAACCCTGGGGAGAGGGAGCTGAGCACAAGCAGTCACTCTTCTCTGTTTCTTGACTGTGGATGCAATGTGACCAGCCACCCCAAGTTCCTGATGCTGTCATTTCCACACTGTGATGAACTGTCACTTTGAAACATGGACCCAACCAAACCCTTTCTCCGTCAAGTTGCTTTGGTCAAAGTGTTTTGTCATAGCAGCATGAAAGCAACTAAGATGGGAGCTGTCAGGCATCTAGAATGGGAGACAGGAGGAGAAACGCCTTCAATCCAGTCCCTATATGCCCTATCCCTGGGCCGGTGCCTTCTTCATGGAGAGGGAATTAACAATTCTGGGCTGTCCTCCTCCCCATGTCAGAGGCCCGAGGTGATACCCAGAAGGAAGATAGGGGACGTTGGAGGAGCAGGGCACTTGGGAAGCGCTAGGCAACGCAGGAAGCCACAGCGACCCCGGCCAGCTTTTCTCTGTCTAGCCTTGGTGTGGGCCTCCTGTCTGTTGATCCTCCAGCCTGGCTTCCTCCTCTGTTCTCTGTCCCGACTTCTCAGATCCCTGTCTCTTTTTTTTCCTTATCAGCCTGTAGTCTTCATCCCTTTGCTGTGAGTCTCTACCTGGGTTTCTCTATGTTTCCCTCCCCTTTCGTTCTCTCGGCCCCTCTTCCTTGCTTTCTCAGCCGTTCCTTCAACTCCAGGTTCTCTCAAGGCAGCCCATCCCTCCCTATCATATCCCAGAGCCCACCGGGGCCTGTGAGGACCTTCCACCGACTCTGTGAGAATTTCTGGGTCGACTGGGGTATTTCAAGTCTCTCTGGCTAGGCTAGTGCCTGGGAAGCCTGCATCAGGACAAATACTTCCTAGCCAAGAGGGTGTTCGGAGGTCAGGTCTCCAACATGAGAAAATCACTTGACTTCCTGGTTCCCCTAGTCTACTTATAAATTAGCTGTGTGGCATTAGACAAATTGCCTAACCTCTCAGAGCCTCATTTGCCTTCTGTGCAAAACGGGTATAATAATAGCCACCTCATGGAACTGTTTAAAGATTCAGCTGAAATGAAAAAGCACTTCCCCAGGGATTGCAGTGTGCCAGGCACTGAGCGGCACACAGAGAAAAAACAAAGGTGAATTAGATATGCTCCCAACACCCAAGACAGCTGGGAGAAAGTGACATTTGAATTAACCTTTATTCAAGCAGAATGAACTATGCTAGAAGTGATGTATGCAAATGTACCGTTCGAACAGAGGAATTGGTGGTAAGCTCTGATTGGGGAGGCACTTGAGGGTTTCAAACAGGTGTTTGTGAAATAGGCTTGCAGTGGCAAAAGATGGCGCTAGAAAGACAAAGGGCTGAGAAAGGGGCCCGTGTGGAGAAAGCAAGAAATATGTTGGGCAGCCAGGATGAAGGATGTGGGGTGAGGGGGTACAGCCGGAGGCAGGAAAGGTGCCCGGTGCCTGGTGCCTATCGGTAATATTCTGTGGACTTCCAGTCCTTTCCATGATCCCCGTTACATGTCTGTCAGCAATGCACGTATGGAAACCTGAGGACCTAACATCTGCAGAAGTGTAAGGACGCCATCCTTCCCCATCACTGGGTTGCGGGGGGAAGGGGGAAGAAACTTCCTGGAGAACACATTCTGTCCTTTGCTTTGTTCTTTTCTTCTGTTTCAGTCTCTTAACTGCTCCCTTCAGCAGTTTTTACTCTTGCACCCAGGACTATCAAATATTGCAAAGCACTGCCTGAGGAACAGGAACTAGTGTCAGGCTCCGAAAGAGGTGGTGAGCATGGCTTCCTGGTCTTGGGGCAAGGTGAGATAAAACCTGGCTGGAAGGTGGAGGAAGCCTCTGTGAGGCTGAGGAACTGACTGGTCTTGGGGAACAATCAGGCCATGTGTGCTGGGCCTGACTGAAGGAGCCAGGACTGGGAAAGGCCTTTAGGTGTAGTTGACCTCAGAGCTTCTGCAGTACCTTGTCAAAGTCACAGGCAGTTTGGAACAGGGCAGGATTTCCCCCTTGAAACAGACCTGACTTTGGCTCTCTGAGTGTCTTGGTCGGACCAAGACAAACTCCCCAGTCAAGGCCAAACCTCCTTTTGCAGGTAATCCCTTTGGATATGGGGAAAAATAAAAAACAAAAACCAAAGGATGTGGCTGGCTCAGAACAAAACTATTGGCACCACGGTCCTTCCCCTCTGCCATCAAAGCACCTGTGTGGCTGAGTGGGCAAGGAGCCTTGTCCTCATACACAGAACACTGCACAGGGTTAGACAGACCCAGGCCCAGCCCACAAAGCCGCCTGCTTGGCTACCATGCTCAGCCACAGGTTAGGCCTGGTTGATAGGAGGGAGTTCACAATAACATTGTCTCGTGACCAGATGGTTTTGAGTTGCAGCCTCAGCTTTACTCACTGATGATGTCACTTCCCACATCTGGGCCCCATGCTTCTCACAGGTGATACAATGATAATGCAGGGTCAACAGTATCTTGCACCTCCTGGTGAGAATAACAGCCTCAAGTTCTCGTCCCTTATCATTTAACAAATCTGAAATATTTCTTAAGATATCACGTACCAGGGCTGGAGACATGCGTGGCTCAGAGGTGAAGAGCACTGGCTGCTCTTCTAGAGGTCCTGAATTTAATTCCCAGCAACCACATGGTGGCCCACAACCGTCTATAGTGAGATCTGGTATCTTTTTGGTGGCTTGCAGACAGAACATTGTATACGTAATAAATAAATAAATAAATCTAAAAACAAACAGAAAAGATATATATGTAATTTACCACCCGGAAAATTACACGTTCACATGCGTTCATGTGCAGGTCTCTGAGTTTTGACAAGTACATCCATCCTTGTAACCACTCCCATCAAGAGACTGTCCCAGTACTTCTCAGAATTCAAACTGATCCAACCTTTTACAATCGCCCCACCCCATCTTTGCCCCAGCAAACTCTGATCGGACTTCTACCTCTGAATATTAGTTTTGCCCATTCTAGAACATGATCCAACTTCAGGCACAGTCAGAACAGCCCAGTGCAAGAACTGGAGGCTGAGGGTAGAGGATACCCTGACACCAAAGGAACCCCGGACAGGTGGCTGTTCGCACCCAAGATGGGAGAAAATTCATATGCTGAGCTAGACCAAAGTGCGAAGTGGCCTCCAGGAAACTACCCGGCCTTCCCCCAAACCATTAGCATTCCCAACATCAGTTAGGAAACAGGCCCACTGAAAATCACTAGCTTCAGATGATGGTCTTAACTTGAGTTGTCCTTCGAGGTTTGGATGCATGCTGTGTGGCAAGGATGTTTAATTTCTGCAAAACCTGCCTGCCTGTTTTCCGGAATGGTTGTACAACCTTACCTGGCCATCAGGAACCACCGAGAGCTCTGGGAGTCCCGAATGCTAACCAACATTTAGTGACGGTCCTTTCAAATGTTATCCATTCTAGTGTGAAATGGAATCTCATTGTGGTTTTAATTTGCATTCCTCTACTGGCAAATGAAGTTGAGCACTTACATACTTATTGGCCATTTCGATAATCTATTCTTCGAAGAGCCCATTTAATCCATTTGCATGGCTATAGTTTTTATTAGCAACTTCATTTCCTCTATCCAATCCTTGATTCTGGGCATTCCTACTACCTACCTCTGCTTAGATGTCTCAAGGGGACCGTAACTGAAGAGGAAGGCTAACTCATGGTCTTCCCTCAATCTCTGTGCTGTCATGAGAACTTAGCTTCCACACCGACTCCCACTTACAGTGATGGCCTCTTTCTCCACACAGAGGCACAGACTGGAACTCAAGTGTGGTTTCTGATCCTTCCCCAGTCTCCCTGCCCTATCCAATCCACTTCTCTCCCTCTTTAATCCCACGTGACTCATTCCGGCCATCACCAAAGCCACCACACTTCAAAGGAATTGCCACAAGCACCTCCATTCTGGCCCATCTTGTTCCCATCAGTCTGTTGTACATGGAACAGTCAGAGATTCTAAAAGCACAGGCTTGATCACGTCCTCTTCTGTTTAAGATTCCAGGACAACCACAACTATACACAGAGAAACCCTGTCTCAGAAAAAACAAACAAACAAAAAAAAACAAAAAAACTTCAATGTTTTCCAGTAACTCTTGAGGTAAGGATTAATTCCTAATGTTTATAAAACTGGTGCCTGCCCCAGCAAGCTGGTTTCTTTTTAGCTATAATTCCAGGCTTCCTCTGACCCCAGAACTTTTGCACATGCTGTGCCCTCTGCATGGAACATTCTTTCCCTCCTCTTTACCTCATCGTCCCCACGTTATTCTTCAGGTCTCAGCGGATATGTCACTTCCTCAGGAAAGTCTTCTCTGATCCTGACAATCAACTAGGTTTCACCGCCATGAGCTCTCAGACAGCTCTATAGCAGTTGTTATATAATTCTTATCATATCATATATATCGAGATGGCTCAGTTATATTCCTGTCACTATACCAAGCTCCAGGAGGAAAAGGGCTGTTTTGTTTATATATGACCTGAATACCTAACACCACATACAGATATCTGGCCTGTGGGGCATAGTGAAGATGAAATGAGTCCCCTGTCTCAAGACTGAGGGAAAAGGGACATCAATGGGCCTAAAATATTCAGTCTTTCCTTCTATTCTCTGTCTCTCTTTCTCCTCTCCCTCTCTCCCTCCTCCTCCCTCCATTCTTGTGACAGTATTTTTATTTTCCTGGTCATTTCTTAATGATATGTATGACAAGTTGTTAATAGAAACAGAAACCTCTGACTCAAGTGGAACCACCCAAGCCACAGAATTCACATTCCATAGCTAGTACATGTGTTTGCATCTCATTCTTCCAGAACAGTGGAGACACTGCCCAAAGCTAAAATAGCTGTTTTGATTTCATTCCCGGATGCCCACACATTCCACCCACACTTTCACCTCTGGGTTGCCAAGGAGGATGGAAGGGAAAACAGGGAAGGACCCGAAGGGCCTGCTCCACCTATGGTCTCATCATTTTAGCAGAAACACACCTGGAAACATTGCAGGCTCATTTCCAGACCACTGCAACAAAGCAAGTATAACGATAGAGCATACCACAGGAACTCTGTTTCCCCACAGCATGTGAGAGCTATGTTTGCACTCTCCCATAGACTAAGTGTGCAATTATGCTATAGTTTGGATCTAAACTCTTCCAAGGGCCCATGTGTCAAAGCCTTGATCTCCAGCTTTATGGTGCCACTGGGACTGAGGCCTTAGCTACTGAGCCATCTCTCCTAGCCCCAATCTCAGACATTTTGAAACAGCAACATAAAATTAACACAACTAAAATTATACTTTAGAATGTATGTATCTTAATGTAAAACTGTTACCAAAATGCTAATGATCATCTGAACCACTTGGAAAATTGTGTCCAGACACTTTCCAAGAAGCTGCAGTCTTCAATTCGTAAAATACACTCTTAGTAAAGCATAAGAAACCAGGATGTAGCTGGGTGTAGGGGCACATCCTGAAATCACAGTGCTTAGGAGGTAAAAGGCAGGATTGTGAGTTCAAAGCCAGCCTGAGCTACAAAACGGGGTAGAGCCTAATTAATATGACATGGCAAGAGATGTTCCTGTGAAAACGATTGGCTACTGAAGGGGAGAGAGGACAGTAATTCCAGCAAGAAGCATTCTCTTCTGTCTCATCTAAGGAGAAATGGTTAGTTAGTACAGGAAGTGTCTCAAGCCTATATATATATAGACAAATGTATATCACATTTAATATGTATCATGTATAATATATATATATATATGTCACATTTCTTCAAATGCCACTGTCTTCTTTTTTTAAGTGAAAATCAAGTTCGGTTTGGGTGGAACATGAGGCCCCACAGTTGTCAGAGCTTCCACTCAATTAGTCATAGGCCCTAGTGATCTTACTTTGCACTTGAAATGAGTCTTCTCAAAGGCCTTCCTTTGTGAGCACCCCAAAATGCCGTCCTCACGGTGCACGGTGCACGGAGAAGGCTGTCGTGGGTGGTAAGGGACAGTGGTCATTCACATTATCTGTGTCTCCTCTCTCCAGGCACCGCGCTCCATCGTCCCACCATCGTTCACTTATGAAACGCAAACCTGCAGATACTAGCATCAGTTATTCCAAGGTGGTGACAGTAGGGCACACACCAGCGTCGGAGAACTCCTGAGCGGTAACACTCGCTGGAAGCACACGAACCACCCCTATGACGGTGGCTGTGACATACAGCGGATTCTCAACAGGGTATGTGATCCATGAACGGAAGGTTGTCGTGCCATGTAAGACAAGCAGTCCGTTTAGGGATTTGTTTCGGCTTTTCGTTGCTGTTGTTGTTCATTTGTTTTTTGAGATGTGGTCCCGCTATGTAGCCCAGGCTGACCCCAGACTGACTGAGCATTCCCTTGAGTGCTGGGATCACAGGTGTGTGCCACTGAATCTCAACAAGCTCGCTCGGTTTTGATACGTACTAAAGGCCTCTTGCTCTATCTCCTCGGAGATTCTGCATGGACTTCGCAGGGCTACCCTCGCCTTGACTGTTATCCTGGAGTGAGACGCTTCCTTAAGTATTTCAGAGCAGGAGGGAGAGAGTAAGGGGGTGGAGAAGCTGATGAGTCAATCTGTCATCACACTATGCACTTTGTATAATCTTTGTAGCCCGAATTTCTAAAAATATGTTAGCAATTCTTTGAGAATTTCATAGTGTTTTGATCATACTCATCCCTACCCCTCCCTAAAAACTCCTCCCAGATCCAACCCATCACCTCCTCACCACCTCCCAACTTTGTATTCTCTTTTTTAAAAAAGGTAATTCACTGAGTTCAATTTGTGCTATATGGACACTCCTGTGATCATCACCGGGGTATGGCAGACCTACCAGGGGGTCACACCCTTATAGAAAATTGACTCTCCTTTCCCCAGAAACCATCAATCGTCAACAGCTTCTCTGGGTTGGAGAATATGAACTCTTGCCCCTTCTAGTTAGAATGTTTACTGGCTCAACTATTGTACAGGCCTTATGGAGGCAACCACAGCTGCTATGAGTTCATGACTGCCAAGAGTCCTGCCATGTCCAGAACACAGGCTCTCCCTGACCCTCTCTGACTTCTGTATCTTACAGTGCTCCCTCCTTCCGTGACGATCCTGAGTCTTGGCGGGAGATAGGATATAGATGTCCCATTTGTCGCTGAACGTTCCACTGACACTATCTGCACTTTGACCAGTTATGAGTCTCTTCATTAGTCACCAACTGCTGCACAGAGACCTCTCTTACACTGTCTGAGAGATGCATTAACCTAAGGGTATAGAAATAGATTTTGGAGAGAATTTGATACTATATCTATTTAGCAGAATAATAATAGTAGGTTCACCCCTGGAGTCTGTGAGCTTCCCATCATGGGTTCATAGCCAGATTTATAACTCTAGGCGTATGTTTTCTCCTTTCAAGCAGGCCTTAATTTCGGTCAGAAAGTCGTTGGTTAGCCCCATAACATTTATGCCACTATTGCACCCGTAGTCATATCTTATCAATATCATAGTTCACAGGACTCACAACAGGGTAAGACTACTGGGCACTTTCCCCTCCAGCGTTCTACCCAGCAACTCTGTAACTATGAAAGATAGCCAGCATGAGGGAAGCATCCTGGTCAACACTAACTTGATTTTTTCCATAGTCTATGATGAAAATGTGTGGTGTCCTCAGCAGTAGGATCTTACCAGCAATTTCTGGCAGGCAACTAAGAACAGTGGTAATAACTTGTATTGCTTGGGGGGGTATTCTGGTTTTTTTGTTTGTTTGTTTTTGTTTTTGCCAACTTTACACTGGCTGGAGTCATCTGGGAATAGGGAACCTCAGCTGAGAAAAATGCCATCATCATACTGCCAGTAGGCATTTCCCTATGGCGTTTTATTGAGTAATGGTTGATGTGTGAGGGCTTAGCCTGTAGGCTTAGATTTTTCACCAAACCTGCTTTATTTAGGGTTCCTAAACACTTCTGCCTCCCTTCCACACACTGACCAGAGGTAAGGGGAAAAGAAGGTTATTAGGTAAAGGGGGTTGTAGGCCTTTTTAGAAGTAGCTCTTTGCGATGAGTCCACTCTTCATTGTCCAGATACCAGCAGTCCAGCCCAAAGGCCAACACCAAGCAGCAACATAAATCAGCATGATTCAGAAGATCAGGACAAGTCAGGGAAAGCCACAAGACTCAGCTGGATTGCCCCAATAAGTCCTCTGAAATGTTTCTCTCTGTGAAGTTAACACAGCGACATTGATCCAAATAGTGATGTCTCACCGGCTTCTATTTATCTCCTCTCCTCAGAGTCCACCCACAGATGTTCTTAGCTGGCCAAAGTCACGCCCCTTGCAAGAGAGAGCTCATAGCAAAACACCATGTGCCCTCTTACAAGACAGCTTCTAGCAAAACATCACGACTCAACTGAGTCTTCAAAGAAACCAGAAACCTCTACTTCATATCCCCCTCTGTTTAAAAAAAAAATGTCTTTCCTTTAACAATAACAATCTCTACACAATGAGAATAATCATGAAAACCATAAAACTAGAACTTTACATCATATTTTTAAATGAGGTGCTTATGTACAATACATCAAACAATACTCAAACAAAATACTCAAACCTTAAATTTCCATCAATATACAATAGTTACAAAAAACCTTAAATTTCTATCAATGTACAATACAAAATAACTTAAATTTATACAAAATAAACAAATTTCTATCGATATTCAATACAAAATTACTTAAATTTACACGAAATAAACTTAAATTGCTATCAATATACATTCATCTATAGCAAAGTAAAATGACACATTAAATGACAAAAATCATCCTCCTCGCCTTTTGGGAATGCAGAAGTCATATAGGCAAAGATATCTTTTGAGTGCCCTATGAAAATTTGGGATATTGGCGAAGTTCTGGGAAAGCTAGCTGCATCTTTTTCTGTCTTTTATCTGTGATGTCTGTCCAGTCTCTGTGTTGTCTGTCTAGTCTCTGTATTGTCTGCCCAGTCTCACTGTTGTCTGTCCTTTGGGCTAGTCCTTTTGAAGATGATCTGCATGCAAATTTTAGAAAAATCAGTAATTGAGGCAGTTTGTGACAGTGAATCACTGGGCTATTTGCTTTGTGAAGGCACTCATGTCCCAGGTGATAAGAGGTTTTCTCTGGTCAGATCTAATCTTTATAAGTTTTATTGGTAACCATATTTTGTCATTCCCTGTAGATACGTGAGCCTAGCCATGTCCCCATCTCAAAACTATTGCAGATTTCATTCTGATGTCAACACATCCTTATAGTATATTGGTTGTCCTAGTTCTTCAGTTTTTTCTATACCCGGTGTCTCTCAACTGCTGTTGTTCCCTTTTCACTGTCATTAAGAAAATTTGGAGTTAACAAAGCATTATTTAGTCTGTCCCTGAGGGAAATTTACTCTTCCTTTTGTTTAATAAGCACATCTTTTAAGATACAATTGGCTCTTTCTACAACTGCTTGTCCTGTAGGATTGTGTCTGTGCTTTATATTGTAATATGCAAAGAATTGTTTCATCTTATTGGATACATATTTGGAAGTATTATCAGTGTAGGTATCCCTATAATTGCCATTATTTCTAATAAGTGTATAATTATACAATCAGCCTTTCATACCTTAAAAAGGTTGCCCATTAAAACCCTGAGTATGGTCAATGGTGTGGTGTATATACCATTGTTTTCCAAATTCTGCAAAATGAAAAACATCCATCTGCCAGATTTCATTTTGTTTGGTTACCCCTAGGGTTACTACCAGCAAGTGATAGAATTTGGTTATATAGAGAACATGTAGGACATTTTTAAGTTATTATTTCTTTGGCTTGTTGCCAAGTGATAGAAAATTTTTCTTTAAACCTTTCCTTTTAACATGATGTTTCTCATGAAATTTGGAGGCTTCAAATGAGTTCCCTATTAGCAATTGATCAATATCATCATGTCCTTGTGCCACTGAACCTGGAAAGCCTATATGAGACCAAATATGAGTAACATATAATGGATAATCTCTCCTTCTGATGGCCTGTTGTAATTGCATAAATAAAAAGGTTAATTCTGAGTTATCAGGAACAAATTCAGCAAAACAAATATGCAAAACAAATCTTCCTGCATATAAAGAATCAGTAGTTATATTAAGGGATTCAGGGAAATCTAGTAATACTATAGGATTGCACACCGTTCTGATTTTTGAACCGACGTATATGGACTTCTGATCACCATGCTTATTTTGTCTGACTCATAACCTGCCATCCCCATCCTGTTTTCATCAATCTGGAATGTTGGTGCCTCTGGAATTGGTGTTCTTTTTACAATACGTGGAAGAATCCAGTTAGGTTTCTTTTTATAAACTGAATATGTTTGTTTTTAGGATAATTTATCCTAAGTAGTTACTACAAGCTCTTTACCAATCTTTATTGATCACCCACAATGACATGATCTCAGCATTAGTAAGAGGCACTACAATTTCAGCTTGGCCTGTTCCTGACAATTGACATAGTCTTATTCTACCTTTTATAATTGATTTAGAAATCTTTTCCATATGTCTTCAAATTTTTACTTTGTCTATGTGCTAAGAAAACCCATTCCATAATAGTATCTTCTCTTTGCACAATGAACCTCATAGTAAAATGAGTTGAAGGCAAAATGACCAAAATACAATCAAGTTTAAGATCAATTCAATCCACATATGCATCTTGCAGTCTTTTTTCTATAAGAGTTAACTCTTTTTTCTTTTCTTCAGCTGCTAGACATTTTGGACTGTTTAAGTTTGAATCTCCTTGTAATGTTTGTAACAAATTGCTTAACTCATAATTACTCAATCTGATTGTAGACCTCAGCCAGTTATTATCTCCCATTAATTTTTGAAAATTATTAAGAGTTTGCAATCGGTCTCTATGGATCTGTACCTCCGTGGTTGAATTTTTGTTGACTGATTTTATAACCCAAATAACTAAGTGAATCTCCTCTTTGTATTTTTTTTCTGGAGCAATCTGCACCCCCCAGCATGGTAGAATTCTTCGTGTTTCCTTGAACATTTTCTCTAAAGTATCTGTGTCAGAATCATCCAACAAAATATCATCCAAGCAGTGACATATAGAATGAGGAAATTGCCTATGAATTATTTCTAATGGTTGTCACAATAATATTTACATAAACTTGGACTATTTAACATCCCCTGTGGAATTAGCTTCCAGTGGTAATTTTTTGTTGGATCAGTATTGTTCAGAGTAGGTACTGAGAAAACAAATTTTTCCCTATCTTGCTCATGTAAGGGTATTGTGAAAAAGCAAACTTTCAAGTCAATTATTATTATAAGTCATGAGCTAGGTAACAAAGAAGGTAAAGGAAGTCCAGGCTGTAAAGGACCCATTGGTTGAATTGCTCTATTGACTATTCTTAAATCTATTATCATCCTCCATTTTCCTGATTTCTTTTTTACAATGAACATAAGGAATTCCATGGGCTGGTAGACCCTTCTATAAGCTGAGCCTTGTACTGCTCAACTGCTCTTGTACCAGTTGTTCAAGTGCCTGCAAATTTTTCTTTTGCTATGGGCCCCTTCTCTTGCCACACAGGTCTGTTTGATAGCCATTTCAGGGGCAAGGCTGTTGGTATTTTAGCAGTGGCCCCTATTATAAATTTGGAAACCCAGTTCCTGTGATATCCTGTGTTTAGACAATGGGCACAGCTTGTGCTTGTTCTTGTTCATTTGTATCAATACCTTCTTCAGGAGCATCTATAATTTCATCCCTAATCTCATTTGCTGTCCCTGGGATTGCAGGAATATTGAGTAACCCATTGTTTTAAAAGATCCCTTCCCCATAAATTTATGGGTATGTCAGCCACATAGGGTCTCAACTTTCCTGTTTGCCCTTCTGGTCCCACACATTTAAGTGTCCATTGGAAACTTTGTCTTATTTGTGATAATTTACTAATTCCTATAAACTGTGTATAAACCTTCTGAAGTGGCCAATCTGGATTCCAAGACTTTGGGGAAAGTATACTGACATCAGCTCCTATATCCACCAAACCCTCTATTTCAACACCATTCATTTGTACCATTAATTTGGGTCTCTGATCATTAACCACTGTTTCCCAGAACACACATTTTCCAGCACTCCCCAAAGCCCCTGTTCTTTGCCTTGCCCTTGATATAACAGCTGGGCAGTTTTATCTCCTGCATTAATTTGCATCTCCTTTTTCACATACGCTATAATTGTAATTTCTTCCTTGCAATCCCCATCTATGATACCTGAATGCACAATGAACCCTTGAGAGTTAATCCAGTCCTTCCCAGGATTATTCCTACTCTCCCTGAAGGTAAAGGACCATAAACACCAGTGGTTACCGTGTAACAACAGTCAACATTTAGAGATAGCGTAAGAGGCGCATCTGTGGCCAGATCCAAAGCCCCACCGCCTTCAGTAGTATGCATTAGATCATCAATATTTAGTTTTGATTTCCCTGCCCACTTGGTACCTCCTGACTGACTGAAGGAAGATGGCTCGCATTGTTGTGAGGCCTCAAGCTGACAGGTCCTTTCATTCATTTCCCAATGGCAAGAGTTACCTTGTATGTCTCTTTTTGACTTACAATCCCTAGACCAATGTTTTCCTTTGCCAAAGTGGCTACAAAACCCTGGAAGCTTTTCATTCCATTGCAGCCAGAAACTGTTTGCTCTCCTCTATGCATACCATTTTCTTCAGAGTCAATGTGCCTATTATTTTGAACTATGAAGCTTCTAGTCTTACAATTTCTTTGGAAATGGCCAAATTCACTGCAATATAATACCAGACATTTTGATTTCTGAGATTTCTAGCTACAGTTTGTCCAATGATATTGGCATTATGCTCCTGAGAACCAATATCAGTTGTCTCTTTTATCCACTCATTTATTGGGTCTCCTGGTGCTTTTAACTGTCTAATTACTCTCTTACATTCAATATTTGACTTTTCAAATGCCAAGATCTCTGTCAACAACTTTCTGGTTTCAGGATCTGCTATGCTCTACTGACAACTGAAGTTAATCTCTGTAAGAAGTCAGTGAAGGCTTCTCCACTGTATTACCTTAGTAAAAGAGGTGGTTTTTTGCCCTGGTTACTCAACCATGTCCCACACTCTTAAAACTGCAGCATGACACTGTTCAAGTATGACATTATCAGGATTTGCTCTTGAAAATCAACATAACATCCTTCACCAAGCAGTTGGTCTTTAATAACATTTATTCTCCCACGCTATATTACATAGTTCCATTTTCATGGCTTCATCCCTTTACCATGATAACCATTGCAATCGCTGATCAGCTTCTAGAGCAGCTGACACCAAACTCTTCCAATATTGGGGAATAAGTCTGTTTCGCAGAGCCCAATTATTTAATACTTGTTTAAAGAATGGTGAATGCATCTCATATCTTAAAATAGACTCTTTAAAGCCTTCTAAATCTAGCATGTCTTTTGGATGCCATTTCTTCTCATCACAGGCTTCACCACCATCATTCACAGGCATACCCTCCACAAGGCTGACGGTGCCTGTATAGCCATAGGCAAGTCCCCTGGGGGTTCACTTGGCTCAGTAGTAACCCAATTGCCCTGTACAGCTTCCTGCTCTTCCCAGACCCTTGCCTTATGGAGGTGCTCTGGGCACCTGTTAGCAAAAGTTCGAGGAGCAGGGTAGGGCCTGACTTCCAGCCCAGTTTATGTCCCACTTTCATCATATGGAAAATTTCCTTTGCTGGACACTAAGCCTAAACTCTGTTGTTCTCCTCCCACTGGCCCTTTTGCTCTCCAAGCACCTCAGCTTCTATTCAAAAACTCTCTAGGTTCGTATCCAACTCTGTAATCCTTTCTAACACCAGAGAACCGAGGGAATCTTCTGAGTTTTCAGCTTCCCGCCCCCAGGTTTTTTTCAATATAAAGACTGCAAGGCAAAATCAGAAAACCCCCTTGGGAGCAAGACAGGAGACCACCCAGCAGCAATAGCAACCATTTGCCAACATCCTTAAACAACATTGCCAACCCATCAAAACCTGATGATTCCTCCACTATGTTAGAAGCGAGTTTCCCATTGTACCTAAGCCATGGCTTAGATTTTTCACCAAACTGCTTTTTTTAGGGTTTCTAAATGATTCTACCACCCTTCCACCCATTGACCAGAGATAGGGGAGTGAGAAGGTTATCAGGTAAAGGGTGTTATAGACCTTTTTATAAGTAGTTCTTTGAGATAAGTCCAACAGTTTATGTTGTCTGGATACCAGCAGTCCAGTCCAAAGGCCAACACCAAGCAGCAACATGAACCAGCATGAATCAGAAGATCGGGACAAGTCAGTGAAAGACACAAGATTCAGCTGAATTGCCCTGTGAAGTTCTCTGGAATGTTCCTCTCTGTGAAGTCAAGCACGAAGATCCAAAAGGCAATTTGTCACTGTCTATGGGCTTCTATATGTCTCCTCTCCTCAGAATCTACCCACTGATGTTCTCAACTGGCCAAAGTCACACCTCTCACAAGAGAGAGCTCACAGCAAAACATCATGTGCCCTCTCACAAGACAGCTTCTCGCAAAACATCACATGACTCAACTGAGTCTTCAAAGAAACCGGACACTTCCACTTCACCAGCCCATTGTGGGGGATCCCTTCCCCTGGGCAAGTGGCCCTGAGTCATATAAAAAAGGAAGCTGAGTGAGCTATGAGGAGTAAGTCAGTAAGCAGCATTCTTCCATGGCCTCTGCTTCAGTTCCTGCCCTGAGTTCCTGCTCTGACTTTCCCTCATGAAGGACTGTAAGCTGTAAAGAGAAACAAACCTTTTCTTTCCCAAGTTGCTTTTGCTCAAGGTTTTTTACCACAATAAAAACCACAGAGGGTCTCTGTAACACAGCTTATCAACAATTTGAGGAGAGGGATCTCACACCTGGCACTGAGCTTTTTATTTGGCAATTTGGGAAGAGTAATGTCTTCTGTATGTGGTAACTCCAATTAAACTCTTTTCTATAAAAATAGATAGACAGACAGACAGGTAGATAGAGCTTATAAAAATAGTAGGTTTCCATATAGCTTTGTCAAAAATCTTTAATGTTACTTACTCTGCCTCCTCTGTCCTACTCTCCCATCCCTTTCCCCACTTATGCCTCCTTTATCCATTATTCCCCTCTTCCCCTTTATAGCATGACTTAAGTGTGAATTAAACATCTCAGCTCACTACTTTGGTCCGCCCTTCTCCTGAAGAGAGCTGGCACTCCTCAGCATGCAGCTTTTAGATCCATTCTGGTGGAGACAGAATACAGCATCTTTTCCAAGGTCAGTTCTGCAGGCTACTTGGGCATGCTCCAATTCCTTGCACCTGGCCTTGATGCCCAGCCCACAGCTCAGCGGGTGCAAAAAGACTTCTGTGAGCCACAAGGGCCGTGAGTCAGACCGCTCTCTTCTCAAGGTAGGCTTTGCAATGTCATGCCGTTCGGTGACCTTGGTCAAGTAACGTCTAGTCTCTGACCTCATATTCTGCTTTGTCAAATGAATATGTATATAGTAGCAGTGTAGAAATGCAGGTCACACATACAGAGCATTCCTTGCTCTAGGGGTGACCGTCACCCTTTGTGTGTATACACCCAAGCAGCAATCACAGTGTTCTTACAGATTGGCCTATAACTGCCTATTTTCAAATGAGGAAACAGTTTAAGTGACTTATTCTGGTCATACACTTAGTAAATGGCCTAGGAGAGATATGAACCCTTGAGGTCTACCATTTTATTCAGTATCTGTTTACGTATCCATCCGCCCTTCCAGACGAGTTCCACCTAAGTCTATCTAGCAATGACTAAACGTGAAAGAAGGTAGACAGCCACTAGATTTTACTACTGAAAGTGGAGGAGTCCCTGGGGTGGGGCGCGGTGCTGGGGCTGCTTCCTACCTCCTAGGTCACCCTTAGGGTAGTTTCTGTGCGTGAGGATGGGGAGGTGTAGGCAGCGCTCAGAACAAGAGAATATTTTAGATGAACTTGTCAAACACAGCAGCCCACAGATCCTGTGCAGACAGATGAAACATGAGAAGCTCAGGCAGCTGGAATCAAGCCTCCTTCTCCCTTCCCCACCTCTTCGTGCCTCTTTTCTCCTCACAAGGCAAAGCTAGAGAGGTAGTTTGATGCGACCTCAGAGGACTGAACTGGGCCCAGCAGAGAGCAGAAATGGGAGGGGTGGATCACAGCTCAGTGTGTTAAACAACAACCAAAAAAGTCGATGTAAGGCAAACATCTGTTTGCCCTGAGAGGCTCCGGGCGGTGTCTGCTAACCAGGGAAATAGGAAAATTGAGTGGTCGCCTGCATCTCAGAGGGTACGCAAGAGGAGGTGGTTTCTTGGTGCCCGGCATGGCTGGGTAATGTTGCTCCTAGATGAGCTAATGTTGCTCATTGTGTTTACTTAGTCCCCAGAAAAATATACGCTACTGTCACTGCTCTTGATTGCCAGCCCTAAGTTGAGCTAAGAACCCACTATTGAGGACACAATCCACTTTTGTTATGTGACATAAAAATCAACTAGAACTAAGTTGGAAGTTCCCTCCCCACTGGTAGCATTCTTAGTGCAGGAAGGTACTAGGCAGGCTGCTGTGGGGAAGGCGGGGGGGAAGAAAAATTCATCAGTCTTACCCATCCATGGACCCAGCATTCTGTAGCACCGACCTGCCAGGCAAGAAATGCCCACTGGTGAAAAAGTAGCATGGCTGTTGGATGGGTAACCAATCACTTCCTGATTGGATTTGAGGCCTGTTCTGTAGAAGGGTGTACATATCTGATGCTTTAAATTTAGATAAAAGTTATGGCCAGGGAGGTTATAGTCACTGCGTGTGGGGGGAACCTACTACTGCTGTTTCCTAAATGGACATGATGTCAAACTGTTTCCTAAATATTGATGTTTATAACCAGTGGCTAGAACTGCTCTCAGCTTGGGCAAAGAAGCTCTTTTTAGCAATGGGTGATGGATAATGCAGACTTATATCTGGTCAAAGTGAGAAGGAGGGGGAGGAAGAGGAAGAAGAATGAAAAGAAGATGAAGATGAAGATGAAAAAGAACAATGTTGAATGCTTAGCCCCTCCGAGGCCCAGGGAATATCACAGAAGAGAAGGAAAAAAATTAGTAATGAGAGGATGGAAAAAAAGTGCTATGAAACACTGGTTATGACAAGGCCATGGCAACCAAGAACGCACAACAGCTGTGTGTACCTGCCCAAGAACTGCCCTTCAGCATTTCACTATGGTTGGGAGAGAAGCCCATGAGCTCCATCCCACCCTGAGGGACCACTGGCAGGGCAGAGTTGTCATTTTCTTCAGTAGTGTAGCCACTGGTGAGTTAGCTCAGCCCCTCACCCAAACTCATATCAATAACCCTAACTAAACTCAGCCAGTTTTTAAAAAGACATGAAAATAGGAAGGGAACTATTTGGGAAGAAGAGAGGAGGGAGTTTTGGGAAAGAGGAAGGAAGATAAAGAGCAATTGGGGGTAGCTAATGACAATACATTGTATATATGAAACTATGGAGAACGAATAAAGAGGCAGCACCCTGTGCTTTTCCCTCCTGGGTTCCGTGTTGCACCTACACTGGACTCCACATTGGAACTTATTAGTCCAAGAGGAGGCCTATCTTGATTCCAGCACACATTGCTATGAGGGCAGAGGTCAGGTCTGAGAATTAACTTGGGTTTGCTGTCCAACCTGCCGCACCAGCTAGCTTTCCCAAGCATCCTTAATTCCACTCCACAGATTCCCCTCCACACTCAGCATTGGATGGGTTGAGTCCTCGTGCCATTTCACCGTGTGGCTTGCTGAGACTTCGGTGTGTCCTTTTTGGAGGCTTTCAGCCTTCTGCAGAGTCAATACAGGCTACCTGATGGGACAGAAGTTGTGGGTACAGTGGGCAGTATATCTGGCCTTTATCTGGCCTGAAGGTTCTGTTTGGATCTGGGTGTACTCCCCAAACCTTTTGTTTTCCTATTCATGTAGAACAGACACAGAGAGGAGCCATTACATACCATTGTCCAGGACAGGTCCCCGTGAGAAGTTACATTGCTGTGAAGGAAGAGAGAAAAAAAATGACAATTTGAAGGAGAGGTGGCTGTTTTTCTTAAGTCAGAGGAGCCTGGCTGCTTCAAGATGGCCCTGAACCAGGCAAGCTTGCATTGATCCATCAGGTAGACAATTAGGGATGAGCAGGGCTTCCCAGTGAGAAGCACTGATACGTGTAGCCTGGAGCTGTCCCCCAAGGCCCGTGCTATGAAATGCACCCGCCAGCGGGCCCTAGCTGCATGAGATGCAGAGGAAACCTCCCCACCTAGGCTGTGCCTGAGAGAAGCCCCTGCCCAGGAAAGGAGGGCAGAGCGAGATCTCTGGCTACGCTAGTCTCTAGCTTCAGGTGACTCGATATTTTCCTCTACCTCTGTTCCCTTTTCTGTAAAATGAGCTTGATGATAAGGTTCCATGGACTTTGGGGAAAGGATGAAAGAGGTGGGACAGCACATTGCTGAGAAGAAAGAGAGTGAGAATTCAAACCCGTTCTGCCTTTCTCAGACCCTGTATCATCTTCCATCAGGACGGCATTACCCTCCCGGCAGTAAAACTGCTCTCCACCTAGTACACACTCCGTTAGATGCTCTTTCAAGTGTTTCACGCTCGTGGCGCTGCTGATCACGCACACAGTTTTAGAGGAATTGCTATCCCCCCCCTAGGATTCTATGTTAAATTCCCATTGCTGTAATAAGTACCAGAAGTAATCAGGTCATAAAGAGAGGTTTGTTTGTTTTTGCATTAGGATCGTCCTACCTCAGCCTCCTGAGTGCTGGGATGACAAGTGTGAGCTACACTCTTACTCTTTATTCTGTAAGGTTCAGAAGTTTATATCTATGATTGGCTGGCTCTGTTGTCTCTGTCCCTGTCTGGCACATCACGGTGGGAAAATATGGTCAAAAAAAGCTTCACACCAATATTACAGAGGAAGAGGCAGAGGCAGAGTTGCCATACTTCTTTCATAGGCATGGCCCCAGTGACCTCATTTCCTTCCCCCAGACCCCACTTCTTAAAGGTTTCACTACCCCACAATGGTGCCATAGCCTTGAGCAACACAGCTGTAATCCTGCCCATATATATGTCATAATGTGTGGTGTGAAGCAAAGCAAGAGAAGCAGAGGTTAAGGATTGGAGACTGGGGTTCAGGTGTTTTGTTTTGTTGTCTGTGAAACTTAAAGAAAGCCACTAAAAGCTTCTGAGCCTCATTTAACACTTCTGAAAAAGAGAAGAACAGAACATGGCTTGCTTATGCCTCACTGAGAAGCAAATGAATATGATGGTGTTTGACACCTATGGTTCATTTATTCCCATGATGAGTTTACATGAACTCAAGCCACCATGCCCATTTCACAGTCAAGGAAACCAGAGTCTATTGAACCTTGAGATAAATTAAAATGCTGACCAGGACCTATGGTCTTATTATTACATTCCAGCGAAGCGAATGCCCACAAAAGCAGGCATATCATTACCAGGAAAGGCTGCTTTATTTCCCCAAAGCTGATAGTCTCATGTATTTCAACTCAGCCAACAGAATTCATATGAAGCTGTGTGATCCAGAAGTTCTGGTTGTGTTTCAGGGGGAAAGGGATTAGCTGATGCTTTCCCAGAGGCGGGAGACTGAAAGAAATGATCTCTGGTCACCCCATTCTAGCTATCTAGAATCCACCAGCTCCTCTGAGCAGATGCTGCCTCTGTCCTCTCTACAGCTGCACCTTCTCAGCTGAGCAGAGCCAGGTGAGAACCTAAGGGCTGCCTCGCTGTGGTGAGAGAATATATCTTCAGATGGTGACTTACGAGTGGGCTGGCCACAGAGATAGGAAGGGACAGGTGGTAGGTACTAACTGTGGACCAGAATGACCAAAGGGCATGTCTGTAGTCTTTGGCCACGTAAGTTGTTACCAAATACCTGATTGCACGATCAGATTGGTCTAGCATGAGCAGTTGAGCCTTGGTCACGTGCACGCAGGCACACCCAGTAAGTTCATATGCCCAGCTGCCCTACTGCAACCACAAGACACTGTTTCCTTGTGCTCACCTACCACCGCACTCTATCTCTGCTCCCCTTCTGCAATAGTCCTGAGCCTTGGAAGGAGGGAGCACGTACAGATCTCCCATTTAGGGCTGGAAATTCCACAGCAGAGAAATAGAAAATTAGAGACTTTCTGCACATTAACCGGTTGTGTAGTCTCGGAGTTAATCACCATTTGCTGCAAACAGACGCTTCTCTGATAAGGACTGAGAAAAGCAATAATCTATGGGGATGATAATAAGTCATTGGAAGCTGGTTAAATACTATGTCCATTTAGCAGAAAAATAATGGTGGGACCTGGCACCTATCTAGTCAAACAGTTCTTGACTTTGAAACATTTTATTATCAACATAGAAAATACATTATAAAGTATATATTTCTGTGAATATTATATATCGTGTGTGATACCTATACATACATATATGTAATATATATATATTACATACATATATGTAATATATATATATATAATATATATATATATATGCACACACAATTTACCCAAATAAATCATCATTTTGTTTTTCTTATTTTATTTATTCATTTTGCCATCCTGGAGATCAAATCCAGGGCCTCTTGCATAATACACAAAGTGATCTAGCATTTAAATACACTTCCTGGCCCTATAATGCTATTTTAGTAAATGAGACATTCAGGTAAATAGCTTCGGGTGCCATTTTATATGGCTGCTTTCCTACCCTCAACCAAATCCAATTGTTCTTTGTCCTTTGTTTGTTGTTGTTTGTTTGTTTTTGTTTTTATCGCACAACTCACTACCTCAGAATTTTATTGGAACATATTGTTTGAACATCTAGTGTGCCCAAAGCCTTGGACTTGGGGCAGGATGAAATAAAAATCAGCTGCCCAGATTCATGAGACATTCATAGGAGTTTACAGTCTTACAGGAGAAGACAATTCCACAATAAACTATGCAACAGAGAGAGAGAGCAGCAACTGCCAAGGAGAGCTAGAGCAAGATGGTATAGAAATTGCCTGGGAGAAGAGAAATTGGAAGCTACTCATGGCCTAGGAGCTTGGTGCAGAGCCTGGATCTGACAGGACTTGAACATGTAGGGATCTGAGATGAGACAGAGCACTTTAGACAAAGTAGATACCAGAGAGATAGACAACGTGGTTGACTTTGGGAAAGAGTAAATGGTCTGATTTGGTTGGAACCAGCTGGACCATTTGGTTGGAATCATTAGGAGACAGTCTAGATTTCTACAGCACTAAAAAAGAAGCTGGAAGCAGGGCAGAGAGAGACAGAAAGAGCCAGAACACCCAGGAACTGGCACTCAACACCATGGCCGAGGATGGATCCCAAGCTCATGAGGCTGTTCTTGCAGGACCGCCCACTCCCCACAATTATCTAGGAAAGAACTGGAGATCCAGTTCCCACAGCGCTGCCTTGCCTGGGAATGTCAACACTGCCTTGGGACTCAAATGCTATGTCCAGGATGAACAAGGGGTTCGGTGACAGAGCATTTGCCAAGTGTGCATAAGGCCCTGAGTTCTACTCCTGGTACTGTTAAGTAAGTGAACACATAAATAAGTGATACTAACCTAAGAAGGAGAACTAACGTTTTTTCTCCTGCCTCCTCAGAGCATGGAGGTAAGGGCATGCTTCACTTCCTTGAAAGGGCTCATTGCCCACCAGCCTGGGGGTGCACACTTAGGGAGCACCAAAATTAGCAGGGAATATAACTAAGGTGGAGATTTTGGCATTGGGAAATAATACATTGGCCAGAGACTATACTTGTCCTCCTGCTATCGAGTGTGGGTGCTGGGGACCCCAGGTGGGACCCAGTGAATGATGAGGGAGGCTTCCATATCACTCTAATAGTACAAGTGCCCATGTCTTCTGTCACAACATGTAAGAAAACAGAGGATCCTAGAGAACTAGTAGAACCTCGGAATGGGCCCCAGAACTGTGTTGTGGCTTCTTCTCTTCTCCTGTCTTCCTGTCCCTTGGGTTCTAGTGGCCTAGCACCTCCTCATAGTGACAGTGGGATGGTTGCTACCACAGAGCTTGTGTTGATTCCCCATTGGCCCAAAGGCTGTATAAAAAAAAGCTTGTTGCTGTCCAATAAAATAGATCTGCACCTCCATGTTGGTCTCCAGAGTCTGTATCTCAGTTCATGACTCCACCTCCCTCACCCCCTCCTGGATTCTGGTTTCCACAATTGACTACTAGAAAAACATTATATTCTAGTATGCACGTATGTTTTAAAAGAGTTTCCAGGCTGGCAGCTCAGAGCTATGTATGGTTTCTGAAAAAGCCAAGCAGAGTAGGTGGTCCTCCCATCACGTTGCCTGTCTGCCTGGGGACTCATTGACGTTGTACTGATGGAGGAAACTAAAGAAGAACGTATGAGTTTCTCTTGGCTGAGAACACAAAGAGTAGCCTGGGTAGGTGCAGGGAAGAGAGGTAATATGCTGAACCTCGCTGAAATGGACCATCAAGCATGAGAGAAGGGAAAGCTAGGTGTGCTGTTTAGTGTTTTGTCAATGTGACAAAAATGCTAGAGTGATCTGTGAAGAGGGAACCTCAGTTGAGAATGCGCCTCCATTAGATTGGCCTGTGGGAGACATTTCATTGATTAGTCACTGATGTGGGAGGCTCCAACCCACTGTGGGTAGTGCTGCCCCTGGACAGGTGGGCCTGGCTTAAATGAGAAAACTGGCACAGAAGCTATAGAGAGCAAGCCAGGAAACAGTATTGCTCCCTGGCCTTTGTTTCTTTTCTGCCTCCAGGTTCCTGCCTTGAGTTCCTACCCTCACTTCCTGTCACAATGCACTATAACTGTAGGATAAACTAAGCTCTCCCCCCTCCCCCGAAAGTTGCTTGCGGTCATGATGCTTATCTCATCAATGACAAAAGCAAACTGGGACAGTAGGTAAAGAAACTGAAGCACCCTCTTTGAGTCTTCTGGGCAAATGTCAATAACAGGGACAGAGACTCAGCTCCATGCTGCCACTCACAGCAGCCAGAAGAGGTCATTAGTTGCCTGAGGGAGCTCAACTCAAATAAACTGCTCTTGGCTCAGATGCTGAAAAGAATTTCAGGACAAACCAGTATGAAGCAGAGTTGAAGTTTATTGAGAAAAGCAAGGTGCTCGGTACACCTGAGAGCGTGGGTGTGGCAGGTGCCTGGGTGTGGACCTCTTCAGGGAAGGCTGCAGTTTACTGAAAGACATTTTTACCATAGATTCTAAGCACAATGGCTAACAGAAAGAGACCTTTTCTTTTGGGAAGGAATAACCTGTACTCAAGTGTGGGCGTGGACTTTTAAAGAAGAGTCTGTAGAGAAAGCCAACTATTCTGATCTTTACCCTAGAGACGATGACTCTACCATCGTACCTAGGGTAACCGTTAGCATGAAATAGCTGTTTTCCACTATAGATAAGTCATAGATAAGTGTCTTAAAATTAACCATTTACACCATGTTGATAGCTCAAGCTACATCTCAAAAGGATGCTCTTTTGGATCAGTGAAATTATAGCGTGGCTTCAGAAGTATCTTGGATGGGCTTATAATCTGATAATGGTGAGCCAGGAGTCACTGGGATTGCACAAGAGGATTAGGAAATATCATTTAACCATAAAGGGGATTTCGGAAAAGATTTCTGCAAATATTCAGATTTTTATCTGGAAAGAGAGAAAAGGGGCCTTTATGAAGTGTTGCTCATTGTGTTGGAATCCTTGATCCTCAGCTGACAAAAGGCTCCCCCCATAAGGTTCCTAAGTGAGGAGCTCCTTTCAACTCTTATGTCCTATAATATTCCATCTTTCTATCTCACCTCATGGTTACTAACCTGGAATGCACAGAATGAAGAGCACAGTGGGATCACAGTGGGCACTGGTGAGCCGAACACTTGAGATGCACACACACTGGAGGGTATAACACAGCGATCAGCCCTTAGAAGGAAAGATAAATCAGCTCTAGAGCGGTCACCATCCTAGACTTGACCTAACAAAGCTCAAGAACAGAAGCCAACCCCAGGAAACTTATCTACCTGCTAGAACATGAGCCAGTGCTCTTAAAAGGAAAACAACAAAACGTGGACTTAGCAAAATCACAATAAAAATGTAAAAAATCACTACCTACTTAAAGAGACAGGAAAAGAAGAACCCAAAATAAGAGAAAACAGCACAGAAGAGAAAATGGAAGAACTTTTTTTAAAGAGAGAAATAGATGGAATTTATACAGTTGAATCTTCAAACTGTAACATAGAAAATTAAAAAACTGGAAAAAATGACACCAGAGACTCAATGACCTATAGAGGGACATTAGCCAATTTAGACACGTTATGTTTGAGCTCACGGATGCTTAAAACTTCTGCAATATATATCTGCTGGGACTCCCATCCAGTACAAATTTCATTTCAGGTATTACATTCCTAGGGGTGAAAACTGCTTAGAAATTCCATTTAGTTATTTTTTTTAAATCACATTTCTTGCCTCATTGTGTTCACATATGTCTTTAAATCCTTAAACATATTTGGAGCAGCTGTCTCAAAACTGTGCCTGCCAATTTCACTCCCCTGTCACTCACACTGCTTCTATTTTCCTCCTTTGTCTGAGTCATGATGGGAATAAGAATGGTCATGGACTCCTTTCTGAAAATGCAAGCCAAGGACCCAGGAACTGTGTTTGTAGGTACTGAAAGAACATAAAGTTAGCCTAGAGCTAAAGCCAGAAAAAAAAAAAAAGAAAAGAAAAGAAAACTCCATCAAGGAGAAATACCTGAGGCCTCCGTGCTGCTGCTGGGAATGGTGGCACAGCCACTTGTGAAAAGGTCATTCGGAAGTTTCTTCCTAAGTTAACCGTGTATTACAAACAATCGAGGAATTTCAGGTCTAGATTTTTTACTCTTGACAAAACATCCAGAACATCTCCACCTGCTCATTAATAATGACAGCAGCTTATTCTCTACAGCCAGAGCAAACAACCGCTGGAAGCAGTGTCCTGATTATTACCCAGCCCATTTTCCCTGTGCAGTGTCCACGATAAAATTTTCTTTCTTAAAATAAAGGTGGCAAGCAACCAAAATGGCGACATCAACAGGTAGACAGAAGAACTATGCCGTAGCTGCCGTTGATCCCACTCAGGGACGAAAAGGAACTAACGGTCCTTGGAACAGAATGGATGGACTGCAGACACCTCGGAGCAAGCAAGGAAGCATCGTGTGTCTTCATTGACATAAAATTCCACAACAGGCAAAACTAAGCTGGACTGAGGGGAAGAGGATGAGTACTTAGCTGGAGCTGGGGACAAGGAGTTGAGCAGAGCAGAGGGGTGCTTACTCTGTGTTACAGCTTTGTTTGTAGCGGTGAATGATTGGTGGATACTGTCAAAATCCACCGAACTGTGTAGTCAGAATGAGTACAGATTGTTGCATATGAATTATGACTCCGGGTGCCCTGAGACCTCATTTCCAGAGAAAAATCCTGCACAAGCAGCCTTTCTGCCTTCATTTTCCTCCTGGATGACCTAATAGGAGGCTGCCTTCGGTGGGTGTTTCATATGCAAAGTCTGTAGACATGAAGAGATAACCCCATGTGATTCATGTCTCTGAGCTTCCAGGAAAACCCTTCCCTCCTCAAACGTTAATTCTTCCAAGAAGCGTCCCCAGATCCCCAGACTGATGACTCCTACATCACTCTCTTCACAACTGTCTTACTATCACAGCTCAGAATTAATTACTAAGTCTTCTGTCCCCTGCTCATAAGCTGCAAGAGGCCAACAAACCCATCTTGGTCGTTATTATACCTTCTCCTGGTCCAGATTACTAATGGCACGCACCACCATATCAAACAGAATGGTTGCTTCAGAAGGTTCTGGAATCAGTAGGCTCAGAGGCCCTGTTCTATTTCGTTTCTGTTCCCGTTAGAGTGGTCCAAAGAGCCATAGGATCTCATTTCCAGAGAAAGTCCTGCATAGCAGCCTTCCTGCCTTAATTTACCCCTGGCAGAACTAAGCAACAGACACACGTGTTTTCTAGGATCTCTTAACTGTTCACGGACATCCCCCAAAGCAAATCATTTAGCATCAAAGAGGCAGGTGTGTCTCCTCCGTAGAAGGTCTTTAAAAATGGGCCACAGCCTCCGAGATGGCTAGAGACAGGAAAACGTGATTGTGACATTTCAGAGCTGGGTGCCTCTATATCTCTCTCTTCCTCTGTGCCCGCCTCCCTTTATTCTTCTCTCTCTAGCGGCTTCCCTTTCTGTCTTCTTGATCCCATAACACTTTCCCAGCGCTTCCGCTTGGTTTGGTTCTTCCCTCCTGGCGGATAGGATTTATCTCTATCCTGGGTTCTCACAGAGCATCCTGCGCGACGCAGCCCCTTTCCCCTCCGCTCCCCCCTCTCCTCCCCTACGCCTCCGCAGGAGGCAGAGTTCCTCAGGGAGCTAGAGGTGGGAGGTGGGCCCTGGAGCTGGGTCCGCCCCTCAGTGCGTGTGCGAAGGCTTGTGTGGCAGTGACGCGCAGGCGACGGCGGGAAGGGGAGGGAGGGCTGGCGAGGGAGGGAGGCCGCCGACCGCCGGGGCTGCTGGGCTCCTGCGCGCTCACGCTCCCCGCCGCCCGCCGAGGCGCAGGCAGGGCGCAGGCGGCGGCGGCGGGCGGCATGGAGAGCCTGCTGGAGAACCCGGTGCGCGCCGTGCTCTACCTCAAGGAGCTCACGGCCATCGTGCAGAACCAGCAAAGCCTCATCCACACCCAGCGCCAGCGCATCGATGAGCTGGAGCGGCGTCTAGACGAGCTGAGCGCCGAGAACCGCAGCCTGTGGGAACACCAGCAGCTGCTGCAAGCCCAGCCTCCTCCGGGGCTCGTCCCCCCGGCGTCTGCCCCACTGCCTGCTCCTGCAGCCACCGCTCCGGCCGCCACTGCGGCCCAGGAGCCGCTTCAGGACCACGGACAGCTCGTGCCGGCCTCGCCAGAGCCACCACTTCAGCACCACGGACAGCTCCTGGCGCAGCCCCAGCCTGGCCCCAGCAGCAAGGTTCAGGCTCCCCAGTCGCCCCATCAGCACTCAGTGGTACCTGGGGCTGTAGCCGAGAAGGAGAAGGAGCGTCCCTCGAGTTGTTGTGCTGCCACCGGAGCCCTCCTTCAGCACACATCCCCCGCCGCCCTCGGCAAGGGCGTCCTGAGCAGGAGACCCGAGTGAGTGGGGACGAGGAGGTGGGAGAAGCAAGTGGGTGTGAGCACATAGGGAAATCAGCTTGGAAGAGTGAAGGACCGGGCTACTGGGAAGTGAAGCGGGCTGGGCTGAGATGTCTTCGGTGAAAATGTGTCAAGGAGAGTCCCGCAAAGGAGGGGTTGAGATCCGCGTTTCAGGTTTTGTGGCGGTTGGAGCAAAAGGAAGTATCTAGACCATCTTTGGGGCAAGGAATGAGAGAAATGGATTTTAATTGGCTGGAGATATTGGTAACTTTCCGAAATTAAAGTAGATAAGATTGGGAGGAAGTTGGGTGCAAAATTTAAGCCAAAGCAGGGGCCCACTGGGGGATTTAAGCTAGGAATGATCAGGAAGGGAGTTTGCATAGTGCAACTGTTTAAATAAAGAGATACCAAGACATGCTTGATCAGGAGATTTAAGAGCTTTACGGGGGCTGGGGTCCAGCAGCAAGGATTAGAGCAGAGAGGATAGAGCTGAAGGGCAGGAGGGATGTGGAATACAGGAGGATGAAGGGTGGGAGACAGCGCTGCCCAGGGGAAGGAGCTGGCTCTTTTATCTGATGCAGTGGGAGTCAGAGCCAGGAGCAGCTCACTTGGGGAAGCTTCCTCCCTCTGACCCAAGTGAGTGTTGTTTTGCTGGGTCCCTGCGGTGCCGAGTGGGTATACAGAAACAACCCTCCAGGCTCCTGGATGCCTCTGTGAGCACCTGAGGACTCATCTGGATGGAGCTCTCTCCTCTGACTCAGGAGCCCATCTGGGTGCAGGGTGGCTGGCAATTGTGGGAGGGGAACAATGAGAATGGAGCCAGCTGGAAAACAGTTCCTTGAATGCAATGCCTCTCTAAATGTCTGTTGTGGCTACTATGACAAACCCTATTTCCCCTTGGAAACCTCATCTTGGATTCCTGGGAGAAATAGTAATTGTCCCCCAGGCAGAGTCTAGGGCCTCGAGATTTGTCTTCACTCATGGGGCCCATGGAATAGGAACGTGGAAGGAAGGGAAGAAGGGGGCTGGGATGTGTTCTCCTCGGTATTGAGCGAGCTTGGCGATCCTGTCAGTATTACTTCTCTGGTTAGATGGGGATGGGGGGGGGATTCCTGTGGCAATCAGTGCCTGGTCAACAGTGGTCCTGGTGATGTGATGCCGAAGGAAAGGGAGGGGCAAGTGAGGAGAGCCAAGCACCTCATCTCTACTCCGTTTCACCTGTGCTTTATGTCTGGAAGACACTCGTGAAGACTGGCTGCTTTATTTAAAAGCTCACTTTGCCCCCCCCACCTTGCTTTCCTCTCTCATCCGTGTGGAGTTAAGAAGGTTGACCAGGCATGCTTGATCACAGGGTAGATTTGGCCAGAAGCACAGGACCCCATAGGCGGGGATCTAGGATGACCTGGCTTGACAGACCTAATGCATCTTTTTCAACCCCCTCCAAAAAAATATCCTCTGTGGCCTATTTGTCTTTCAGTTCTATGCCTGTCTTTCTTTCTTGGCATGAAAAATGGAGCGTTGCTTTTTCCTCAACACCCACATCTTAGCTAAAGGCAAAATTCTTCCTAGATATTATATGGCCTTTTCCCCAACAGAGGGAACAATTCCACCCCACTTCCCTAGGGACAGCCATAGAGGGCTGACATTTAGAATTCTTCCCTTGAGTTCTCTCCTCATGATATCTGGTGTCTTCCTTCTCTCCCACTGAATCCTCAGTATCTTTGTGCCTTGTTGGGAAGATGTGATCAAGAAGGATTGATGACAGATCTTCTTCTTGGATAAAGACTTCTCTTTGGCCCCCAAAGAGTCCAAAGAGCTGATGTCTTCTATACAGATGTTCCAGAGGTTGGGACTCCTCTCCAGTCTCATATGTCAAGACCATGTAACATCCCTGTGTCTCTGTCTTCCCTGATCTGCTTCTACTTCCTATGGAGCAAAACTAAGAACCGACCGGCATGGTGGAAGGTAGTGGAAGCTGCTGGGAGACCTTTATTTGGAAAATTGTGCCAGGCACTGGTCATCAGCTTCTCAGTTTTTCCAGAGTTTCCAGCCTTTCCCCTTCTCCCCAGGCCTAGATACCCAGAAACACCAAGAGTGAGAGCATACTTACCTCACTTCCCTGAAACTTTCTTCCCCTCTTGGTGAAATAACGCACACCTTGGATGCCTGGAGGCCCCTGGAATACCATTTCTCCCGTATGTTTTTGCCTGGCTTCAACTGAAGTTTCCCGCATAGAGCTCAGGAATGGATCAGTGTTGCTCAGCAGGTGTTTAGCCCACTCTGTCCTACCCATGGCCCCATGGATGTTTGTCCTCTGTGCATCTCTTCTTCCACAGGGCATGGCTAGATGGAGTCAGCAGGTAGTGAGAGACCTCTATGTGCAGAGTGAGGGACGGTGAAGAGACTAGAAGCAGCAGCTGTGCCCCTGGGCCCCACTGCTCTCTCCCTGAGGCTTTTTTCTAATCGGGTTTTCTACTATGCGGAGGGGGAAGAGATGGAAGAGAGGGCTTCGGGTCGTAATCTTTTTGCAGTGTTGTGCTTATTCCTCTCTGTCTTCATTACAGAAGAAGAATGTGGCTCTAAGTCGGTTGCTACAGACAGGCAAAAGGTCCAAAGGGCCAGGCACTGTTAGATACCATTTACACACAGACACACACACACACACACACACACATACACACACACGCAGACCAGCTACACAGTCTATTCCCTCTTCTTGCCCAACACGGGAGAATCTAGAGCTCAGGGGCTGGGAAATGATGGATCATTCAGTGGCCATCTGATGGGGATTAGGGTGCAGCCTGGCCTTTCTCCCTGTTTCAGCTGGAGGACACACAAAGGGGCAGGCCTTGGGATCCAGGCTAAGAGAGCGGCATTGTGGAGGCGGGTTAGCACAGCCATGTTACAGAAACCCCTAGAGGTTAGCGACCTTTCTCTGCCCGCTTCCTGCTCCTGCTAGCACGAGCCCCCACTGCTTGTGAAACTTAATGAAAGCAGCAAACATAGCTTCTTCCTCTTTTTTTCTTTTTCTCATTCAATCAAGGCTCGCAGCAGCTACAGAATTGATTCTCTTTTTCCTGGCTGGAGCCAGGCCTCAGCCTAACCTGGAAAAGACCCCTTCCCCCGGAAGCACATGACCCCGTGCTGCCTTTGTGACCACAGCTTCTATTACAGCACACTTGCCCACCTACTCAGTCGCATTTCGTTTGGAGCCCACGCTGACCTGTGTCTCTAGTCCCAGAGGCGGGTGATTGCTTACACTGAGGCACGATTAGGACATTGTGCATCAAATTCAGCTTTTCTCCGAGCTCCCCAACTCAGTGTGAAAGTCCGCTTTCAGTGTGATAGTACTTAACTGTTTGTCTCTTCCTCCCTCGCCTTCCTGGAGCACGCTTCCCCTTTGTTAGTTTCCTCCTTTCTTCTCTTCTTTCCCTTTTCTTTTCTTGCATGTTCTCTCTCTCCCTCTCTCCTTTCTTCCCCTGCCCTCCCTTTCCTTCTCCTGGCGGAGACCGTACCCATGGCTTTGCACATGCTAAGCACACGTTCTCGCACTGAGCTCCACCCTCTAGAACATGAAGCATATCTTGAGTCATTCCCTAAGAGCTCTTTGGTATCATGCTGGCTCTGGCCTGGGGATGGCTAGATGATGTATGTATGTCCCCTTTGGCCAGAGTCGTCGAAGATGCTGATTAGAGCGGATATCTCTACTATGGAGTGAGGGTGGTCAGCCTGAAGGTGGTAGTGTCTGGCTGGCTCACCCTGGCAGCTCACCGGAGCGTGAAGGTCTATCAGTGAGTTAACCATATCAGGTGTTCGGTCTGTTTAAAAGCCTGAATTCTGTGCTGTGGGAAGACAGGAAGGAAGCAAGTGGTCCCTGGATGACATATAACGAGACACATCTAGAAATGTGTAAGCGAGTGTGAGCATGGCTACAGCTGCCTGGAGCCATCCTCTCTCCAAATATTGTAAAAAGAATGGGCATACACAGAAGTTTGGAACCAGATGGGGGTGGGGAGGTTATTGGCTAGAGGTGAGGGTTTGCGTCAGAAAATAGTTAAGAACCAAAGACAGCCAGAAAGGAAACTGTCTACCAGATTCAGTTGTGAGAGACATCTGTGCTGCATGCAGACATCACTCCTTCCACTGACAGAGAGTCCCTGCCTGAGCCATGTCAGGGGACAAGGACAGTCTCAGCATGTCTTGAGCCTAGAATGCCTGGCTGCCAAAGCTCACTCATCTGTCTATCCATGCCCTGCCCATCTTGTGCCATCAACAGGCAAAGGACTCCAAACAAACTAGTTAAAAGGTGAGACCTGAGGAAGGTTCAGTTGAAGAGGGAGTGAAACCTTTTGCTCATTCTTGGAAGCTGGTACAGAGCAGATCTTTCTAAAGATTTGCTTGCTGGACCTTTTCAAAGGCCCAGACTGATCCTCTCTGCCCTTTGATCCAGGGGAAAAAAAAAAAACAAAACAAAACAGTTTTAGGGACTCAAGCCATTCCTTAGCCTCTGGGGATTTCCCCAACTTCCAAACATGCACCACGTCTCCCTTTCTTCCTCCCAGCCCTTCTTATATATCATGTAGGCAACATCACAGGCCTCACAGAGGCGTCCTGGCACAGGTTCCTCTTGGCACCAACCCAAGCAAGAGGCACAGCAGTTATTCCTGCTGATTCAGCAAGTATCTGTGCAGCCCGAGTTCCAAAGGTTAATTCCATGGGAGGAGAAGTAGACAGACCGAGTTAGGGCTGGGTGGGGATGGAAGGAGTGGTAATGTGATGTGAAAAAGAAGAGCAAGCTAGGACCAATAGTTGGGACCACGGTCTAAAAGGAAACCCAGCTCTTGAATTTAAATCCCATGCAAAGATTTTCACCCTAACTCCCTTATTGGGAAGCCAGAGCATTTTCCCCACAGGGGTCCAGACAAACTCCATGGCCCAGCACACAGAATGGCAGCAGCTTCCTAGGAGGACCTGGGGACATGGGGACACTCCTTAAACTGGCAGGTTCTCTACCAGGAGAACTCTGGCAGGCTCCCAGGCTAAGGACACTGCGGTAACTTTCTGCTTCACTCTGGAAGAGCACCAAGTGTAGGTCTCCACAGAAGCTGCAAAGAGCTTCTCATTTCCAGGCAGGGAGGGGACAGCTGGGCGTCACGTTGGCTTCTGAAGGCCATCACAGAAAGAAAAAGATAGGAGTGAGGTGAGGAGACAAGCTGGAGCTCTCGGCGGGAAAGAGCTCTGGGAAGCCGCTGGAGCACAGCACTCTTAGGGGCTAAGCATCGGAGGGCTTGGGATTTCAGAGGCACACCCAGGCAGGAGCCCCATCTTAGCACTGACCAGCTGGGTACCTCACCTCATCCTATTTTCTTCTTTATGCATTTTGTGCATAGAAAAGGGAGGTGCTTTAAGGACTTGCTGATTAAGAACAATGAACTATTACTTAATTTAGCACTACTCTGGGCTCTTCTTAAGCACTTAATCCAACTGAGTATTTCAGCCAAGACCAAGGAAAGATGAATGGATCATCTCCTCTCAGATAACAGCCGTAGACCAGAATCCACACTTGGGTTCCTTCTGGCCTATTAGGTCACCTTTGTGTCCCTTGCTCTTTTACTCCTCTACCACCAGACAACATGCCCCCAAACCATTCCAGAGCTGTGATTGTAGGCTCGACCTTGTCAAGCAGCCAGGCAGGACAAAGCCACCACGGCCCGTGATCTCTATGCGATGTGACAACTTCACGGCTGGAAAATGCATCTTAGGCCAACTGTGAGCTCTCCCGAAGCACTTTTAAGATTGTCTGTCCTTCTCTTAGGGTATCAGAGATGTGCGAGTTATCACCATGCCCTCTGGTGAGAAGGAACTCAGCCATTTTTTTTCCTAAAATGTAAAAGCCACAGTGTCCTCAAGGAAAAGGCAAAGTGACCTGCCAGGGACAACAGTGACCAGTGAGGAGGGCAGGACCTGAGAAACACCTTCCATGTTCAGAGAAAGCAGGTCCGGTGAATCATTCTGCAGGCTGCTCCTACTGGGGACAGAAGGTGGCCCTTCGCTATACAGCCCCTACAGAGGTGGAAAGAAAGCAGGGAGAGACTGAAGACAAGAAGAGGCTCAGATGACTCTAAACAAAGTGAGGGACTGGGGGGACCCCACTGTCTCTGGTCAGACCTACAGGGTCCGAGTCTTCTCTCAGATAGATATATGTCTATTTAATGAGACACTTCTAGAAAAAAAAATATAATAAAGCACATGAAGAGAGTTTCTCAGATTCTCATAGGCACTTGTGGCTACAAAGCCACTAATGTCAAAAACGTGCATGTAAGCGCATGTGTGTGTCCGTTCAGGCATGTGAGTGAGTATGTGTGTTGGGGCTCTGGGTGCTCCAGGAACAGGCTGTTTCGCTGTTGTTCTTTGCTAGGATCAGGAGGGTTATGTAACTAAGGCCAATGCTGTGCTGCGCAGTACCTAGCCCTCCCCCGTGGCAGGCTGCTGTGGACAGAGGGTATGCAGGCTGCCTTCTTGAGTCCCTTCCCAGCCAGAGAAGGCCCCTGTGCTCTGTGCTGCCATCAGGGTATTTCACCTTATCCAGAGATGCAGGGACTAAAGAACTTCACGGGTCCCTCTGGGGAACCAAGAGAATGGCAGCACTGGAAGGACACTTTAGGCCACCTGGCCCAGGCTTCTCCTTTTGCAAACGGGAAAATGAAAGTCAGAGGGGGACTGGGCTGGTGCTTCCAAAATGGTGAGGCACAAGGCAAGCTTTAGAGCTCACGCTCTCTAACTCTTCATCCTGTTCCTCTACCTCTCTGTGCTGATGGCTTAGAAGAACTCATCTGGATGGTTGCATGATGCTCAGGAACAAACCTGTAGCTACTTACCCAGCTCCCAGGGGATGGAGGAGGTCCACACAGTTTGTTCCCCATGCCACAACTCCAAAGATTGTTTTGAGCATGCCAAGTTTATCTCTTTTGTTAAAACGCCACTTCTAGGACAGGATGAAAACCATCCATGCAGCCTTATCAGTCTTTCCCACGTCCACATGCAAGTGTGTTTGTGGACCATTCCCAGGGCAGTACTTGCCAGAGCGTGACAGCTCTGGTTGACCGAGGGCCAGGGCAGGAGGCTCAGGAGCATGAAGGGCCCCATAACGAGGTTGTTGAAAAATCTAAATGTATCCTCATTTCCACTAGTGATTTTTCTAAGAGTTGAAAACCCCGAAGGAAGAGTATGGCACAAAGCTCGCCCATGGGGAAGCTAGTATAGCCACTGTTATTTGGGATGTAGAGGTCAGACTCCCCTTTGAGCCTCACCTTCAATGCAAAGGCCACAAAGGACTAAAGAAGCATCAGGGTGCTAGGAAAGCTCTTGCTCTTTTCAAGGATCTTGAGACAAACTTTGGGATGGTAAAATGTCCCGTGGTTCGTGGTTACGTTAGGCATTGCTACAAAGCAGGTAGTATGGACAACCAGTAAGCAGGAGTTGATGGCCCATGGAACCTGAGGTATGGGAGATGTGAGCAGAGCTCAGCACTGAACCATTACCTGATATAGGGATGCTGGTTAAAAAATAGTAATAATAAAGCCAGTGTCTTGGATTCTGAAGTGGATGGAGAGAAGGGGCAGAGTGTCAGGGCTGAGGAAGAGCTGTCTGGAAGACTGCTCTTTCTCCCTGTACTTTGCAATTACCCCAACAGCACTGGGCTTCCTTTCTCTCCCGAGTATGTACAAAGAACAGACCTGGGTGCTCAGCATCTGAAGCTTGGTATCAAAGTGAGGAGGAGAGTGGGCTGTAGAAGAATGGATCCACGCTAACAGAACCCACTGTTCCTATCTATGAGGAAGGAAGTTTCCCCTCTACCTTCACTCCCAAACTCTTAACTAGTCCCTAGCCGAGGAAATGCTCTGACATCAAAGCCTGAGAAGATGTTCTAATGTCTCGTTACACACATACCCTGGGCAGATTGAAAGAGCAACAGAAAATGTCTCTACAGAAGGAGTCCTGAATCATGGACTTGTCTCCAGAAGAAGAAAAGGGCCAGGGATGTGGCCCATCGCAGAGAGCTCACGGGAAACTCTGGGTTCCATCCTTCACCAGGAAGAAGGGGGAAGGCAGAGGGGAAACAGAGCTGGGAGATGGGATGGGGATCACCACCCTGCCTGGGACGCAACAGGGTCCAGCACTCAAACCGCCCCTTCCAGTCTTGTTCCTCAGCCGCCAGGTTTTTCTTGAAAGACTTCCTGGGCAACAACGTTAAGATCCTGATGGAGGGGGATGGGCACACACATGGTGTCGGTATTTTTGTGAGGCTAGGTGAACATGTTAGTGAAACGGGCATGGCGCTGCACCCAGGGCTGTGCAGGGCTGGCGGGAAGGCAGTTCACCTCCCTCCCCCCCTCCCCCCCACCCCAGTGAGGTCTGCTTGGTCAACTCTACCAGAACGCCAGTATGTTTTGCTTTCTTGTGTTTTCCTTCTCTTCAGGCCAAGTGTCATCTCTCTTGGCTAGCTGGTTCTTTCCCATCCCACCTCCGAGATCCTCTGTAAAACTGGACCTCCACACCCAACCTGCTGTCACTGATACTCTATGTGGGAAAAGCAGGATTCCTAGGCCCACCGGAAAAAAAACGAATCCCTAGAAGGCCCCCTAGAAATTTGGCAGTGCTGTGGCTGAGCTGCACCCCAGGAGTTCCCTGTAGAGACCCAGAGCTTTGATGTCACAGTACAGTGAAACACAACAGAGAGAAATCTGCAGTGGCTTTCTCCGCAGACTCTGCTCATTTGCTGTCCTGTGGCCGGGCCTGGCATTAGCTGCCTCTTTGAATTTGCCAGGTCAAACCAGCCATCCTGCTTCCAGGAATCGGGAATGCACCCCCATCCCTGGCACAGGAGGGGGACTCCTGCAATTTCCTCCTTGATGAATGGTTCCAATCTACCACGATTCTTAATCGGTCCTAAAATTTAACACAATGGTTATTTAAAAACAACAGAAACAGAAACTCTGCGAAGCGTTATTGAATCAGGATTTCCCTCTGTGTACAAGAGGCCCGGCCCTGCCCTGCAGTTTTGACTGTTTCACGCCACCCAGCAAGACACACACACACACACACACACACACACACACACACCCTAAATATGTCCTCCCCCCCCCCCCCCCCGCCTCCCCCCCACCCCCACCCCGCGCCAACTCCGACTTCTGAAACTTCTGAAGGCAGGACAGGCAGCGGGCTGACAGCACTATTCTTTTAAGCAACTGGATTCTGACCCTACAGCCAAGATTGTGCTGATGCCAGACCTCCCTCACAGACCCCGTTACCATCTTGCAGTAACTACTCCCCTACCCCTTATCTGGACCTTGATTTCCTTTCTACTCCAATCATTTCCTCCCTTGGCTTCTACCCACAGCTCACCATGAATAGTGAAACAGAGCCCTTGGTGGGTTGCTGGAAAAACATCTCAAGAAAAGACCCTGGGAAGGGAGCGTGAGAGAGACTAAATGCTCTCTGTCTGGGAGTGGGGGGGGGGGGGGCCGGGGGCGGTGGGGCCCGGGGGGGGGGGGGTTGGGATAGAGGCTGATGGGGAATCCCGAAGAAGAGGCGTAGAGGCGTCCAGAGCTAAGAACCCTGCAGATGTCCACTGGGTACCCTCGGTAGCCATCAAGGCTCAAATCTAAGGAGATGCAGGAGCAGGGCTCTGCAGCCAGACAGCGCCTCCCTCCGGAGCCTGGGGACGACCCCCACACTCCTGCCAGCCCCCCATTGGCTGGCTAGCTGGTCCCCAGCCACTAGCAAGCCTGAGAAAAGTCCTTCCTCTTCCACTCAACTCTCTCGGGGACTCCCGGCTGGGGGGCGAGAGCGGGCGAGAGCGGAGGCCGAGCCTGGGAACGTGGGCGGCTGGCGAGTTGCTGCGGAACAGCGCAGGATCTCCCAGCCCACGCGCCCCCTCTGCGCGCCGGCGTCACGCTCCCCGGCGGGGGCGGGCACCCCAGGCTCGGGAAAGCCGCGCGCCCCCGCCGCCCCTCCCGCGTGCTCGCTGCTGAGTCACGAGCTTGGGAAGAGCCATCCTCACCTGGACGCTGACACCCCCCTCACTCCCCCATTCTCCCCCCACCCCCCCGCAAGCTCGTAAGACCTCAACTTTCCAGTGTCGATCTATACTTTCTTGCCATGCCAGGCACTCCAGCTAGCCTTCTTGCGCTTCCTCAGGAGTGTGTGTGGGGGCGGGGGCAGGACTGGTCACCTGGTGCTGAGGGTGTCCTTGCTTGGCCTCCTGAGGTCTGGCCCAGATCTGCCTAAGGATTCTCTTTGGAGAAGGAGAAGTAAAGACACACACACACACACACACACACACACACACACACACACACACCTTCTTGTATCCAACATGTCCGCAGGAGAATCCCAGCCTTCTTGCTATATGGCAGAATTGCAGTCCTAGAATTCCAAAGGGCCTCCTGGCTGGACTTGAAATGCTAGGTGACCAGGGAGCAGGGCCGCATTTGAGTCCTGACTCGGTGATTTACTGACTGTGGGTACAGCCCTGGCATTTCACTCTGAGAGGGGAATGGTGATAAAATAGCAGGCCAGCCATGGACTTAGTGAGGACCCTGAATGTGGTACTTGCTGTTAGTTGGGGAACCTTCTAGTGGTAAGCGCTTAACGAAGAAAGGGCTTGTGGGGAGTGCTTGTCCCTGCCTTCTGAATGTTCTAGTTGGCTCAGAACAGGACTCCCTCTTACAGCTGACAGCCCCTCAAATATTTGAGGACAGCTTGCTCCATCCCCGCTGTGTCTTCCTGTCCACCTCACCCCTCACTCCACACCATCACTCTGATTCATTGCATCCAAGAACTTCCTGCTACCCTTTGAGATGACTCTGACTTGCCTCAGTCACACTCCCCCACAAAACAGGGAGCAAGCCAGGAAGCCAGAGGGCGAGTTCACACAGCCTAGGCAAAAGCAGGCCCCTCCTCAGACTCTGTTCCAAGGCCACAGAGTCCAGGAACCCTTAAACTTGGGCTGTGGACCTGAGAACCCTTGACTTTCCCAGATCTTGGCTGCAGACAAGAACCATCCAACCCCACCGAAGGGCCAAGGTACTCACACTCTAGCTCTGGCCTTCTGGTCACCCCTATACTTGTGCAAGGAGCTTTTGCCCCCACCCCCATCGCCGCCCCCAAATGCTTGGACTTTTCACACAGCCATGTTTGTCCTTTAAAAATTTTAACTTGTTCTTTTCAACTCTATAGTACATTGATAGAGTTTTTTTAAAAAAAGTTACTATGTATACATAGTGTTTATTGGAGTATCTCTCCCTCCCCCACCACTTATAAGAGAACCACTCACCCGGCTTACCTAATCCTCATCCTTCACGGCCACCAGTGTGAGCAATTTTCTCATCTTTCTACTGATTTTGTCGGTAAACCGAAGCACACACGTGCATATAGTTCTTTTTACACAGACTGTAGTAACCAGCTTATGTTCTGTGCTTAGATTCCCTCCCCCTCACATTTGTTATCAAAAGAACGGCCTTCAGTGATTGCTGGGTTCACCTACGTTCCTTGGAGCCTGCTGGCCGCTTTGGAAGGCGAGTTCTGGACAGCTTGCTCTGTGTAGTCGCTTGGGGTGTGCTCTCCCGATACCAAGAGGCTTGACTGACAGGCAGCCATTACCGAGGTGTGTCATTTGAAATGTGCCATCCCCTACTCCACTCCCCCCAACCCCCAAAGGTATAAACGTTGGTAAGTTGCAGTTGAAGATCCATGGAGAACGTTTCTTGGGCAAAAAGAAAGCTCTGGCTTAGCATGCTTTTGTCCTTTGAGGATCTCTTTGGGCCCCCAAATAAAATGATGAAAACTCACAGTGCATCTAATGGGTTAGCTGCTCTCAAGAAAGGACAAGTAGAGAAGAGGGCCTGGGAGTAAAATAATGTAAGCTTTGAACAGGTGCTGGGGAGTCCCCACAGGCAAGGTAGTCTCTAAACAAGGACCTGGAGGAAAGGAGGCAGCTTCTGGATCCCCTGGGGTACAGCCCAGAGCAAGAGCCTGCGGTGGTTTCAGCTGGACAAGAGCCGTAAGTGTGCAAGGAGCATAGCCCGAAGCAAAATCAGAGAGCTTGGTGGGTGTCTTTGTTTCCAATGCTGTGATAAA
Organism: Psammomys obesus; assembly: GCF_907164565.1. Taxonomy (NCBI): domain Eukaryota; kingdom Metazoa; phylum Chordata; class Mammalia; order Rodentia; family Muridae; genus Psammomys; species Psammomys obesus. Next base: position 6,231,113 of record NW_026588368.1, on the reverse strand, counting down.
AATACCCTGGCAAAAGCAACTTGGGAGAGAGAGGGTCTATTTTAGCTCACTGTTCCAGGTTACTCACCATCGCTGTGGGAAGTCCAGACAGCAGGAAGCAGCTCTTCACATCACATCTGTAGTCAGGAAGCAGAGAGGAACGAGTCAATACATGTGTGCTTGTGCTCAGCTCACCTTTGTCCAGTCTTAACAGAGTTCAAGATCCTCTGCCTAAGGAATGGTGCCACCCAACAGTGGCTCTAGCAGCCTTTCTACCTCAATTCAGGAAATCAAGATAGTCCCTAGTAGACCAATCTCATCTAGACATCCTCTCGCTGAAACACCTTCCCGAGTGAACCTAGACTGTGAAGTTCACAGAAAACAATCATCACAGAAGGGTGAAGGGGTGCAGCACAGCTTGTCAGAGATTCTTAACTGGGATTCCACAAGCCACCAGGTAGTTTGGAAGTGCACAGGGGCATTCCAGAACTCTAAGTGGTGACAGACTCGCTGGAAGATACGTCTCTGCCAACCTTTAGTGGTCCAGGCCCTGGGGAGCATCCTGCAGTGGCCAGTACAGCATACATAATGAAGAGCTCTCCTCTCAACAATACCAGCGTTTCTTGTCCAGGGAATTAAGGCCTATTGGGAAATGTTTTAAAAAAAAAAAAAAATGGCGTCATAGGACAATCTTGAGCAAAGAATCCTTAAAAGGAACCTGGAATACTGAGTTGAGAAGACACTGAAGAGGAGAGGAAGACAGAAGCGGGAAGTTGAGGAAGGTTTGCAAATATCTAAGAAGAGCGTGGTGGTAGCCGGGACTGAGGCAGTCAGCTTGCTGAGCTGTCCAGGAAGCTCCTCTGAGAGAGAGATGAATGTGGTTTAGACGGGGAGCTAACTGTCTCGGGGATGAGGCCACAGCCTCTGCACCCCTCTCCAGGTACTGCTGCCAAGAGCTGACAGGTCACCTGCTGTGACACTGTGGGCTGCCTGAGGAGAGAAGGGAACCACAGGCAACTTATTGTTGCACACTGAAGACAGTTGCACACTTACCACGTGGATCTCAGAAACCTTAGGAAAGGGAACCTCACTTGGTCTGGAGGGACTGAAAGCTCCTCAGAACCCCACAAGCGCCGCCTGTCTATGGCATCAATAACTAACTCCCTGCTCTCTTACCCCGAAATGACAATGCAGCAAGCTGCCCCTCTTAAACCTACAACATGCACCTGAGAGAGACGGAAGTTGGGGATGAGCTCAAGGGATGAGCCGCCGAAGTCAACAGAAAAACAGGTGTTAACATTCAGACAGGTGGAGGTTGAGAGGTCCAGCAGCCACCAGCAGGGGTGGAGGGGCATGTTGAGTGGGCCTCTGGGAGAGCTAGAAACAGAAACTTGAGTTGGCTTTTAAGTCTTTGAGACTGAACAATACTGGTGACACTGGGGGGGGGGGGCTAAAGGGTCCAGGGATAGAACCCTGGCACCCGCCAGTGCTGGGGAGTGGGGTTAGGAGCTGAGGTGCAGTGGCCAAAGGCAGGTAAGAAAAGCTTGGCACATCCCAGGAATTGCAGCAGAAGCTGTCACTGCTGACACGCCCATGCCCAGCAGGGTGAGGAGGGAACTGCCCAGTGCCTTCAGCAACAGCTCGGCAACTGTGACCTTGAAAAGGGGAGAGTGATGGCAAACATGATTAGGGTGGGCTCAAGGGAGAAGGGGAAGGGGCTTAAGAGTAAAAGCAAACCCGATGCCATGTGTGGGCCCGATTTCGTCCTGATTTAAGTGAAGCAACTGGAAAAAAGACATTTTTTTTTAAAGGCAACCAGGGAAATTTACATGCAGACAAGGTATTAGCAGAGATTAAAGAATTGCCGTTAATTTAAGTAGGTGTGATAATGATACTGTTATTATATCTTTTAAAAGTTCCTACCTGTTAGAAATACATGCTGAATAAAGTGATGTTATTTCTGGGGTTTGTTTAAAAAAAAAAAAAAAAAAACACTGCACAAAAAAGAAAAAAAAATATATATATATATATAGATGTAGATAAGCCAGCGGGGTTTGAAGTGTAAAGGAAGATAGAATGTAGAGGGTTGCATAAAGTGTGTGAAGAAATCTCTTTGATGAATTTGACCGTGAAGAGTGGTGAAAACTGGGGTGATTGGGGGGTCCTGTTCTTTACAGTGGAGGGTGGGTCTGAAAGCATGCTCCGTTCGGCTGCATGGAATGCTGCTACTAACCTAAGCACTGCAACGCAATCAGCAAAGACTCCCGGAGGAAAATAATTGTTTAATCACTGTAAGTGCACAGGAAATGTGAGCGTGCACTTAAGCCACGGGGTGGGCACCGGGAAAATGCCCTACAGACTTTCTCTCAATATGTCCTAGTAAAACATAATGAGTAGGCTCCATTCCACAGCCCAAGCCACTCGGGGTTCCTCTTCAGACTGAAACCCAGGCAGCAGCTCTGATGTTCTCAGCCTCTCTCTCTTCTCCCCAGCCTCCTGTGGGTGGCCGCAGCCACGTGCATCCAAGATTCCCAGAGAAGGTTTTACAAAATGCACCTGTCCAGGGTGAGGGTGTGTATCTTCGCTGGACTTGGTCACAAGAGAGTGATGGTGGAAGAGAAGGGCAGCCATCAGTGCTTCAAATTAAGGCCGACGCCCCTCCCTGTTTACAAACCCTTAGGCAGGATCAGCCCAGTACCTTCATTTGCCAGCACACATGCCTGCATTTCTTGCTCACGATGCACAGAACAAGGCTAGAAACCCAACGCATTGCTGCACAGGAGAGGGGAAAGCAGAGAGAGACTAGAGGGTACTTCTGCTGGGGATGGACAATTTTATTCATGTTCCTGGGGGAGGAGTCAGGTATCCAGTGAGCACCTCCTGCATGCCAGGCTCCGCTGCCCTCACCGGCACTGGGGACTCACCAGCAAATCAAAGGTCCTGCCATTGTGTGTGTATGAGTCTCCTCACGGTGAGATGAGCAATGCCACAAGGAAGCTTGTGAATATGCCAGGCAAGCTCATAAGAAAGGAAGGAGCAGTAAAAGGGTGGCTAGGAGAAGAGCTGTTCTGTTAGACAGGACCTCCCTGGGGAGGTGACATTTGAACAGAGACAAACTAAAAGCTATAGTAGAAAACAGGTGCAGAGCCTGGCTGCCAGCGTTGGAATGTCTGAGCTTGAATCTGCACGAACACCTCTCTATAGGGAAGGAAGTCCATGCAAAGATTGGCTATAAGACAATCATGTGTTCTAAGAAGGACCTATGTGGGTGACAGCAAGGAAGATGGGTGGAGCTGGGGTCAGAAAGGACTTTCCAAAAGAGCTTGTGGGCAGAAGACTCAAGGGAAGTCAAGGGGTCACTGAGCAGGGGAATGATGTCATCCAGTAACACATTAAATAGCCCAAGGGCTAAGAGCCAAGAAGGGAGGTCACTCTCCGCTGCTCTTCATCCGGTCCTGTAGTATTTAATTTCTGTTGTGTAGGGCACTTATGGGCATTCATTACCTCATCTATCCACGGAGCCCTGGCGGTAATGTGTCATTATCCCGATTCCACAGACGTGGAGTTTGATGAACAGAGAGATAAAGGTGGCCTACCCAAGGCCATAGAGAAAAAAAGAAGAGCCATCTTTTGACTCTTACACAAGCTCTGTAGTCTGTTAAATCCTGAGGTGGCCATTCCAATCCTAAGGACAAGCCCCTCTTCCCCAGGAAAGGCCTAGGACATAAACCAGTGTTCAGGGACAAAAGGATTGGTACTACCGTGCCTGTATGACTGTTGTTCATGTTGTCGTAGCTGTGAACTTGGCCGTTGGCTTGCTCATCTCCGACATGCCAGGCAGGACTACGTTACAGGACCGGCAAATGCTACCCATATGTAGCCACGGGATGATGGTTTGCAGGTCACCACAGAACTTTGTGTCCGTGGTCTGTATGGTCAGGAGAGTTCACGTAGGTGACAACACATCCCTGATCCGACCTCAGTGTACATACATGCAGGCAACGTGTTCACCCACATGCTGTGTGTGAAAATGTGCACATGTCCGGCTACATATCCAAGAGTACACTTGTGTGTGGGTGTGCTTCTGTGTGCAAGATGGTGCAAGCATAGGTTTGAGGGGCAAGATGTTTAGGTAAGAGCTCTTGCATCTTTATGGACATCCTGAATGTGGGCATGAAGTTAGGAATGTAAACATGGATGTGTTGGGCACCAAGAAGTGTATGTGAGTGTGAGTGTGTGTGTGTGTGTGTGTGTGTGTGTGTGTGTGTGTGTGTGTGT